>NC_092244.1:14791381-14796381 GCF_036320965.1 Panulirus ornatus | reverse complement strand
GTAGTGCTCTTAAAAACATAGACACAACTACAGACATTTTTATAGAAGGATCATGTACTGAGAGATAATGAATATATCTCTATAGTTGGTAGGCTTCCTGTAGATTTTAAAGGACAAATGATCAGACTATTTATCAACACATCAAGAAAGGGCAGTTTGCCTTCTTTTAACCATTCCATCTTGAATCTGTTAGTGGGGATGGATGTGATTTAAATTCATTAAAGAAAACATCACAATCTTGGGAGGATGGCCACAAGGACCACACGTATCTAAACCAGACTCTCGCATTGAAGTTAGAATTTCAGTCTCAAATTATTCTATAACTAACTTATTGAGAATCGGACTAAGAGGGTACCCCATGGCAAGACCAGATATCTGTCTTTAGAAATTAACCTTCATCCTCTTGGTAAACATTATTAGAAACACAAAGTTCAACTAAGTCAATGAAAAGGTTATATGGGCTGGGGGCAAGTTAAGAATGAGATCAGACAATTTCTTCCGTAGGTATGTGATAATTTCATTATTGGGTAGTTTAGTGACAAGATATTTCACATCAAAACTAATAAATTAGTTATAAGTTATCTAAATGGTTAGCAGAACATCTTAGCAATGTTCGAGGGAAAAATCTCTTTATCGCATATTTAATAACTTGAGTTTGTAATTAATATGTCTGATCTTATACTCAATAGATTTGAGGATGAAAGAAGAAATTATGAAAGAGGAATTACGCTCGTCTATTGTGACATTAGAGGGATGGAAATCCATTGCTTTAGATTAAGGCGTTTTTCGTAATAATATCATCTTGTTACTTTTTACATTAGCATGTCAAGTTGGTCACCTTTTTCTTTTATGATAACCAGAACTGTTTATCTTTATTTTCGTTATTATCACCATTGTTAGTTGTAGTAGTAGTAGCAGTAGTAGTAATAGTAGTAGTAGTAGTAATGGAGGATAAGGGAGACGTGAAAAAAAGTGGGAGGCAGACGTGAAATCGAAGGAAGAGGTGGTGAAGGAGCGAAGACGCCAGACACACACAGACAGTACGGACCCTGACACGGGACACATGTAATATATACAACTCTTACACTACCTTCTCCCCATCCCCCTTTCCTATCCCAGCCCCCCCAGACACACTCACACCCCCAATCGAGGCCCTAGACGCACCCCACCCTAGCCAACTAGCCTCCCGCCTCCCCCACTCTTTTCCTCCCGAATCAAAGGGTAACGACTGTAAAACCTTCTGCCACATGGACCTCCTCCCCAGACCCACTCTCTCTCTCTCTCTCTCTCTCTCTCTCTCTCTCTCTCTCTCTCTCTCTCTCTCTCTCTCTCTCGCTGTGCCGCTGCTCATAGGCCGATTCATTATTCGCCTCAGCTATTCAAATTTAGGCCTAGGGAAGCAGTAGTGACATGAAGCTAATTGGTGTAGAGCTACGAAGGGGAGGAGGAGGAGAAGGGAGAGGAGGAGGAGGAGGAAGTAGTGGTAGATGGGAGGGCACGACCAGGGGGCGGCGGCTCGATGCACCGACTCCTTGCCCGCCCTCCCTCGTAGGCCTACACTCCCGTGCGCTGGCGTCCAACGTGTAATGATCATGATAATGATAACATTAATAATAATAATAATAATAATAATAATAATAATAATAATAATAGAATTAATGGCATCGATAAGAACGATTACAGTAATGATAATAATGATGATATATTGTGATAGTAATGATAATATGTTGATGATAGTAATGATAACGATGATGAAAATAATGATAATTATAATAATGATATTAATAATAATAGAATTAACGGCAGTGATAAGAAAGATTATAGTAATGATGATAACAATAATGGTGATATATTGATGATAATGGTGATGAAATAATAGTAATGATAATGATGATAGAAATAACAGTAATAGTAATGAAGTTAATGATGATAATAATGATAATGATACTGAAGTTAATAATGATAATAATGATAATAATAATAATAACAATAATAATGATAATAATAATAATAATAATAATAATAATAATAATGAAAATAATGATATAATAATAATAGTAATAATTATACTGACAATGATGATAATAACTGATAATAAACATAGTGATTATAGTGATGATATGGATGATAGTGAGAATAATCTTGCTTTTCAAGTTCAAAGGCTCTTAGGCAATACGAACTTCGATCGGTTATATGCGAAAATTTTCACTGCATTATTACGAATCATTTTAACTACATATTTTGCCTCACATTAGGGAAAGTTTTGATTAAACTCCGACCAAACTCTGACCTACAGTGTCATCCATACTTTATGGAAGGATAAATGTTGATGTATTACCCTGAGGCCGACGATCTCATGAGATATATGTATGTGGTGTGTGACTCGTGTATAGGAACGTGTGTTTTTAAGGTGTGTAAAATTTGTGCCTTATATATATATATATATATATATATATATATATATATATATATATATCTGTTTGTATGTTTTTTCTTATACTTAATCGCCTTCTCCCGCGTCAGCGACGTAGCGCAAGGAAACAGACGAAAGAATGGCCCAACCCACCCGCATACACATGTATATACATAAACGCCCACACACGAACATATACATACCTATACATTTCAACGTATATATATATATATATATATATATATATATATATATATATATATATATATATATATATATATATATATATTATCCCTGGGGATAGGGGAGAAAGAATACTTCCCACGTATTCCCTGCGTGTCGTAGAAGGCGACTAAAAGGGGAGGGAGCGGCTGGCTGGAAACCTCCTCTCTCGTTTTTTTTTTTTTTTTTTTTCCAAAAGAAGGAACAGAGAAGGGGGCCAGGTGAGGATATTCCCTCTTAAGGCCCAGTCCTCTGTTCTTAATGCTACCTCGCTAATGCGGGAAATGGCGAATAGTATGAAAAAAAAAAATATATATATATATATATATATATACGTGCATGTACATATTCATACTTGCTGCCTTCATCCATTTCTGTCGCCACCCCGCCACACATGAAATAGCATTCCATATGGGGGCCCCGCGCGAGGTATCGCTAGGAAAAGACAACAAAGGCCACATTCGTTCACACTCAGTCTCTAGCTGTCATGTGTAATGCACCGAAACCACAGCTCCCTTTCCACATCCACGCCCCACAAAACTTTCCATGGTGTACCCCAGATGCTTCACATGCCCTGGTTCAACCTATTGACAGCACATCGACCCAGGTATACCACATCGTTCCAGTTCACTCTGTTCCTTGCACGCCTTTCTTCATCCTGCATATTCATTTTTCACTCCATCCTTCCACTTCCAATTTGGTCTCCCGCTTCTCGTTGTTCCCACTACCTCTCACACATATATCCTCTTGGTCAATCTTTCCTCACTCATTCTCGCAATATGTCCAAACCATTTCAACACACCCTCTTCTGATCTCTCAACCACACTCTTTTTATTACCACTCATCTCTCTTACCCTTACATTACTTACTCGATCAAACCACCTCACACCACACATTGTCCTCAAACATCTCATTTCCAGCACATCCATCCTCCTGCGCTCAACTCTATCCATAGCCCACGCCTCGCAACCATACAACATTGTTGGAACCACTATGCCTTCAAACATAGCCATTTTTGCTCTCCGAGATAATGTATATATATATATATATATATATATATATATATATATATATATATATATATATATATATATATATATATATATATATATATATATATATATGTATGTGTGTGTGTGTGTGTGTGTGTGTGTGTGTGTGTATGAACTGAGCCATAAATGCATACATATGCTCATTCGTGCTTCTCGGCCTGCTTGCAATGTGTATAGATCTGAAAATGGATATTGTCTAACCCCAGAAAACGAGACGTCCCCCCCCCCCCCACCCCCTAAAAAAAATCTCTCGAGTCGCAAAAATGGACGCCGGGAAATTATTTCTAAGCCTCGAGATTTCGGCAGGATTGCCCTTCCAGATCGCCGTAATTGAGCCTAATTTATCGCCAGGGTGATGAAAAAAAAAAATGAAGCAAGTAACACCCTCCCTCCCCCCTCCCCCCTCCCCCCCGAAAAAAAAGATGAAAAAAGGGGGGGGGGGGGCGGGGGAATAAAAGGGCAACAAGAATATTATGTTTTTTTTTGGACTCAGTACCTCTCTCAACACCACCCTCCCCCACCTCTCTTCCACCCCCTTTTTTCCCCCCCCCTCTCTCCCCATACCCCCCCTCCATCCCCACCCTTCTCTTTCTTTCCCCACCCTACCCTCACCCCACCTCACCCCCCCCCCGCAGCCCCACCCTTTTCTTCCCCCGTCCCACCTTCCCCCCCCCCCCCCAAACCCCATCGCTGTGTCTTTTAATTCCTTTTTTTTCCCCCTCCCTCCCCCCTCCCTCCCCCTCCCCCACCCCAGTAACGAAATGACGTCCCAATGAACGCAGCGATCCTTTATGCAGATGAGATCGTATAAGTCGGGCGATTTAATTACTAATGACGCCACGAAGCAGGACAAAGATATATATATATATTTTTTTATACCACGGTTATCATGATGTGCCATTACCATATTCATACAGCACTACACCTCCCACACCTCCCACCACCTCTCCTTCCTTCCTTCCCTCCCCCACACACCACCACCAACACCATCCCCCCACCTCCTCTCTTCCCCATGTCCTCCCTCATCCTCCTCCTCCTCACGGGGCTGTGCCCTGCCAGAATTAATTCAGTCATTAGTATAATATACAATAATCCCCTTAGAAAATTTACCTGGCCTGGGGTAGAAAAAAAAAATTATATGTATGTATATATGTATATATATATAAAAGAGAAAACTCCCCACATTTGAAAATAGCCCCGAAAAAAAGATTTTTTTCCCCCTCCCCTTTCTAACAACACCCCCCTCTATTCCCCTCCCCTCTCTAACTCACCTCCTCCTCCTCCTCCTTGTGTGTGTGTGTGTGTGAGATGGG
>NC_092244.1:14766381-14786381 GCF_036320965.1 Panulirus ornatus | reverse complement strand
CCATAAACCATATTGACCACCTCAGCCCCAAGTCCCTAAACCATACTGACCACCACAGCCCCAAGGCCCTAAAACCATATTGACCACCTCAGCCCCAAGGCCCTAAAACATATTGACCACCACAGCCCCAAGTCCCTAAACCATACTGACCACCACAGCCCCAAGGCCCTAAACCATACTGACCATCTCAATCCCAGGTCCCTAAACCATACTGACCACCTCAGCCCCAAGGCCCTAAACCATACTGACCACCTCAGCCCCAAGTCCCTAAACCATACCGACAGTGTCCAATTGGAACACTCCTTCGATAGATGGGGCATGGAACGCATCGGAAAACATACGTCGCGAGGTTCCTTTTTTTTGTGCGTATGAAGGTAATGGAGTGAATTGCGTATTTTGAGAACTGATAGCGTAAGAAAGCTTGGAAGACAATGTGAGGGCATACAAGGCTCTGAGGGGGAGGCATGGGAACGGCACGAGTGGTAGATCACCTTCACAATGCTGTACAGATAGGTCGTGACACACACACACACACATACACACACACGCAGACACACACACACACACACACACACACACACACACTAGCGAGGGCGAGTGATTTTGCTTTAGCTTATAAAGACGATGGGGTGTTACGAAGGTATATGAAGACACATACCTTTCCCTGACGTCCACACACACACACACACACACACACATACACATACTAGCGAGGGCGAGTGATTTTCCTTTAGCTTATAAAGACGATGGTGTGTTACGAAGGTATATGAAGACACATACCTTTCCCTGACGTCCACACACACACACACACACATACACACACACACACACACACACACGAGAGAGACCGAGGGAGAGGGAGGGAGGGTGGCCCCCCCCCCATCCCCATGAGTAACCCTCCCCCCCCTCCCCCCACCCAACCTTCTAGTGCAAACAGCTAATCACACACAACAGCTCAAAACCTTTCACTCACTGTTCACTCACTCCTCATACTGGCGGGCGGAGGCAGGCGATCCATCAACTCCAGCCAAACAATTAC
This sequence comes from Panulirus ornatus, assembly GCF_036320965.1. Classification (NCBI taxonomy): domain Eukaryota; kingdom Metazoa; phylum Arthropoda; class Malacostraca; order Decapoda; family Palinuridae; genus Panulirus; species Panulirus ornatus. The sequence goes on along the minus strand of NC_092244.1, from coordinate 14,785,342 downwards.
AATAGTTTGTATATGTGTTTTTGCAGCCCGGCCGAAAGGCACACCAATCAATCAAGATTGTGTATTTGTTTCTGTGTGTGTGTGTGTATGTGTGTGTGTGTGTGTGTGTGTGTGTGTGTGTATCAGTCACGCCAGATCTCGACTAACAACGTCATCAGTCAGGGTCAAACCTTATTTCCGTCCTGCACCTCGCCAGCTACCAAGAAACCCCTCTCATTTGTCCATCACTCTGGCCTTCCTTCACCCAGATGGTCGAGTTTGTTCCGTGGTCGATAGTTTGGCAAGATTTGATGGAATCTTATTCACTCTGGGATGGCCATGGTTTGGGCGTATTTATGCTCGTGTCAATTTTGTTACTATAATATATATATATATATATATATTTTTTTTTTTCATACTATTCGCCATTTCCCACGATAGCGAGGTAGCGTTAAGAACAGAGGACTGGGCCTTTGAGGGAATATCCTCACCTGGCCCCCGTCTGTGTTCCTTCTTTTGGAAAATTAAAAAAAAAAAAAAAACGAGAGGGGGGGATATATGTATATATATATATATATATATATATATATATATATATATATATATATATATATATATAGTCTCTGGGATAGGAGAGAAAGAATACTTCCTACGTATTCCCTGCGTGTCGTAGAAGGCGACTAAAAGGGGAGGGAGCGGGGGGGGCGGCTAGTTGGTTACACCGCGAGTAGAATAGGTCGTCTTTGGCGAGGTTGTATCCTTGGGTGTACAGTCTCGTCAGTGAACTCCCAGCGCCAAAGAAGTCTTCATTTCCCCCTTGCTACTGGGAGGAGCGGAGCCTTTCGAAAGAGATCTTTGGGTAACGCCAGGGACTCTTCCAGGAGGAATTGGTCGTTGGTAGTTATAGATAAATGACATACAATGCCGTCGCAGGGGGAATGGTGGACTGTGGAGTGAGAAATTCCACAACGATCCTGTGTTCTCTCTCTCTCGACTTCTGCCACTCTCCTCCTCCCCCTCACACACACAGACAACAGTGGTCGCTTACGGGGGTTCAGCCGGCGGCGGGCGCTGACGGAGCGGGAGGCCCTTGTGAAAAGGAAGGTCTTGGGACAGGAGGAGTACGTTTAAGGGCTGTATGTAGGCAGTAAGAGAGGGTGTGCGGTCTTGAGATCATCGTAAACACCTGAAGAAGGTGTCGAAGATATAGTGATTGTTGGCTATAACTAGATGTGACGACCTAAGTGACCCTTGCAATATATATATATATATATATATATATATATATATATATATATATATATATATATTATTTATTTTGCTTTGTCGCTTTCTCCCGCGTTTGCGAGACAGCGCAAGGAAACAGACGAAAGAAATGGCCCAACCCACCCCCATACACATGTTTATACATACACGTCCACACACGCAAATATACATACCCATACATCTCAATGTACACATATATATACACACACAGACACATACATATATACACATGCACACAATTCACACTGTCTGCCTTTATTCATTCCCATACACTTGCATACATGTATCTGTATACAAGCCAATAATAGAACTCTAGTTTCTATGTTGCAATACGTATTGCTGATAAATCGGAGCTTCCCCATTAGTGTGTTGCGTATAAATAAATTAAATTTGCCCTGATCTCGATGATGTTCGAATGACGCGAACAAAGTGTCCAGAACTGTATCGTATGTAGATTCTGAGAGAGAGAGACAGACAGACTGGTTGGCGTTTGTTGGTTGAGCAGTATTTGTTTAACATTCCTTTAAACCAGCAGACAGTCTGTGTGTAACGACAAGTCGTCTCGTAGGTCAAGTTCCCCGAGCATAGGTCACAGGTCAGGGACATACACAGTCTTCATGCTACATAACTCAGTACTTGGATGAACTGTGTTGTGGAGCGTGGCGCCCCTTCCTCCTCATTCTCCTCCTCATCCTCCTCGACCACGGACAAGGGTTATGTCCGTGAAATTATTTTTTTTTCAAAGATGGAGTTAATGTACGGAATTCAATGGCATAGAGGAAGGGTTAATGTCCGTGAATTTTTGGGTTTTTTTTTTTCAAGGACGGAGTTGATGTACGGAATTCCGTGGCATAGAGGAAGACCCTAGTTGACAATTATGCCCATCCACTCCCCCTCCAACTCGTTGACCAGGCCACAGGACATGGCCGGCCTGCTGGTCTACGTCTTGTGGTTTCCCCACGTCGAGGTTATGATAGTGCTAGGGGGGGGGGTTGCAGAAAGGATAGATATTCGCCAATGTTTGTGGTGCAGTTTGTGATACGAGTTCCAGAAGTCGGGAATTATTATTATTATTATCGTCATTGTTATTGTTATTATCATTATTATTATTATTATTATTATTGTTGTTGTTGTTGCTGTTATATTATCATTTTTATTATTATCATTATTGTTATTATCAAATTATTACTAATATTATAATCATTATCATTATTGTACCGACGCGGGCACAAAGTTTCCAAGTTGAAGGTTGAAAGTCTGTAGACTTATTAAACCATGTTACACGAAATTGGCAGCATTAGATTTCAAATAATAGTTTAATGGAGGTTATTGGTTATGAAGGAGTCCCTCTTCCCTATTTGATCTAAGTTGTTATACCTAATTGGGTGGGTGGGTGGGGGAAGAGGCATTAGAAATAGGACAAGAGGTAAATAGGAGTAGATTGAGCTGTTGCTTAATCTCTCTCTCAACCTTCCCGTTGCGCTATGATAGCCAGTGGGAGTGGCGACACCCAGCCACTGTCTTCCACCGACCCTCTCGCTCACCACCGGTACCCGATCGGCCAGTCTTTTGTTTGGGGGTTGAATCCCCTTTGGCAGCCTCAGGTCGCCAGAGTTCACAGGTCGCCCTCGACGTGTTTGCACTGACGAGTCCTCAAACTCCGGCGTGAATCACCCAAACCATGCCACTGAAACAAGACAGTGAGAGAGAGAGAAAAAAAAGAATTACCCGTTTGATTCTTCCCTTCTTTTATATTTTTAACCTGTCAGGGTTGGTTGTTAGGTGCAAGCAGTTGGATAAACATTTGGACAATCGTTGCTTCGCCCCCTAAACAATAGACGGATCTGCCGACAACAACAATTGAGAGATGGTAAAAGAGGAGCGAGGAACTGAAACCGTTTTAGCCAGTACGGTCAGTGATCCTCCCTCTTGTGTTCGGTGGAGGTGGTCAGATGGCGAGTGTTATCATCACGGAGGAGGCTGGGGGTTTGAATTTTGAAGGAATTAAAGAATATGTGATGTGATTTTCCAGCCGTGCGCTCGTAATGGAGGTGATGAGGGAGGGAAGGAGGGAGGCAGGCTGGACATTTCAACACCCGTCTGCTTTTGCTTCCCGTACTCACCCTCCCTCACCCTCATCTCCCTTACCTCTTGTCCCTTCCTGACTTTGCGCCCACTCTCCCTATCCAACCCTGTCTTTACTCCTCTCACCTCCACCCTCAACTCGCCCTCCCATACTCACTCTCTCTCTCTCTCTCTCTCTCTCTCTCTCTCTCTCTCTTTCCTCTCACCTTCATCCTAACCACCCCCCCCCCTATCCACTCTCTCCTTCTCTCTTAAGTCATTATCTAAACATCCCTCCACACTCGATGGGCAGAATTCGCTATGAAGAATACCCTTAAATCACAAGGAAATGTTCCGATTGTATGGAAGTTCACGTCGTTACAATCTGAAGATTCGCTGGTCTGTCTTTCCTGGGTCTGAACTTCTGGGGGCAGACCACCAGGTACGTGGCAGCTGCCGGTGGGAGGTGGTGGTGGTCATAGTGGGTTGATGTTGCTGATGTTGCCATTGGCTTGGAAGTCTTGAGGCGTAGGTCCGTCGTCTCCTCCCCCCCCCCCCCAGGCGGCTCTCTCTCTCTCTCTCTCTCTCTCTCTCTCTCTTTCTCTCTCTCTTTCTCTCTCTCTCTCTCTCTCCTCGGCTCCCGAATGCCTCGCTCGGTCGTCCGCTTCCTTCCTTGTTTGGTTGACGTTACCTCCCGCTGACCTTACTGTGGTGACTTCGCCTCGCCGTTGCTCGATTGTCTTTACTCCCTGGTGTTTCGACGGGGCGGCCCCCCGCCTTATGGTATGAGGAAGTCCTGGGCACCCAGGCGGTGTTGACCCCTGTGCGGTGAGAGAAAGAGAGAGAGAGAGAGAGAGAGAGAGAGAGAGAGAGAGAGTCTTAGTGCTAAGTTCAGCCATTAGGCATCGCTTACAGCGCTAAATTTTTTTAATGATGAACTTGACGGATTTGGCGAACGTACTCAACACCTCCCTCTTCATGGCAAGGGTCGAACTGCCGATCGCTCGATGCGTTGGAGGAAGGGGCGGTCGTAAAGGGGTTGGGCGGCGGCGGAGGCGGGGGGGAACTGCTGGAAGAGGAGGACAGAGGGGGCTACAACGAACAGGCCCTGGTGTGCTCGCAGGCATCTGACCACCTCCCCACCCACTTGCTTGTTCCTGTACACACGGAGAGTTATATACATGGGGTTGTTGGGTGCCGGGGACTGGATCCAGCGACGGAGACCCGCTTTGGTCTGTGGCAGGACGAAGGTGTATTTGATTCCGATCAGCTATGGCCAGTTCTAGAACAGCAGTCGAGGTGACGACCCAGTTGCATTGTGCTCGCGTTGCTCATTCTCCGAGCCGGGGTTCGAGTCTTGTGGAGGTTGCGTGTGTGTGTGTGTGTGTGTGTGTGTGTGTGTGTGTAAGGGGTTTTTTAGATGCAGGGTTAAGGAACAGGAGAAAACTGAAAGAAGTTTGTGTATCAAATTGTGGAAGAATTACGTATGAAATATGATGCATTGTTTCGACACATCATGATTCGCTCTCCTCCGATGATGCGAAGCCTTGTGTTAAGTAGGCATTGAATGAAGGGGAAGAAAAGAAGAGTCAGAAAAAATATACAGTTTCCAGTTTTGAATCAGTCGACCAAAACAGGAAGATGAACGTGAACACGCCATGAAGGAGACAAAATGCATTGAGAAAAAAAAATAGTGAAAGAGGGGGTGGTGTGGATGGCGGGGGGGGGGAGGGAATTCCATAAATGTTTACATGATGGGAAACAAATGGAAATAAAAGGAAGGTAAACGTTTTATGAGAGGCGTGGACGACGACCCAGAAAACAGTTCCACAAGCCATAACCATCCATGTGGCACCGGCCCCAGGGGGTCGTGGCACTGGCACTCCCTGGTGGTGGTGGAGGAGGAGGAGGAGGAGGAGGCAGGTGTGTACTGGAGGGTGTTCTATTCCCCTTCCTCCTCCCCAGTAAGCCACGTCCTCCTACCCTCGTCGTAAACGCTGCTGCTGCTGCTGCTGCTGCTGCTGCTGCTGCTGCCGCTGCTGCTGCTGCTGCTGCTCCTCCTCCTCCTCCCTTGGCACTCACTGGGGGAGGGAAAGGAGGTGGAGGAGGAGGAGGAGGAAGAGGCTCTGGTCCTCTCTTGGGGGAGGGCGGCGGGTGGCGCTGGAAGGAGGTCTCCTGTCCCCACCCACTTCCCTTCCTCTCCACTTACCTTCCTCCCCACTCCCCCCTAACCCGCCTCCCGTGCGCCCCTGTCGTAAAGGCTGCTCCCCTGGGGCACTGCAGATGGCAAACACATCGATAAAAACCATCAATAAAAGACGTAGAACATCTCCCTAGGGGCAGCTATCACCCCATTAGAGCGTGGGAGGGCGGGCGGGGCCTCTCCCACGGACCTGCCCTGCCTCTCCCACTCCTCTCCCACTCCTACTACTCTCCCTCTCCCCATTCCTCTCCCTCTCACACACTAAACTTTCGCCACTAGTTTATATTCGGCCATCACAAACAGCGTTTTATCTGCTCCATTGAACTTACAATAACTCCATCAATTTGTTCCACTTTGGTCCTCGGAGGAGAGGTAGGTGGAGGGTGAGGTTGTGGGGGAAGGGGGGTTCGTCGAGGAGGACGTGGAGGGTGGGCTAGAGGCCGAGGAGGACGTGGAGGGTGAGGTTTGGAGCGAGGGAAAAAGATGGCAGGTGACGGAAGAAAAATGAGGTAGGAGATTTGAGAAAAGTTTGAATTCTATTTTCAGGAACGCATAAAATATAGATATAGATAGATAGATAGATAGATATTCATATGCAGTATATAATATATATATATATATATATATATATATATATATATATATATATATATATATATATATAGGTAAAGAACAGGTGATTCTTTTAGACATGTTTCTTTCAGCAGCGTGAAAGTACTTCTTCTTATTACTTTTTTTTTTTTACTTTAAGCCATATTTTCTTTAGGGTGTCTCGGGGGAACGTCTATAAATGGTCTCCGTAGGAGTTGTCAAGTCTACGGTCTACCATCATGAGCGTACTTCCAGGAATGAGTCGTGCTGTATTATTATCATTATTGTACCGACGCGGGCACAAAGTTTCCAAGTTGAAGGTTGAAAGTCTGTAGACTTATTAAACCATGTTACACGAAATTGGCAGCATTAGATTTCAAATAATAGTTTAATGGAGGTTATTGGTTATGAAGGAGTCCCTCTTCCCTATTTGATCTAAGTTGTTAAACCTAATTGGGTGGGTGGGTGGGGGAAGAGGCATTAGAAATAGGACAAGAGGTAGATAGGAGTAGATTGAGCTGTTGCTTAATCTCTCTCTCAACCTTCCCGTTGCGCTATGATAGCCAGTGGGAGTGGCGACACCCAGCCACTGTCTTCCACCGACCCTCTCGCTCACCACCGGTACCCGATCGGCCAGTCTTTTGTTTGGGGGTTGAATCCCCTTTGGCAGCCTCAGGTCGCCAGAGTTCACAGGTCGCCCTCGACGTGTTTGCACTGACGAGTCCTCAAACTCCGGCGTGAATCACCCAAACCATGCCACTGAAACAAGACAGTGAGAGAGAGAGAGAAAAAAAAAAAGAATTACCCGTTTGATTCTTCCCTTCTTTTATATTTTTAACCTGTCAGGGTTGGTTGTTAGGTGCAAGCAGTTGGATAAACATTTGGACAATCGTTGCTTCGCCCCCTAAACAATAGACGGATCTGCCGACAACAACAATTGAGAGATGGTAAAAGAGGAGCGAGGAACTGAAACCGTTTTAGCCAGTACGGTCAGTGATCCTCCCTCTTGTGTTCGGTGGAGGTGGTCAGGTGGCGAGTGTTATGATCACGGAGGAGGCTGGGGGTTTGAATTTTGAAGGAATTAAAGAATATGTGATGTGATTTTCCAGCCGTGCGCTCGTAATGGAGGTGATGAGGGAGGGAAGGAGGGAGGCAGGCTGGACATTTCAACACCCGTCTGCTTTTGCTTCCCGTACTCACCCTCCCTCACCCTCATCTCCCTTACCTCTTGTCCCTTCCTGACTTTGCGCCCACTCTCCCTATCCAACCCTGTCTTTACTCCTCTCACCTCCACCCTCAACTCGCCCTCCCATACTCTCTCTCTCTCTCTCTCTCTCTCTCTCTCTCTCTCTCTCTCTCTCTCTCTCTCTCTCTCTCTCTCTCTCTCACCTTCATCCTCACCCGCCCCCCACCTTATCCTCTCTCTCCTTCTCTCTTAAGTCATTATCTAAACATCCCTCCACACTCGATGGGCAGAATTCGCTATGAAGAATACCCTTAAATCACAAGGAAATGTTCCGATTGTATGGTAGTTCACGTCGTTACAATCTGAAGATTCGCTGGTCTGTCTTTCCTGGGTCTGAACTTCTGGGGGCAGACCACCAGGTACGTGGCAGCTGCCGGTGGGAGGTGGTGGTGGTCATGGTGGGTTGATGTTGCTGATGTTGCCATTGGCTTGGAAGTCTTGAGGCGTAGGTCCGTCGTCTTCCCCCCCAGGCGGCTCTCTCTCTCTCTCTCTCTCTCTCTCTCTCTCTCTCTCTCTCTCTCTCTCTCTCTCTCTCTCTCTCCTTGGCTCCCGAATGCCTCGCTCGGTCGTCCGCTTCCTTCCTTGTTTGGTTGACGTTACCTCCCGCTGACCTTACTGTGGTGACTTCGCCTCGCCGTTGCTCGATTGTCTTTACTCCCTAGTGTTTCGACGGGGCGGCCCCCCCGCCTTATGGTATGAGGAAGTCCTGGGCACCCAGGCGGTGTTGACCCCTGTGCGGTGAGAGAGAGAGAGAGAGAGAGAGAGAGAGAGAGTCTTAGTGCTAAGTTCAGCCATTAGGCATCGCTTACAGCGCTAAATTTTTTTAATGATGAACTTGACGGATTTGGCGAACGTACTCAACACCTCCCTCTTCATGGCAAGGGTCGAACTGCCGATCGCTCGATGCGTTGGAGGAAGGGGCGGTCGTAAAGGGGTTGGGCGGCGGCGGAGGCGGGGGGGAACTGCTGGAAGAGGAGGACAGAGGGGGCTACAACGAACAGGCCCTGGTGTGCTCGCAGGCATCTGACCACCTCCCCACCCACTTGCTTGTTCCTGTACACACGGAGAGTTATATACATGGGGTTGTTGGGTGCCGGGGACTGGATCCAGCGACGGAGACCCGCTTTGGTCTGTGGCAGGACGAAGGTGTATTTGATTCCGATCAGCTATGGCCAGTTCTAGAACAGCAGTCGAGGTGACGACCCAGTTGCATTGTGCTCGCGTTGCTCATTCTCCGAGCCGGGGTTCGAGTCTTGTGGAGGTTGCGTGTGTGTGTGTGTGTGTGTCTGTGTCTGTGTGTAAGGGGTTTTTTAGATGCAGGGTTAAGGAACAGGAGAAAACTGAAAGAAGTTTGTGTATCAAATTGTGGAAGAATTACGTATGAAATATGATGCATTGTTTCGACACATCATGATTCGCTCTCCTCCGATGATGCGAAGCCGTGTGTTAAGTAGGCATTGAATGAAGGGGAAGAAAAGAAGAGTCAGAAAAAATATACAGTTTCCAGTTTTGAATCAGTCGACCAAAACAGGAAGATGAACGTGAACACGCCATGAAGGAGACAAAATGCATTGAGAAAAAAAAATAGTGAAAGAGGGGGTGGTGTGGATGGCGGGGGGGGGGGAGGGAATTCCATAAATGTTTACATGATGGGAAACAAATGGAAATAAAAGGAAGGTAAACGTTTTATGAGAGGCGTGGACGACGACCCAGAAAACAGTTCCACAAGCCATAACCATCCATGTGGCACCGGCCCCAGGGGGTCGTGGCACTGGCACTCCCTGGTGGTGGTGGAGGAGGAGGAGGAGGAGGAGGCAGGTGTGTACTGGAGGGTGTTCTATTCCCCTTCCTCCTCCCCAGTAAGCCACGTCCTCCTACCCTCGTCGTAAACGCTGCTGCTGCTGCTGCTGCTGCTGCTGCTGCTGCTGCCGCTGCTGCTGCTGCTGCTGCTCCTCCTCCTCCTCCTTGGCACTCACTGGGGGAGGGAAAGGAGGTGGAGGAGGAGGAGGAGGAGGAAGAGGCTCTGGTCCTCTCTTGGGGGAGGGCGGCGGGTGGCGCTGGAAGGAGGTCTCCTGTCCCCACCCACTTCCCTTCCTCTCCACTTACCTTCCTCCCCACTCCCCCCTAACCCGCCTCCCGTGCGCCCCTGTCGTAAAGGCTGCTCCCCTGGGGCACTGCAGATGGCAAACACATCGATAAAAACCATCAATAAAAGACGTAGAACATCTCCCTAGGGGCAGCTATCACCCCATTAGAGCGTGGGAGGGCGGGCGGGGCCTCTCCCACGGACCTGCCCTGCCTCTCCCACTCCTCTCCCACTCCTACTACTCTCCCTCTCCCCATTCCTCTCCCTCTCACACACTAAACTTTCGCCACTAGTTTATATTCGGCCATCACAAACAGCGTTTTATCTGCTCCATTGAACTTACAATAACTCCATCAATTTGTTCCACTTTGGTCCTCGGAGGAGAGGTAGGTGGAGGGTGAGGTTGTGGGGGAAGGGGGGTTCGTCGAGGAGGACGTGGAGGGTGGGCTAGAGGCCGAGGAGGACGTGGAGGGTGAGGTTTGGAGCGAGGGAAAAAGATGGCAGGTGACGGAAGAAAAATGAGGTAGGAGATTTGAGAAAAGTTTGAATTCTATTTTCAGGAACGCATAAAATATAGATATAGATAGATAGATAGATAGATATTCATATGCAGTATATATATATATTTATATATATATATATATATATATATATATATATATATATATATATATATATAGGTAAAGAACAGGTGATTCTTTTAGACATGTTTCTTTCAGCAGCGTGAAAGTACTTCTTCTTATTACTTTTTTTTTTTACTTTAAGCCATATTTTCTTTAGGGTGTCTCGGGGGAACGTCTATAAATGGTCTCCGTAGGAGTTGTCAAGTCTACGGTCTACCATCATGAGCGTACTTCCAGGAATGAGTCGTGCTGGTGACCTCGACGTACTTTGCAGAAGACAGCGTTAGGGACACCGCGACACGATGGTCATCTTTCAGAACTGTGGTTGCCCCACGTTGCCGTGGTCTTCGGTGTCGGTGCAAGCCAACAGGCTGGTGTGGATGGACATTATACCCAGTGGTTGTACCATCATGTTGAAGGCTCGTGCCATCATGGAGGAGAATGGCACTCTCGTGCTTAGAAAGGTTCAGTCCGTATTCCCTGTTGCGTCTTGGTTATATATATGTGTGTGTGTACCCGTGCCACACGGCTACATGAAGGGGAAGGTTTGACATCAAGTTCCCCGGAAAGTCTGTGAACCAGGAGATCACTGGAACGGGTCACTGGTTATACCCGGAACAATAAGAATATAGGAACTTGTCTTGCTGACCCGTTCTGTCCCTTTCCAGCCGCCCTGAGAAGAATACAGATACTTATTACCCAGACCCCGGAAAGCATGGTGATGTCCAGAAAGCGAAGGTGACAGAAACAGTACTTAGTGTAACTCCACCCACCCTTCCATATCCTGGAAGTTGTGGTATTTCCAGAACAAGAAGGGAACAGAAATTTACCTGGTATGACTCCAATCATCTTTCCAGACTCTGGAAGCTATGGTGATTTCCAGCATGAGGAGGGGACAAAACCTTTCATGGTATATAATTCCACTCACCTGCCAGATCTTGAAACCTGCTGTGGTATTCAAAATGAGGAGGTAACAGAGACTTGCCAAGTCGGATTCCACTCTCTTTTCCAGTCTCTGGAAATTTATGATTTCCAGAACGCGAAGGATGCTCTCCCTTACCTAGTAATGACTCCGCTCACCTTTCCAGTGGAGGCTGTAATGAAGAGCAAAGTAAGAAGGATGTAGAAATCCTGTATGGAAGGACTCCACTCCCTTTCCACCAGCTCTGGACGCTATATATGGCGTTATTGACTCTAACACACACACACACACCGCGCCTCGAGCTGTATCTTGAACCCTACTTAACTCGGTCGCTTTTCCCTGCTCTCCTCTCCTCTCCCTCCTTTGATGTCCTGACGGAAGAAAGTTGTCCTTGTTTTTCATGTCTTGCAATCATTGGATTATGTTTGTGATTTCGTGTTTCTCTTTTGTGAGTCGTGGTAGATTTTGGTGTCGTTCGCTGAACATGGAACACATATGTCAGTGTGTTTCGGTTACGCTTGGAGAATATTATTTAGATGAAGAGTGAAGTGTACTGTTTGAAGGAAGTTTTGAGAGCAGATATTCGGATGAATATTGGAACACAGTATTTATATGGTGCTGGAGTTTAAGAGTATGTATTGGATCATTCTATGAGGGCAGACGTGGCTTATAATGCTTCGATAGATACTGGAATGTCGTGTGTAGAGAACAATAGAAAATAACGGTTAGATAAACTAGATGATATTTAGATAAACGTGTACCATAATAGATAAATATGGGGTTTAATAGATAAACATAGTGTGTAATGTATGGATAAACCCTGGAGCAAAATGTTTCAATAAACGATGAAAAATTGTTTGTATAAACACTAGAGGAGAATATTTTGGAACATACAGATATGGGATAACATCAGAATAGTTTGTCGTACTTAGCCTTGGAGCTTAATGTGCCCAGAGTGATAATAGTACTAACATTATATGCGTGAAAATGATACCATGGAAGCTAAACTGTCTTGCATAGATGTTGAGCATACTGAAGAATTCTTAGATATGGAGCATAATTTTTTTTGCTGCTTTTGATTTTATTGAAATCAGTGCAAATATTAGATAATCTAGGTTGGTTAAGGATGATTATTTTTCTGTCCTCTTTTGTATCATTTTCCTTTTTTTTCTTACCGCATTGTTTGTCGTAAAAGACCCACTTGTTAGAGCCGACGCTAACAAAATGAACATTTGCTCCCAGTTCTCCGTTCCACGACAGATGGGGCTTTAGAACTGGTATCCAGGTACTGGGAGAGGGGTATATGTGGGTAGTAGTAGTAGTAGCATAATAGTAGTAGTAGTGGTAGCATTAGCGTTCACATCGTCCCTTGAGTATAGACTATCCAGGTACTGAGAGGGGGGAGGTATATGTAGGTAGGTAGACTATCCAGGTACTGAGAGGGTGGTATACGTATGTAGGTAGACTATCCAGGTACTGAGAGGGTGGTATACGTATGTAGGTAGACTATCCAGGTACTGAGAGGGTGGTATATGTATATAGGTAGACTATCCAGGTACTGAGAGGGAGGTATATGTATTTAGGTAGACTATCCAAGTACTGAGATGGAGGTATATGTATGTAGGTAGTAATAGTAGTAGTAGTAGTAATAGTAGTAATAGCGTTCGCATCGTCCCTTGAGTACAGACAAGGTACAGACAGACTCGAGACACGAGGGATCCATCCTATGGTTTGTATTGAGGATGCGAAACACAAAGCCATCATCAATTGGCTGCCGCGCCCCCGACGGGATGTGGCCGCCGTTGCTCGGTGTGCGGGATGGATATGTGTATGTGTGTGTGGGGGAGACATTTTCTCCACGCTTTTTTTTTTGGGGGGGTTGTAATTTATAACCAGAGTTAGCCAACTTGACGAACTTTATGGGTCAATATATTTTTTTTTCCTAGTTTATTTGGTCCTAGTGATATTTTAAGCTCCAGGGTAGTTTGGAAAGCCTGTGATTTCGTGTAAGACCTAACGGAAGGTGATCAAACATGACCCTGTGATATTACACACACACACACACACACATACTGCTCGAGTGGTTTCCATTGTCAGTGTTCAAATAAGAAAATGTGAAACCCGTGTATTGCTTGTCTACAGTCGTTGGAGCCTTACAAGCGATAGTGGTCGAGTGCAAATATCTGGGAATCGCTAAACAGTTATGATTCTGGTACTTCAGTTTGTTGAATGGTAGCAGTAAACTCTATCATAAGGGTTGTCTTAGATATATATGTGTAACATCGCCTTCGAATATATATATATATATATATATATATATATATATATATATATATATATATATATATATATATATATATATATATATATATATATATATATATATATATATATTATTCAAAGACGATGTCACACTTTCATGCTAGTACTTTATCACTTCAACTTTATCCTTGATCCTAATTGCCATCTGCAGACGTGTGGGCATGGAAGGTTCCTGCTGTATTCTAGGTTCACGTTTTGGGTCCATAGGGTCTTTGATCTCTTGAATGAGGCGAGGCACTGATGAGGCAGGTGTTGCAGGAAGCAGTCGCCTGATCGTGCGTTCTTAGCGCCCACTGCACCTGGAAGCTTCATGTATGCCCACATTTTCATTCTTTCAAGCGATGATTAGGGCTTCCTCCTCCTCCTTCTTAGACAGGTGAAAGCCAACCTTATCTTGAAGCAAAGGTGTAAGGAATACAGCGGCTAGAGGCGATATTCCCAAAATGAAGTGGCAACCTGGAAGAGGGAAGGAAGCAACTTACTTCCCTCGAGATAGCTTGAGGCACACTGAGGCGGGTTTCTGGTGTTCGCATTGTTAGAAAGGCTGATCTCAGCAGCCAGACGTAAGATGATATCACCCTGAGGGCGTCAAATGCCTGGAACCACAATACGCTTTGGCCGTGTACCGCCTTTGGAAAATATGTGAGGAGGGAAGACAAGTCGTTTTGTGGATACTGTATTTTCATAAAAAACTTGCATGCTCTACGTTTTATAGATATAGGTGTGACTACATATGTTACCATGGATAAAAACTCGTATGCTCTCAGCGTTTTTGTAGATATAACTATCTATCTGTTACCAAGCATATCAGTTGGATATAGATAGTAGGAAGCAGGGACAAGTCTTAGGTCTGATGAGCAGAAATAGAGGGGACTTAAGGATGCAGAGGCACAGAGAACCGAGGACATACGAACCAGAAGTATGTGGGAGGTGAGTTAGTGTGAGGCTGTGGAGCTGTGGTAGTGTTGATATGCCTCACGGTAGTGTTCTGACCATGAAGGAATGAAATCCTGTGATGTCTGTGTATACTACATGGAGTGTAGTTCATCATAGTTGTTCTTTTAATCTACCCACACACACACACACACACACACACACACACACACACACACACACACACACACACTCTGTGTTGGTGTCGTAGTCAGTTTACCCGATTTTGATTCACGCACGGGTCTGCCCGGGTTCGAATCCTAGGCGTGGCATTCGGCTCACAGCTAGTCTCAGGTGTTCATCTCTCCCTCGAATTAGGTCGATAAATGGGTATATGGCCTAGGCTGAGATGTATGGGTGGGTTTATGTATACATTTAAGTGTAAAGACATTATACATATATACAAGGTTAAGAGACGAGGCAACACAAGTGGAAAACCTTCCCCCCGTAACACAGATAATAATCACACACACACACACACACACACACACACACACATATATATATATATATATATATATATATATATATATATATATATATATATATATATATATATATATATATACAAAGTTTTAGTCGGTTATAAACTGGTTCACACATCAGTCTCGGAATCAATAGAAAGAAGAGTAAAATAATATGTAAGGTGTGGGTGTATTGTCCCTGGGCTGCGAGATGCCATTGTGTATGGGTAGTGTAGCGGAGACCAGGAAAATACTGCACAGGAAAAAATTGGTTTCAAATGCTTGTACTGTACCGTTCACCTCACCCCCACTCCCAGCGGCCTGCCTGTTGTCCTCCGTCACTGTGGCATGTACTGTGTTGTGTGTGTGTATATATATATATATATATATATATATATATATATATATATATATATATATATATATATATATATGTGTGTGTGTGTGTGTATTTATTAAAAAAAAAGTTCTAATGGTATTACATATATATTCTTTTTTGATATATATAGAAAAAATAAATATATATATATATATATATATATATATATATATATATATATATATATATATATATATATATATGATGTAGGAAGGGTTCGATAAGGGGGAAAAGGAGGAGGAGGAGGGGAGAGAGAGAGTGAGTCTGACAAACAAAATTAGAACTTCTCTCTCTCTCTCTCTCTCTCTCTACATATATATATATATATATATATATATATATATATATATATATATATATATATATATATATATATATATATATATCACATACACACACACACACAAGCAAGCAATCTTCCCCGTTTCTTATTTCTTCCCTACCCAACTCTCTCAAGTCTGACTCTTTCCCTCCTCTTCCATCTTCTCTCCCATCATATTATTCCTTGACCATCCCGTATCGCCCGGAGTGTCTCATTCAGTATCCGTTTTCCACCGAGGGAAAAACAAAATATTAAAGGAAAAAATAAAAGATAGACACAAGAGAGATTATGAGCCAAGGTTTCCTCTGTTGTGTAATGAAAATTGTCCTAAGAACCTTCACTTTCTCTCTCTCACACGGACAGATAGACCCGGTAAAGTAGACATACACATTAACACGGAAAAAAAGAGATAGAATCAATTCTCCTATTTACAGGAAAGCTTTTATATATATATATATATATATATATATATATATATATATATATATATATATATATATATATATATATTATACTTTGTCGCTGTCTCCCGCGTTAGCGAGGTAGCGCAAGGAAACAGATGAAAGAATGGACCAACCCACCCACATACACTTGTATATACATACATGTACACACACGCACATATACATACCTATACATCTCAACGTATACATATATATGCACACACAGTCATATACATATATACACATGTACATAATTCATACTAACTGCCCTTATTTGTTTCCGTCGCCACCTCACCACACATGAAATGAAAACCCCTCCCCCCGCATGTGCGCGATGTAGCGCTAGGAAAAGAGAACAAAGGCCACATTCGTTCACACTCAGTCTCTAGCTGTCATGTATAATGCACCGACACCACAGCTCCCTTTCCACATCCAGGCCCCACAAAACTTCCCATGGTTTACCCTAGACGCTTTACATGCCCTGGTTCAATCCATCGACAGCACGTCGAACCCGGTATACCACATCGTTCCAATTCACTTTATTCCTAGCACGCCTTTCACCCTCCTGCATGTTCAGGCCCCGGTCACTCGAAATCTTCTTCACTCCATCTTTCCACCTCCAGTTTGGTCTCCCACTTCTCCTTCCCTCCACCTGACACATATATCCTCTTTTTCAATCTTTCCTCGCTCATTCTCTCCATGTGACCAAACCATTTCAAAACACCCTCTTCTGCTCTCTCAACCACATTCTTTTTATTACCACACATCTCTCTTACCCTTTCATTACGTACTCGATCAAATCACTTCACACCAGATATTGTCCTCAAACATCTCATTTCCAGCACATCCACTCTCCTCCGCACAACTCAATGTATAGACCACGCCTCGCAACCATATAACCATATATCCTTATATATATATATATATATATATATATATATATATATATATATATATATATATGTGTGTGTGTGTGTGTACTGCCATTTTTTCTCTCATCTTGAATATTAATTCGAAATTACTGAAAAGAGATATTATATGTAGTTAAAGTTGGTGAGTGACATAATCGGGTACACATCTCTCTCACGCTGCCGCATCTGTGTTGGAACACGTAAAACTTACCCGGATGTGCTATACCGTGGCACTTGATGGGGTAGACAAAGCACGCTTCGTATTTCCACTGCTGTTGACTAGCGTCAAGTGGCTGACAATATATGTTCAAAAGATGTGAATTACCCTCAGAATACACACGCATATCCTTTTTTGACGTTCATGCCTTGTATACTGCCCTAAAAATAGACTTAATGTAGAAAATTCCCTTAATGTAATTTGCTTTATTTTGGTTCTCGATTCGATTTTAATGACTGTGAACACATTTAGAAACTAAGTATGATCGTACTGGAAGTAGAATTCATTTTTCAAGGGATTTATTCTGTAAAATTCAGAGTTCAGTGCGATTGAAATCAGTGATGCTTTCCCTATATTAGTTATGTCTTGCGTGTAATATATATATATATATATATATATATATATATATATATATATATATATATATATATATATATATATACGTATATTTTTTTCTTTCTTTTTTTGCTTTGTCGCTGTCTCCCGCGTTTGCGAGGTAGCGCAAGGAAACAGACGAAAGAAATGGCCCAACCCACCCCCATACACATGTATATACATACACGTCCACACACGCAAATATACATACCTACACAGCTTTCCATGGTTTACCCTAGACGCTTCACATGCCCTGATTCAATCCACTGACAGCATGTCAACCCCGGTGTACCACATCGATCCAATTCACTCTATTCCTTGCCCTCCTTTCACCCTCCTGCATGTTCAGGCCCCGATCACACAAAATCTTTTTCACTCCATTTTTCCACCTCCAATTTGGTCTCCCACTTCTCCTCGTTCCCTCCACCTCCGACACATATATCTTCTTGGTCAATCTTTCCTCACTCATTCTCTCCATGTGCCCAAACCATTTCAAAACACCCTCTTCTGCTCTCTCAACCACGCTCTTTTTTATTTCCTCACATCTCTCTTACCCTTACGTTACTTACTCGATCAAACCACCTCACCCCACACATTGTCCTCAAACATCTCATTTCCAGCACATCCACCCTCCTGCGCACAACTCTATCCATAGCCCACGCCTCGCAACCATACAACATTGTTGGAACCACTATTCCTTCAAACATACCCATTTTTGCTTTCCGAGATAATGTTCTCGACTTCCACACATTCTTCAAGGCTCCCAGGATTTTCGCCCCCTCCCCCACCCTATTATCCACTTCCGCTTCCATGGTTCCATCCGCTGCCAGATCCACTCCCAGATATCTAAAACACTTTACTTCCTCCAGTTTTTCTCCATTCAAACTTACCTCCCAATTGACTTGACCCTCAACCCTACTATACCTAATAACCTTGCTCTTATTCACATTTACTCTTAACTTTCTTCTTTCACACACTTTACCAAACTCAGTCACCAGCTTCTGCAGTTTCTCACATGAATCAGCCACCAGCGCTGTATCATCAGCGAACAACAACTGACTCACTTCCCAAGCTCTCTCATCCACAACAGACTTCATACTTGCCCCTCTTTCCAAAACTCTTGCATTCACCTCCCTAACAACCCCATCCATAAACAAATTAAACAACCATGGAGACATCACACACCCCTGCCGCAAACCTACATTCACTGAGAACCAATCACTTTCCTCTCTTCCTACACGTACACATGCCTTACAACCTCGATAAAAACTTTTCACTGCTTCTAACAACTTGCCTCCCACACCATATATTCTTAATACCTTCCACAGAGCATCTCTATCAACTCTATCATATGCCTTCTCCAGATCCATAAATGCTACATACAAATCCATTTGCTTTTCTAAGTATTTCTCACATACATTCTTCAAAGCAAACACCTGATCCACACATCCTCTACCACTTCTGAAACCACACTGCTCTTCCCCAATCTGATGCTCTGTACATGCCTTCACCCTCTCAATCAATACCCTCCCATATAATTTACCAGGAATACTCAACAAACTTATACCTCTGTAATTTGAGCACTCACTCTTATCCCCTTTGCCTTTGTACAATG
>NC_092244.1:14648881-14761381 GCF_036320965.1 Panulirus ornatus | reverse complement strand
GTGTTTCTGTTGCTCTTTGTGCCTCCTGTTCTGGGTGTTTCTGTTGCTCTTTGTGCCTCGTGTTCTTGGTGTTTCTGTTGCTCTTTGTCCTCGTGTTCTGGGTGTTTCTGTTGCTCTTTGTGCCTCGTGTTCTTGGTGTTTCTGTTGCTCTTTGTGCCTCGTGTTCTGGGTGTTTCTGTGGCTCTTTGTGCCTCGTGTTCTTGGTGTTGCTGTTGCTCTTTGTGCCTTGTGTTCTTGTTGTTTCTGTTGCTCTTTGTGCCTTGTGTTCTTGTTGTTTCTGTTGCTCTTTGTGCCTTGTGTTCTTGGTGTTTCTGTTGCTCTTTGTGCCTCGTGTTCTTGGTGTTTCTGTTGCTCTTTGTGCCTCGTGTTCTTGGTGTTTCTGTTGCTCTTTGTGCCTTGTTTCTGTTGCTCTATGTGCCTCATGTACCCGTTGTCCCTGTTCCTCTTATTGTATCATACAGTTGTTTTGCGTTGCCCCGGGTATAGCTTGCCCCTCCTTCCCTTCATTTGAGCCCAAAATTCTGTTTACGGTTGTTGCTTAGTGTTGCTGCCGTTCCTGTTGGTGTCCTGGGTTGTTCCTGTTGGAGTCCTGGGTTGTTCCTGTTGGAGTCCTGGGTTGTTCCTGTTGGAGTCCTGGGTTGTTCCTGTTGGTGTCCTGGGTTGTTCCTGTTGGAGTCCTGGGTTGTTCCTGTTGGAGTCCTGGGTTGTTCCTGTTGGAGTCCTGGGTTGTTCCTGTTGGAGTCCTGGGTTGTTCCTGTTGGAGTCCTAGGTTGTTCCTGTTGGTGTCCTGGGTTGTTCCTGTTGGAGTCCTGGGTTGTTCCTGTTGGTGTCCTGGGTTGTTCCTGTTCCTGTTGGAGTCCTGGGTTGTTCCTGTTGGTGTCCTGGGTTGTTCCTGTTGGTGTCCTGGGTTGTTCCTGTTGGTGTCCTGGGTTGTTCCTGTTGGTGTCCTGGGTTGTTCCTGTTGGTGTCCTGGGTTGTTCCTGTTGGTGTCCTGGGTTGTTCCTGTTGGTGTCCTGGGTTGTTCCTGTTGGTGTCCTGGGTTGTTCCTGTTGGTGTCCTGGGTTGTTCCTGTTGGAATCCTGGGTTGTTCCTGTTGGAGTCCTGGGTTGTTCCTGTTGGTGTCCTGGGTTGTTCCTGTTGGTGTCCTGGGTTGTTCCTGTTGGAGTCCTGGGTTGTTCCTGTTGGAGTCCTGGGTTGTTCCTGTTGGAGTCCTGGGTTGTTCCTGTTGGAGTCCTGGGTTGTTCCTGTTGGAGTCCTGGGTTGTTCCTGCTCCTGTTGGAGTCTTGCGTTCTTCGTTGTCGTTGCTGCTGCTGTCTGTGCTGCATCTTGTTGTTGTTGTTGTTCTTCCTTTGAACAATTCAAGTCAGATGGTGTGGTGGTTGTAGATGGTGTGGTGGTTGTAGATGATGTGGTGGTTGTAGATGGTGTGGTGGTTGTAGGTGATGTGGTGGTTGTAGATGGTGTGGTGGTTGTAGATGGTGTGGTGGTTGTAGATGATGTGGTGGTTGTAGATGATGTGGTGGTTGTAGATGATGTGGTGGTTGTAGATGATGTGGTGGTTGTAGATGGTGTGGTGGTTGTAGATGGTGTGGTGGTTGTAGATGGTGTGGTGGTTGTAGATGATGTGGTGGTTGTAGATGGTGTGGTGGTTGTAGATGATGTGGTGGTTGTAGGTGATGTGGTGGTTGTAGATGATGTGGTGGTTGTAGATGATGTGGTGGTTGTAGGTGATGTGGTGGTTGTAGATGGTGTGGTGGTTGTAGGTGATGTGGTGGTTGTAGATGGTGTGGTGGTTGTAGGTGATGTGGTGGTTGTAGATGGTGTGGTGGTTGTAGGTGATGTGGTGGTTGTAGATGATGTGGTGGTTGTAGATGGTGTGGTGGTTGTAGATGGTGTGGTGGTTGTAGGTGATGTGGTGGTTGTAGATGGTGTGGTGGTTGTAGATGGTGTGGTGGTTGTAGGTGATGTGGTGGTTGTAGATGGTGTGGTGGTTGTAGATGGTGTGGTGGTTGTAGATGGCGTGGTGGTTGTAGATGGCGTGGTGGTTGTAGATGATGTGGTGGTTGTAGATGATGTGGTGGTTGTAGGTGATGTGGTGGTTGTAGGTGGTGTGGTGGTTGTAGGTGGTGTGGTGGTTGTAGGTGATGTGGTGGTTGTAGATGATGTGGTGGTTGTAGATGATGTGGTGGTGGTTGTAGATGGTGTGGTGGTTGTAGATGATGTGGTGGTTGTAGGTGATGTGGTGGTTGTAGGTGATGTGGTGGTTGTAGATGGTGTGGTGGTTGTAGATGATGTGGTGGTTGTAGATGGTGTGGTGGTTGTAGATGGTGTGGTGGTTGTAGGTGATGTGGTGGTTGTAGGTGATGTGGTGGTTGTAGATGGTGTGGTGGTTGTAGATGGCGTGGTGGTTGTAGATGGTGTGGTGGTTGTAGATGGTGTGGTGGTTGTAGATGGCGTGGTGGTTGTAGATGGCGTGGTGGTTGTAGATGGTGTGGTGGTTGTAGATGGTGTGGTGGTTGTAGATGGTGTGGTGGTTGTAGATGGTGTGGTGGTTGTAGATGGTGTGGTGGTTGTAGATGGTGTGGTGGTTGTAGATGGCGTGGTGGTTGTAGATGATGTGGTGGTTGTAGATGGTGTGGTGGTTGTAGATGGTGTGGTGGTTGTAGATGGCGTGGTGGTTGTAGATGGTGTGGTGGTTGTAGATGGTGTGGTGGTTGTTTTGCTGAAGCTATTACTGGTTCGTCTTTGTTGTTGTTGTCATCACCTGTTGATGCTGTCACTTGCTGTATTTTCTTTTCTTGTAGGGCCATGTGTTGTTGTATTTGTCTGTTGTATCGGATTGTAGTGTTTCATTTGTTGTTATTGCTCTGGTATGTGTGCCCTTGTGTCTTAAGCGATTTCGCTTATGCCACAGCTCTTACTCTCTGCAGTATAGCTAAAAAAAAAAGATAAACACTCCATAAGACTCGAAGGAAGAAGAAACCGTTCCTTCGAGAGAGAGAGAGAGAGAGAGAGAGAGAGAGAGAGAGAGAGAGAGAGAGAGAGAGAGAGAGAGAGAGCAAATATGAGATCTTTCTGTGGCATGCAAAGATCCGGGCGCGCACATCGACTGACGACCATTTTCCCGGCGTACACATCGACTGACGACCATCATCCCTCTTCCCTCCTTACCTACTCCTACCCTCCTCCTCCTCCTCCTCCTCTGTAGCCACAGCCTTGAATCACCGGAGGTAAAGAGAAAAATCATATATTGATATAACATCTGTTAAATCGTTGCCGACCTTACCCTTCGCCCTTACAACCTTCTTGAAGGCGTGGGGAGATGTTTGCCTGAGTTCAGTCGAGGTCCTCTTTGTGGTATCATGCTCACCTTGTGTCATGAGCTTTCCCGCGCATAGGGTTGAAGTAGGAGTCACCCAGTGCGCTGAGGATGGTGCTATGCGCAGGCGCATTGCTGTGCCACCAGCGACTCCGTTACCCTCAGCTCCTCAGGGCTCTGCGGTGAAGAGACGTTGAAGTAAACACTTACACAGAAAATACATAACCGTGTTATTATATCTTACAACATCAGAATATAGATCATTGTTCGTATATCTGAATTAACCTCAAAGTACAGATTGATGTTAGTATGTCTGACTTAACGTCGAAATGCCAATCAGTGTTATTAAATCTAATTCAATATGCAAATACAGATCATTGGTAATGTGTCTAAATTTTCATTAGTATACACATCAGTGGAAGTCTATCTAACTTAACGTCAAAGTACAGATCAGTGTCAGTGAATGTAACATCAAAATACAGGTCACTGTTAGCATATCTAACATCATCAAAATACAGGTCACTGTTAGCATATTTAACATCATCAAAATACATTTCACTGTTAGCATATCTTACATCATCAAAATACTGGCCCAGTGTTAGCATATCTAACATCATCAAAATACAGGTCACTGTTAGCATATCTAACATCAAAATACAGGTCACTGTTAGCATATCTAACATCAAAATACAGGCTCAGTGTTAGCATATGTAACATCAAAATACAGGTCACTGTTAGCATATCTAACATCATCAAAATACAGGTCACTGTTAGCATATCTAACATCAAAATACAGGTCACTGTTAGCATATCTAACATCATCAAAATACAGGTCACTGTTAGCATATCTAACATCAAAATACAGGTCACTGTTAGCATATCTAACATCATCAAAATACAGGTCACTGTTAGCATATCTAACATCATCAAAATACAGGTCACTGTTAGCATATCTAACATCAAAATACAGGTCACTGTTAGCATATCTAACATCATCAAAATACAGGTCACTGTTAGCATATCTAACATCAAAATACAGGTCACTGTTAGCATATCTAACATCATCAAAATACAGGTCACTGTTAGCATATCTAACATCATCAAAATACAGGTCACTGTTAGCATATCTAACATCATCAAAATACAGGTCACTGTTAGCATATCTAACATCAAAATACAGGTCACTGTTAGCATATCTAACATCAAAATACAGGTCACTGTTAGCATATCTAACATCATCAAAATACAGGTCACTGTTAGCATATCTAACATCAAAATACAGGTCACTGTTAGCATATCTAACATCAAAATACAGGTCACTGTTAGCATATCTAACATCATCAAAATACAGGTCACTGTTAGCATATCTAACATCATCAAAATACAGGTCACTGTTAGCATATCTAACATCATCAAAATACAGGTCACTGTTAGCATATCTAACATCATCAAAATACAGGTCACTGTTAGCATATCTAACATCATCAAAATACAGGTCACTGTTAGCATATCTAACATCAAAATACAGGTCACTGTTAGCATATCTAACATCATCAAAATACAGGTCACTGTTAGCATATCTAACATCATCAAAATACAGGTCACTGTTAGCATATCTAACATCATCAAAATACAGGTCACTGTTAGCATATCTAACATCATCAAAATACAGGTCACTGTTAGCATATCTAACATCATCAAAATACAGGTCACTGTTAGCATATCTAACATCATCAAAATACAGGTCACTGTTAGCATATCTAACATCAAAATACAGGTCACTGTTAGCATATCTAACATCATCAAAATACAGGTCACTGTTAGCATATCTAACATCAAAATACAGGTCACTGTTAGCATATCTAACATCATCAAAATACAGGTCACTGTTAGCATATCTAACATCAAAATACAGGTCACTGTTAGCATATCTAACATCAAAATACAGGTCACTGTTAGCATATCTAACATCATCAAAATACAGGTCACTGTTAGCATATCTAACATCAAAATACAGGTCACTGTTAGCATATCTAACATCAAAATACAGGTCACTGTTAGCATATCTAACATCATCAAAATACAGGTCACTGTTAGCATATCTAACATCAAAATACAGGTCACTGTTAGCATATCTAACATCAAAATACAGGTCACTGTTAGCATATCTAACATCAAAATACAGGTCACTGTTAGCATATCTAACATCATCAAAATACAGGTCACTGTTAGCATATCTAACATCATCAAAATACAGGTCACTGTTAGCATATCTAACATCAAAATACAGGTCACTGTTAGCATATCTAACATCATCAAAATACAGGTCACTGTTAGCATATCTAACATCATCAAAATACAGGTCACTGTTAGCATATCTAACATCAAAATACAGGTCACTGTTAGCATATCTAACATCAAAATACAGGTCACTGTTAGCATATCTAACATCAAAATACAGGTCACTGTTAGCATATCTAACATCATCAAAATACAGGTCACTGTTAGCATATCTAACATCAAAATACAGGTCACTGTTAGCATATCTAACATCAAAATACAGGTCACTGTTAGCATATCTAACATCAAAATACAGGTCACTGTTAGCATATCTAACATCAAAATACAGGTCACTGTTAGCATATCTAACATCAAAATACAGGTCACTGTTAGCATATCTAACATCAAAATACAGGTCACTGTTAGCATATCTAACATCAAAATACAGGTCACTGTTAGCATATCTAACATCATCAAAATACAGGTCACTGTTAGCATATCTAACATCATCAAAATACAGGTCACTGTTAGCATATCTAACATCAAAATACAGGTCACTGTTAGCATATCTAACATCAAAATACAGGTCACTGTTAGCATATCTAACATCAAAATACAGGTCACTGTTAGCATATCTAACATCATCAAAATACAGGTCACTGTTAGCATATCTAACATCATCAAAATACAGGTCACTGTTAGCATATCTAACATCATCAAAATACAGGTCACTGTTAGCATATCTAACATCAAAATACAGGTCACTGTTAGCATATCTAACATCAAAATACAGGTCACTGTTAGCATATCTAACATCATCAAAATACAGGTCACTGTTAGCATATCTAACATCAAAATACAGGTCACTGTTAGCATATCTAACATCAAAATACAGGTCACTGTTAGCATATCTAACATCAAAATACAGGTCACTGTTAGCATATCTAACATCAAAATACAGGTCACTGTTAGCA
Source organism: Panulirus ornatus (assembly GCF_036320965.1). Taxonomy (NCBI): domain Eukaryota; kingdom Metazoa; phylum Arthropoda; class Malacostraca; order Decapoda; family Palinuridae; genus Panulirus; species Panulirus ornatus. The sequence continues at coordinate 14,754,808 of NC_092244.1, read as the reverse complement.
TATCTAACATCATCAAAATACAGGTCACTGTTAGCATATCTAACATCAAAATACAGGTCACTGTTAGCATATCTAACATCATCAAAATACAGGTCACTGTTAGCATATCTAACATCATCAAAATACAGGTCACTGTTAGCATATCTAACATCATCAAAATACAGGTCACTGTTAGCATATCTAACATCAAAATACAGGTCACTGTTAGCATATCTAACATCATCAAAATACAGGTCACTGTTAGCATATCTAACATCAAAATACAGGTCACTGTTAGCATATCTAACATCAAAATACAGGTCACTGTTAGCATATCTAACATCAAAATACAGGTCACTGTTAGCATATCTAACATCATCAAAATACAGGTCACTGTTAGCATATCTAACATCAAAATACAGGTCACTGTTAGCATATCTAACATCAAAATACAGGTCACTGTTAGCATATCTAACATCATCAAAATACAGGTCACTGTTAGCATATCTAACATCAAAATACAGGTCACTGTTAGCATATCTAACATCAAAATACAGGTCACTGTTAGCATATCTAACATCATCAAAATACAGGTCACTGTTAGCATATCTAACATCAAAATACAGGTCACTGTTAGCATATCTAACATCATCAAAATACAGGTCACTGTTAGCATATCTAACATCATCAAAATACAGGTCACTGTTAGCATATCTAACATCATCAAAATACAGGTCACTGTTAGCATATCTAACATCATCAAAATACAGGTCACTGTTAGCATATCTAACATCATCAAAATACAGGTCACTGTTAGCATATCTAACATCAAAATACAGGTCACTGTTAGCATATCTAACATCATCAAAATACAGGTCACTGTTAGCATATCTAACATCAAAATACAGGTCACTGTTAGCATATCTAACATCAAAATACAGGTCACTGTTAGCATATCTAACATCATCAAAATACAGGTCACTGTTAGCATATCTAACATCATCAAAATACAGGTCACTGTTAGCATATCTAACATCAAAATACAGGTCACTGTTAGCATATCTAACATCAAAATACAGGTCACTGTTAGCATATCTAACATCAAAATACAGGTCACTGTTAGCATATCTAACATCATCAAAATACAGGTCACTGTTAGCATATCTAACATCATCAAAATACAGGTCACTGTTAGCATATCTAACATCATCAAAATACAGGTCACTGTTAGCATATCTAACATCATCAAAATACAGGTCACTGTTAGCATATCTAACATCATCAAAATACAGGTCACTGTTAGCATATCTAACATCATCAAAATACAGGTCACTGTTAGCATATCTAACATCAAAATACAGGTCACTGTTAGCATATCTAACATCAAAATACAGGTCACTGTTAGCATATCTAACATCAAAATACAGGTCACTGTTAGCATATCTAACATCATCAAAATACAGGTCACTGTTAGCATATCTAACATCAAAATACAGGTCACTGTTAGCATATCTAACATCAAAATACAGGTCACTGTTAGCATATCTAACATCAAAATACAGGTCACTGTTAGCATATCTAACATCAAAATACAGGTCACTGTTAGCATATCTAACATCATCAAAATACAGGTCACTGTTAGCATATCTAACATCAAAATACAGGTCACTGTTAGCATATCTAACATCAAAATACAGGTCACTGTTAGCATATCTAACATCAAAATACAGGTCACTGTTAGCATATCTAACATCATCAAAATACAGGTCACTGTTAGCATATCTAACATCAAAATACAGGTCACTGTTAGCATATCTAACATCATCAAAATACAGGTCACTGTTAGCATATCTAACATCAAAATACAGGTCACTGTTAGCATATCTAACATCATCAAAATACAGGTCACTGTTAGCATATCTAACATCAAAATACAGGTCACTGTTAGCATATCTAACATCAAAATACAGGTCACTGTTAGCATATCTAACATCAAAATACAGGTCACTGTTAGCATATCTAACATCATCAAAATACAGGTCACTGTTAGCATATCTAACATCATCAAAATACAGGTCACTGTTAGCATATCTAACATCAAAATACAGGTCACTGTTAGCATATCTAACATCAAAATACAGGTCACTGTTAGCATATCTAACATCAAAATACAGGTCACTGTTAGCATATCTAACATCAAAATACAGGTCACTGTTAGCATATCTAACATCAAAATACAGGTCACTGTTAGCATATCTAACATCAAAATACAGGTCACTGTTAGCATATCTAACATCATCAAAATACAGGTCACTGTTAGCATATCTAACATCAAAATACAGGTCACTGTTAGCATATCTAACATCATCAAAATACAGGTCACTGTTAGCATATCTAACATCAAAATACAGGTCACTGTTAGCATATCTAACATCAAAATACAGGTCACTGTTAGCATATCTAACATCAAAATACAGGTCACTGTTAGCATATCTAACATCATCAAAATACAGGTCACTGTTAGCATATCTAACATCAAAATACAGGTCACTGTTAGCATATCTAACATCAAAATACAGGTCACTGTTAGCATATCTAACATCAAAATACAGGTCACTGTTAGCATATCTAACATCATCAAAATACAGGTCACTGTTAGCATATCTAACATCATCAAAATACAGGTCACTGTTAGCATATCTAACATCAAAATACAGGTCACTGTTAGCATATCTAACATCAAAATACAGGTCACTGTTAGCATATCTAACATCATCAAAATACAGGTCACTGTTAGCATATCTAACATCATCAAAATACAGGTCACTGTTAGCATATCTAACATCAAAATACAGGTCACTGTTAGCATATCTAACATCATCAAAATACAGGTCACTGTTAGCATATCTAACATCATCAAAATACAGGTCACTGTTAGCATATCTAACATCAAAATACAGGTCACTGTTAGCATATCTAACATCAAAATACAGGTCACTGTTAGCATATCTAACATCAAAATACAGGTCACTGTTAGCATATCTAACATCATCAAAATACAGGTCACTGTTAGCATATCTAACATCAAAATACAGGTCACTGTTAGCATATCTAACATCAAAATACAGGTCACTGTTAGCATATCTAACATCATCAAAATACAGGTCACTGTTAGCATATCTAACATCAAAATACAGGTCACTGTTAGCATATCTAACATCAAAATACAGGTCACTGTTAGCATATCTAACATCAAAATACAGGTCACTGTTAGCATATCTAACATCAAAATACAGGTCACTGTTAGCATATCTAACATCATCAAAATACAGGTCACTGTTAGCATATCTAACATCAAAATACAGGTCACTGTTAGCATATCTAACATCATCAAAATACAGGTCACTGTTAGCATATCTAACATCAAAATACAGGTCACTGTTAGCATATCTAACATCAAAATACAGGTCACTGTTAGCATATCTAACATCAAAATACAGGTCACTGTTAGCATATCTAACATCAAAATACAGGTCACTGTTAGCATATCTAACATCATCAAAATACAGGTCACTGTTAGCATATCTAACATCATCAAAATACAGGTCACTGTTAGCATATCTAACATCATCAAAATACAGGTCACTGTTAGCATATCTAACATCAAAATACAGGTCACTGTTAGCATATCTAACATCAAAATACAGGTCACTGTTAGCATATCTAACATCAAAATACAGGTCACTGTTAGCATATCTAACATCATCAAAATACAGGTCACTGTTAGCATATCTAACATCAAAATACAGGTCACTGTTAGCATATCTAACATCATCAAAATACAGGTCACTGTTAGCATATCTAACATCAAAATACAGGTCACTGTTAGCATATCTAACATCATCAAAATACAGGTCACTGTTAGCATATCTAACATCAAAATACAGGTCACTGTTAGCATATCTAACATCAAAATACAGGTCACTGTTAGCATATCTAACATCAAAATACAGGTCACTGTTAGCATATCTAACATCAAAATACAGGTCACTGTTAGCATATCTAACATCATCAAAATACAGGTCACTGTTAGCATATCTAACATCATCAAAATACAGGTCACTGTTAGCATATCTAACATCATCAAAATACAGGTCACTGTTAGCATATCTAACATCATCAAAATACAGGTCACTGTTAGCATATCTAACATCATCAAAATACAGGTCACTGTTAGCATATCTAACATCATCAAAATACAGGTCACTGTTAGCATATCTAACATCAAAATACAGGTCACTGTTAGCATATCTAACATCATCAAAATACAGGTCACTGTTAGCATATCTAACATCAAAATACAGGTCACTGTTAGCATATCTAACATCATCAAAATACAGGTCACTGTTAGCATATCTAACATCAAAATACAGGTCACTGTTAGCATATCTAACATCAAAATACAGGTCACTGTTAGCATATCTAACATCATCAAAATACAGGTCACTGTTAGCATATCTAACATCATCAAAATACAGGTCACTGTTAGCATATCTAACATCAAAATACAGGTCACTGTTAGCATATCTAACATCAAAATACAGGTCACTGTTAGCATATCTAACATCATCAAAATACAGGTCACTGTTAGCATATCTAACATCAAAATACAGGTCACTGTTAGCATATCTAACATCAAAATACAGGTCACTGTTAGCATATCTAACATCATCCAATCGTTTAACTGCCTCCTATGATTGTAAGATTCACATCTTCATCAGTGGATCAGCTTTGGAACTTGTCTTTCATTTTCATACAAAGTTCCTCCTCTTCTCCTTTAATCCTTGTTCCTGGTTCCATTAACGTGTGTGTGTGTGTGTGTGTGTGTGTGTGTGTGTGTGTGTGTTCGTAAATTTGGTTTTGTGTAGAATATAAGAGTGTGTGTATGGCCGAAGTAAATCCGTGCCCATAAGGATGCGTGATATACAGGGGAAAAGATGTACATGTTTCCTTATACACACATACAGAAAATACTTTCCAATTTCTCTGTCGTATTAACTGCTGTGACTCGTCCAAACTGTTTCACATTTCACATAACACATCCTCCACTAATGCAAACTTGCCCTGTCTGTTACATGACCTGAAACACTACTGTAAGCCTTAACTCTCTGTACCATGACCCGGAACATGATTGTAAACCTTCCCTAGTCTTTGTAATGACCCGAGACGCTACTGTAAGCCTTAACTTCCTGTACCATGATCCGAAACACGACTGTAACCCTATACTGTCTTTCCCATGACCCGAAACGCTACTATAAACCTGCACTGTATTTGTCATGACCCGAAGCACTCCTGTAAGCCTTAACTCTTTGTATCATGATCCGGGACACGACTGTAACCCTATACTGTCTTTGTCATGACCCGAAACTCTGCTGTAAACCAACACTCTTTATGCCATGACCCGACACGCGCTCCCGGAAACGTGCACTGTCTGTGCCATAAACCCCCACCAAAAACACACACACCACAGCAATCGATGATCACTTCAGTGCATCACATTTATTTTACCCATCTACGCCATCTGCTGTGTTGTGGGGAAGATGCCCCGACCTCTCTGATGAAGAAGGGAGGTGGGGGGGGATAATTCACGACGCAGGTTGAGGCTTTCATACTGGATGACGAAGGGTGAATAGTGTAGGTGATAATACTCCACAGGTACAGAGGGATTGGGAACCCGTGGTAGCCACACCTTTGAAGGATTAAATGTTCATCAATACGGCCTGAGCTGAGCACGGGGATAGGATGGGCTGGGTGCGAAGGATGGGGGAGGGGAGCGGTGAAGGATGGGTAGATGGCGAGGAGAGGAGAGAAGGGGACGAATGAGAAAGGAGAGACGCGGGGAGGGAGAGAAGGAGGGTGAGGACTAGCATAGGAAGATGGAGGGTGAAGGGTATGGATGGAAAGAGAAGAAACACGAATGAGACAGAGAGAGAGAAAGAGACTATGAGTGTAGAATGATGAGGGATGGGTGGAAGGAAGAGGTGATGGACACAGGAGGTGAACTGGGAATGAAGATTGAGTCAGGAGGTGAGTATGATGGGCCTGAGAGCACAGGGGAAACAGGATGGAGTGTTGAGGGAGAGGTAATGTTTGGAGGGAGAGGGTAGGGAGCGGCGTTGGAGGACAGGGAATGTAGGAGGAGACGCAGTGTTGAAGGAGAGAACGAGTGGACTACACAGTCAATAGAATCATTTGACAACGGAAAAAAAAGAAGACAAATTGAATCTCAACGAATGAGAGAACTTGAGACGATACATCATGGGAATTCGAAGGTTGTTGGGCGGCTAGCCATAACTATCCAGACGTTTTATCTATCTTATCTCGACCGCTGATAAGGGAAAGACGATCAACAAACTCTAGGAAGAAAAAGTAGAATCAATATATCCTCATTGGAGGTTCACCACCTCACGCCTTCGAATCCAAACCTTGAGAGGAGGTTCACAACCTCGCGCTTCCGAAACCAGACTCGATGACAGACGAGCAATGATATGATCATCATATACCATTATCCCCAGGACGCCGTGGAAGCTGCGCTGCGATCAGGAGGCAAGAAAATGAGGGCTGACTCCTTTGGAGCGAGAGGTCGCTCCACTCCCCCTTCGTCCACTGACGATGATAACAGCCTCACTCGCTGAGTAGCCTCAAGCAGGCGGAGTCCGGTAACACCCCCCCCCATCACCCACCCCTCCCCACCGGCGATATATAGACACCATCATTTCATCATTCAACCCGCATTCTCGCCCATTTATGTAGACTTCCTCTGAAAAAGGACGACATTTAGACTTAGGAGCAAGAGAGTTTGAAGATGATTCCTTTAGAGTTTTTTTTAAAAGACGTCAACTAAATTGGCCATTTGAAAGGGTCCGCACTGAGTATTGTAGTTATCAGTTATTTCAGAATTATGATAACGCCATTGGAAGTCTCTCTCGAGAGATTCAGCTCGTGTGTGTATATATATATATATATATATATATATATATATATATATATATATATATATATATATATATATACGTATATATATATATACACACACACGGATACAACAGCAAATTAAGTGGCCACAGATTAACTGCAATGACAGCAGAAGGGTATAGGATAATAGGGACAACAGAAAAGTAGAGGGAAAAAGTGGCAGCAGAAACGCCTAGGTAAAGAGCACTAGTAGCAGCAGGAGAAACAGACGGAGGAGCAGCAACAGCAGCAGGAAGAACAGCAGCAGCAATAGTAATATTAACAGCAGCAGGAACATCAGCTGTAGCAGCAGGAGGAACAGGAGCAGCAACAGTAGCAGCGCGAAGAGGAACAGCACCACCAACCACCAGCAGGAGGAACAGCAGCAGGACCAATATCAGCAGCAGTAGATGGAGGAACACCATCAACAGTACGAGCAGCAGGAGGAAACAGCAGCAACACCAACAGATGGGGGAACAGCATCCACTCTAGCAGTAGCAGCAGAAAGAGCACCAGCACCAGCAGTAGCAGCAGGAGGAGGAGCACCAGCAGTAGCAGCAGGAGGAGGAGCACCAGCAGTAGCAGTAGCAGCAGAAGGAGGAACATCAGCTCCAGCAGTAGCAGCAGGAGGAGGAACACCAGCAGTAGCAGCAGGAGGAGGAACACCAGCAGTAGCAGGAGGAGCAGGGAACACCAGCAGTAGCAGGAAGAGCAGCACCAGCAGTAGCAGCAGGAGGAGGAGCATCAGCAGTAGCAGGAGGAGCAGGGAACACCAGCAGTAGCAGCAGGAGGAGGAGCACCAGCAGGAGGAGCAGGGAACACCAGCAGTAGCAGGAGGAGCAGGGAACACCAGCAGTATTAGCAGGAGGAGTGAGGGAGGGAGGGAGGCACACGGAGGAGGCCGGGCAGGACCTGGTGATGTATAGCAGCTGTCCGCGGGAACGGTCGCCGCCGGCCACTCCACCACTGTTTAGATAATCGCCAATAAATTTCAGACAGCATTTTCAATTTGGTCCGATCCCCAGCGGGGGTATAAAGACCTCCTGCTTGCCCCAAATACATTTGTATATAAAGCAATCTCTCGGAGGAGGAGGAGGAGGAGGGAGGAGGGAGGAGGAGGCAGGGGAAAAAAGGGAGGGAGTTGTGGCGTTACTGGCTGGGAGAGGCCTCTCCTTACACGGTATGCCACCCGCCCTCCCTCCCTTCCTTCTTCCCTCCCGTGTCTTAATCTCGTTCGGATCCATAGACGCCATTGGGCACCATTGCCTCACCGTCACCATTGGGCACCATTGCCTCACCATCACCATTGGGCACCATTGCCTCACCGTCACCATTGGACACCATAGCCTCAGCGTCACCATTGGGCACCATTGCCTCACCATCACCATTGGGCACCATTGCCTCAACGTCACCATTGGGCACCATTGCCTCAACGTCACCATTGGCCACCATAGCCACACCACTGGCACAGTAATCACCATCCCCAGGCACCATAGGCACCATTGGCATTATGGTCACCATCCCCTGGCACCATAGCTGCCACTGGCACCCGAAGTCCCTCCACACACACACACACATACACACACAAGCTCATGACCCTTGTGTTATCCTGTGTTCCAAGTCCTCTTGCCTCAACACTTATGTTGAAACACTTGAAGACTTTGCTGCTTGTCTCGTGTGTTCTCTTCCATATAGATATATCATTTATAGATTTTTTGGTTCCGTATTGTCTATAAAAGCATCGGTTAGTAATGCTTCAAGCTCTCACGATTATAATTGCCATTTTGTCTAATTATCTGCTGGTAATTACCTCATTGTACTGTAACGGGGGAGGTTGTTTTGCGCTTATGGGTCCCCCATCTCCTAATTTTTCAGTACTGTCTTACAGCTCCTTAAACTTATCTGTATACTGTCGGTATTCACCAGTCTCACAATAATTCACTTTATTCCATTCATCCACCCCGCTCTTGTGCTATGAACGTAATTCTGTACATCTTTTTCAACAAATGTCTTCTTTAAAGTCATGTTATGGCCTCTGTATCTTTCGAAGATTTATTTTTCTCTGTCTACTTCGTCAGATTTTAATTTAACAACTTAAAGGTTGTGATCAGGTCACCCCTTACTCTTCTCTCTTCCATGGTGGACATATATTTTTACGCTCAAACATCTCGGTAACTGTGTGTGTGTGTGTGTGTGTGTGTGTGTGTGTGTGTGTGTGTGTGTGTGTGTGTGTGTGTGTGTGTGTGCGTGCGTGTGTGTTGAAACATCAGTGTTGATATTTTCTTTCAACATCCATCGATCTTAAGTAAATTGTCTAACGATGTTTATGTGATTTTCCGATGCATCCGTCGTTCTATATAGGAATTGTCTTTGTGTTAGTCGTAAAAATTGGTTACTTACTAAGTTAGTTATGTATGATTGTGTGTTGGGACGTTTTGTTCCATTTGTACCTTTGAGCCTGGGTAACACTGTTTTGTACCATTCAAAGTAATTGTACCATTAATAGAATTTGCTCCGGTAAAAGTAACTGTACCACGGACAGCAATTGTATCAGCAAAGTGAATGTGTAGCGTAAAAGCAAATTTACCGTTAAAGGTAATTAAATAATTTGAAAGTAATTCAAAAATTACAAGTAATTGCACCGTAAAAGATAGTTGTAAAGTGAAAAGTCACTTTTATATTAAAAGTAATTGTACCATCAAGTTGGCATATACTTAGATTATCTGTTTAAGTGAAACTTCTCGTTCATTTATGACATCCATAATTATGTTAGTTATCGGGTTGTATGGCCATTATCATTGCGATTTTTGTAATCTTTATTATTCACTATTTACTACCTCCTTATGATTGTTTTTTATTCAAGAGAAACGAATGTCTTCCAGTTACCGGATATTTATAGATAGATAGATACATAGCTAGATAGATAGCGTCTGCTGACCAGGGAGGTATATTAACTGCTTGGGTATCGGAGGGTTATGGACGGCTGCTCATTGCGCCAGCACTTCACGGTGAGCTGTTAAGTTTCACTCCTGTGTCCCAAGATTGTTACTCTTCTTTCTCTACCTCACCCACACGTGGGCTGCTGGCGCTTCAGTCCACAAACATCCAGTCTCCTCCTCTCGCTCACAACACTGGACAACATGTAACTCTCACGTCTCGTTCTTTGTAAGTCGAGGAGATGTTCCTTGGGCGAGCGCTGGGCAAGGGCTGAGCGTTGGCATCCTCTTGTACACCTTCCAGGAGCGAGGGGGTCGTCGTCGGCGCCCTCCTCTGTAACACCGTCAGGAGGATCGAGATAACCTCAGACTTACGACCATCTCTTCCAGCAGCAGCTCTCTGAGCCTTCAGGATCTCGCTGTGTGTCTTGGTGCATGGCACATAAGGTACTGGAACGCTGGAATTCTACCAGTGGCCTGCTTCTGGAACACTAAATGTCTTGTATCTTCAGTGCATCGAAAAATCGGATCCCTGGGCTTTCTAGTGACTGAAGCACTGTTGACTAGGCGTCGCTTGTGACTGGAACAAAAGATATCTGTGGTAACGGAGTGATTAGTGCTTGGAAGCCTGGAAAGCTTTAATCTCCGGGTTACCGGCCCCCTTGCGGCATCAAGTACCGGTAAGTACCGTTACCTGGAAACCCATGACGGCAGTGTCCATCAGTGACGTGATCCCCAGGAGCGACCAGGAATTAAAACATCAAATGGAAGGTGTTTCCGTTGCACGGAAACGCAGATACCAGGAGGTACATAATACATGGAACAGCAAGTTCCAGGAGCTTCATATACTCTACCTGGAAGACCAGCCAGTGAGAACCATTGGTGACGTGAACACCAGGAGCGGCCAGGAATTAAAACATCAAATGGAAGGTATTGCCGTTGCATGGACCTGCAGACACCAGGAGGTACATAGTACATGGAACACAAATTTCCAGGAGCTTATTAAACTCTACCTGGAATAAGTATCAGAACTTGCCGATTCTTGAAACACCAGATGCCATAAACTGTCATTCCATCAGCACCACAACATCACCTACAACGCTTTAAGAATAAGCATCAGAACTTACTGGTACCTGGAACACCAGATACTATAAACTGCCATTCCGTCAGCATCAGACATCACCTGCAAAACTGGTTAGGGAGTTAAGTGGTGCTCAGAACATTGGGTTATACAGACAACTGAAGCAGACCCAGAGGAGCGTAGATGTGATTTTTTTACGCGTTTATATACTCTAGCGTACGCACGGTACCCAGTTTATCCACCAACAAATAGGGGAAGATAAACAGCTAGGTTGCCTGTGGACCGATTGTCGCAACCTGAATTCAAACCTGTGCGCGCGACCTCGGGCGGCTAGCGGATGCAACATGGTTTGTAACGCAAACTGCTAAAAGAATATGGGTGATCGGTCCCTGAACATGCAGGAGGTTGAAAGGCCTGCACGTGATAGTGAATTGGAATAATGTGGTATACAGGGGTCGACGTGCAGTCAGTGGACTGAACCAAGGAATGAGAAGCGGCCGGGGTATACCATGGAGAGGTCTATGGGGTTTGGGTGTGGATAGGGAGTCTGTGGTTTCGGTGTATTACACATGACAGCTAGAGAATGGATGTGAGAGAATGTGGTCTTTCTTCGTCTTTCCTGGCGCTGCTTCGTTAACACGGGAAACTGCAGTCAAGTATGAAGAAAAAGGAAATATATGTATGTATGTATGTGTGTGTGTGTGTGTGTGTGTGTGTGTGTGACAGCGAGCTGAACTCATTAACCTAAAATTATACAGGTAAATATAACCGCGTGTCAATAAGCTTTGAAATTAGGAAGAAAATGAGCCTTAAGTTCATATGTAAACGTCCCTACCTACATGAGAGAACCACATGTTTACCATCCTCGGTAACATCTCCTCCACGTACAATGCTCAACCTTCGGGTAATAATAATGATAATAAGAGGCAATAAGAGCGATGTATCTCCTCCCTCCTCAACCTGCTGTATTGACAACTGGTCGACCGAAGCAATAAATTCACAGGCTTGTGAAGCTCCCGTCATAAACAGCCTCCAATAGGCTACTATTGTAACCTCCTCCTCCTCCTCCTCCTCCCGTCTCTATGCCTCCCCAGTGCCGCCCTGTCCCATCCCTGAACCTCGCCCCTCCCAGACCAGCCAGGGGGCCTTCTCCTCCTCCTCCTCACCACCTCGAGCCACCTCTCCCCCTCGCCTGGTCATTTCACGTGTGACTGGGGCCTCGCATTGTCCAGTCTGTATTGGATTTTCCACATTTCGAACAGCGAGGGACAAATTGACACCAGCCCCGGCCTTGTTATTGGAGAAAAATGAAGAAAATAAGGCGGCCTCTCGCCACAGATCGGTGGTTCGACCTGTGAGAGGGCACCGGATCAGCACCTTTTGTGCGGCGCTGAAGGGGGCGGGCGTGGCGGAGGAGGAGAAAGGAGGAGGGAGTCATATTTTTTTTTTTTCTTATTCTGTCTCTATTATTATGGCAGGAGTTGGTTGTAGGTGTGTGTGTGTGTGTGTGTGTGTGTGTGTGTCTAGATACACGTATGGCCCTGGATACCGAGCATCGGATGTGGTTGTTGGTGTATATATATATATATATATATATATATATATATATATATATATATATATACTCATCCTTTTCATTGACACTCATCTGTGGATTGTGGGTGTAAGTTGATACATTCATCTGTTTCTCTTCCTCCAAGGCTTGAGTGTGGATGTTCATGTATGATATTCACCATTCTCGTTTAACATTTCGTTATCATCGTCTAAATAGGATCAAGGAGAGGGTTCAGAGGGTCCATTTCGTTATAAGTGAAAGGATTGTCCTTCATGCCATCGCAAATGATAATGTAACTAATTTATTCCTGTATTATGTCAACATTTTGCAGAAGCGCAAATTTCTTCACCTTGATCTTGCTCGTCTCTCGAGGTTTGATTTCTTTATTTCAACTTTGCTTTTGAAGTTACCACATTTTATTTCAAATTTGATGTGGATGTTTTAGATTTATTTTCAGATTAGCTTTCAAAAGGCTAGATCTGTTTAAAAGGTTGGATCCGTATGAGAGATTCGATTCATCTTAAAGGCTCCGTCGAATTTAAGTGTTGTGTTGATTAAAGAAATAAGTCGGGATCGATTTTTAGGACGTAACGATATAGAAGGCTGAAACGATTTTACCTTTTGCTCTCTCTCTCTCTCTCTCTCTCTCTCTCTCTCTCTCTCTCTCTCTCTCTCTCTCTCTCTCTCTCTCTCTCTCTCTCTCTCTCTCATCGTCGCTTCTTTTGTGCATGATATTCACAGTCTTGTCCTGGAATAATGGTTTCCATTAAGTTTAAACAAACCACTGACGTTAACCCAATTGGGTGTCAGACAATATCAGGACATGGACGTTTTGATATCACCACCTTGGAATATAGCGGTGTTATCATTGTACCACTGTGATCGAAAAAGGGGCAGATAAACAGGCTGGAAAGAGTGTAAAAGTTGTGTTACGAGTGTGGGGACAGACTGGGTGTGTCTGGGTCTCAAGGAGAGGTTGAAAAAAAAAAATACTGTAATCACCTTCATGTAAAAAATGTGGTTGGGAAAGATTGGCTCTTATTTCGACTTGCAAGAATCTGAATAGCTTAAGTGATTTGGATTCGGGAAGGATTCTTTTTTTTTCAGGGTTGTGGTCGAGAGAAAACTTTGGGGGACGTAAGTGGAAGCGTGAAAGGAGACAGCGGGAAAGGATGTGAAGAAAGATGTTCTTGTTAGCAGTAGAGTAATCGATGTTTGGAGTTCGTTAAGGGAGAATGTAGTGTGTACATAGTGAGGAAAGGATGTAAGGAAAGATGTTTTGGCAGTAGAATAATCGACCTTTGCACTTCGTTCAGAGAGAATGTAGTGTGTACTCAGGCATTTGGACACATGCAAAGTAAAGCTGAACCATCAGATGTTTTAGATGGTCGGGTCATTATGAGTACAGTGGCCGCAAAAGACATTTGTCCGCCCTCCCATATATTTTCAAAGACGGCATACGATTATGGTTTAATGCGGGTACAAAGATAATGACGCTCTCGGGTTAAAATCAACGTGCGTATAGTAGCGGAAACTAGTATTTCTAACGGTCTGCCTCAGTGTGCCTCAAGCTATCTTGATGGAACGATGTTCTTTCTTTACTCTTCCCGGCTGCCACTTCATTTTGGAAGTTTTCGCTTCTAGGCGTTGTATTTCTTCTACCTGTGCTTCGTGGTAGTTAACTTCTACCTTTCAAAGCAGGGGAAAGCTCGAATTCTCGCCTGGAAGCAAGAAAATGTGGGTACATGTAAGATTTTTAGGCGCACTGCTCGCTTCCTGCCTGCAACGCCTCATCTCCTCGTCTCATTCAGGAGATCAAGATACTATGGACTCAAAACACGGACCAAGAATCCTTCAAGGACCTTGCCAATTCCATGTCCAGAAATCTGCAGATGGTAACAGGGCCGAAGGAGTGACGACAAAGCAATGAAATGTGAGTGTGACATCGCCTTTGAGAACGTATTAGGCGGGGGAGGACACAAGTGTTTTTTTTTTGTGGACACTGTGTGTACTTATGAGTATACTCACTATGTATTCACTTTCCGTAGATATAAACACTTGATTATGAATGGTTACTTCCTCACAATCACGAATTAGACAGTTGCATAAGAGAGAAGGAAAAAAAAGGTGGAGTAAAATCCGGGTGAATCTAACTCGCTAACAAGATCACCAATTTACAAACACACAGATGATAAATGATGCTTCCTAATTAAGACCCTGCATAATGAAAAAAAAAAGAGAGACCGTATGTAATGGAAAGAAAAAAATGAGTTACTAAGAAATTTCGGTGTGATAAAATTTCACGATAGACGAAGCCAGGAAGAAATAGGATGAACCTGGTGTAATAGACGGATGATGATAGCCAAGGTACAATTAGAATGGGGCAGGAGGCAGCGAGGCAAGCCTTAATCTTTGATGGAAAAGCTGATAATGAGAGATTCTAACTCCAGGAATATATCGACAGGGGAAACACCCCTCTGCATCCACGTGGAGGGAAGCGAGATATGAAAACTATACATTCTCGAAGATATATTTTAAGATTATATGTCCTGGATTTAGACGGCGCTGGAGGAGCGTGGGTGGATGGGTCAGAGGGTGAAGATGCGCGCCACCCGTATTTCATCAAATCAACGCTCACTAGAGCCTGGGTATTGGGGGATCATCTACCTACTGTTTCCCTCCCTCACCCCCTTAGTGGAAGCGGTCATTGTCATGCTCTGGTATGCGTAGGTTCTTATCGACGAGGGTGACCGAGGGGACCCCCATCAGGGAAACTGAGTGTCCGAGACGCAGATCTTTACATAGGTGAAAGAGTTGCTTTATCGGGATATGAACTAAGAAGAGGGAAATTCACAGAGTATGGAACTTAAGAAGCTTTGTGAAGGTCGTTCGTCCACCACCGAGTCAAAGGGCATACTTGTGTTTCCTTACATTATTATTTTGTCTATTTCTTAGCTAAAGCTGAGAGAAAACCTCTATGATGTATGCGTATATAAGAGGATAGGGGGATGGGTGCCAGTGCTGGGAGGTGGAGAGATGAGGATAGAGAACAGAGAAGGGATTCAAGAGATGTTAGAAATGCCAGGAAAGTAGAGATGATATACAATGAAGACATTCAACAAAGGCCAAGTAGTTAAATGTGAAATTTATACGACAGCAAGGAATGAATACAAGAGGAGAACGAAAAAAGAGATAGGGGCATTGAAAGAAAAATGGGAAACCATTTTTCATAAGGATGAAAACCTGTTAAACTGTTCTGTAAGTATATGAAGAGAAAATCATCAGCAAGTAAACATGCAAAAAAAAAAAAAACATAGAGGATGGGTTGTTGAAATAGAGATGATGTTTAAGTGCTTTCTTCAGGGGTGATCTGCACCAGAATGATTTGGAAAGAGCAGTCGTTGTGTTAATGATAAGTGGGAGTAACTCTACAGATGCGGTTTCAAGAGTATTTTGTGATTATTTGTGTTACAGGGAGAGAGAGTTTTACACTCGTGTTGCCCCGTCTCTTAACTTTGTATATGTATACCATACAATAGATCTTTTTGTATACACACAAGACACATACACACTTAAGCATATGGACCAACCCCAAAGGAAAGGATGAACAGTTTTGATTGACTGTGGGCTAGCTGCACTCTGTCCGGGAGTAGAACTCGGCCCCCGTGGAATTCATAAGTCGTATAGCTAACCACTGTACCACACTGCTGCTCTGTGTGTGTGTATCTGTGTGTATGTGTATGTGTTTGGGATTATATATATATATATATATATATATATATATATATATATATATATATATATATATATATATATATATACCCAAACAGTCCAGTTATCTGTTCACATATAGTTATTAAAAGACTTTTTTTAGATTATCTTTTTAGTAAAGTTTTTGACGTCACATCTGTCACTTTCCACCCGCGCGTGAAGGAGGAGGAGCAGGGCATCTCTGACGTCTTTTATTGTTGATAGGAGTCGTTGCACCAGCGTCCACCATGGACCACCAAGCTAATTAAGACGTTGCTATGACTACGACGGTCTCCTCTTCCTCCTCCTCTTCTTCCTCCTCCTCTTCCTTCTCCTCCTCCTCCTCCCGCCGCTCATTATGCTTCTCGAACCCTTTCAGACCTGGAGGAGCGATCGGCCTCCTTCACCCTCTCCTCCCTAAGACGGAGGGACGAACGCCCAGTGACGACTCGGTGCCCAAATCGCCGATGATGACAATGGCTTTGAAAAGGTCTTCCGATGGCTGTCCGATTTGGCTGTGTGTGTGTGTGTGTGTGTGTGTGTGTGTGTGTGTGTGTGTGTGTGTCACCCCCATGAGGGCACTGGACAGTAAAAGTGGACGAAAAACAGTACATTTTTTTTTTTTAAATTGACAACAGACTGACGGCGACTTTAAACTTTTTTTTGGGGGGGGAGAAGGAGGAGGGAAGGGGAGGAGGGAGCAACGCAAACAAAGAATTTCCACATTTCCCAGCTCCTCCCCAAACGTCTCAATTAACCAGTTTACTCGGTCAATTGTCCAGCCGTCTCCTCTGAGAGCAAGAACGGTTTAGGTGGCTCCATGCCGCAGTGCTACCAACGCGCGCGCGGCGCTCCTCCTCCTCCTCCTCCTCCTCCTGCACCACACAACACACACACACACCTCCATCCACTTTGGGTCGCAACCTTTCTCGAAGGAGGGAGCGGGGCGGGGCAGCAGCAGCGTGGCTTCAAGAGTGACTGACCCATCACCACCGCCCCGGGTACTGGACTCGACTGAAATTCGACGAAGTCGTCTAAAAATATCATACATCGCAGAGTGGGTAGCGCGACGCGGAAGACTTTGGGTTGGGGGTGGGAGGAGGGGTTTTCCCCCTCTCTCTCTTTTTTTTTTTATTTCTTTTTCTTCTTTTTTGTCGTATGTAAGACACGAGTTTACTCGGACAGCTGCTAACAGCTGCTCTTGGCAAGGGTGAAGAGCGCGCGGGGGAAAAACTTAGCTCGTTCCTGAAGGAATCAAAGGTAATGCTACCGCGATTGTTACCAATTGTCCAAATGGAGACAATAGTCGTTCGATCCCCAGAGAACCATCCAATTTGGTGTTTTCCCTGGCGGAGTAGTTAGGGTCAATTGCCGAGTAGGATCAGGATTGTCAGGACGTTGTTGGTGGCTATTTCCAGGTCGTGTTATAGGTTGGGGTTGTGTGTGTGGGGAGGGGGGGTGCCACCGTGTCCCCCTTGTTGGCCGGCCCTCGGGAAGGAGGGCGGCGGCGGAGGGGCTTCCTTCCTCCCCCCCCCAAGTTCTGAGGACCAGCTTTATGAACTCCGACAAGAGTTGAAGGAAACATTGTATTGGATTAAACCACTCGGCCAAACCTCTCGCCGCCGCTGCTTCTGCTGTTCTTGTTCTTACTGCTAGTTTTGTAAGGTCACTGGTGAGGGCTTTGACACTGGGCTGTAGCCCCCATTGCTTCCATAGTCAAATGTCTACAGCGAAAGATGCGGGGGAAGATTGTAGGTAATGTGTAGAGATAATGATAGTAAAGAAAATTATGCTGATTATTTCTATGTAACTGTAGCTTCCCTTTCTTTTTGTGTCTAGAAAAACATTTGTCTGAAGGAAGACTCCATGTATATATATATATATATATATATATATATATATATATATATATATATATATATATATATATGAGTGCCGTACATCTACGACCACCATACATCTACCAGTAATATGTCTACCAGAACTGCCTGATCTACTTAGGGACAAGATGCACTTCACCAAGACCTCGTCCTGTGGTGAATTACCATTCGTTCGTGTCTTACAATGCTACAACAATAGCAAACTACAATGTTCTCGTTCTTAGGCTCGCCTAATAGCTTTTAATTATCGTCGATGTAGTTCGTGGAAAGTTCAGCTCGGGTCTTTAAGGCTATACATCAAAAACAAAGTGTAACAATGGCCCTAAAGGAGATGCTAATGGCTTGGGCCACACTCAAGTCTTGGAAGGAATAACATTGGGTAAAGGAAGCCATTGAAATGTATTGCCTTTAAGGCCTTTGTATATCTTGTAGATTCGTCGAGTGGTGTCTGAGGGTTTGGTAATGGACGGTATGGTGTGTAGTTGAAGATGGGAGAAGGTGATTGTTGCATGACTTGGTCTGAAAATCCCACTTATTTTGGGGGGTTTCACACTGCGTAAACATAAGTCCCAAAACAAGCCTGATCGAAGCTTGTACCGAACCCTCTGTCTCGATAGGCAGAAACAGAGGAGTCGATACATCTTCGACCAGGTGTGTTCCGAGACCTTGGTACTGAACACCCATTGGCAGAAGTCCTTTGACAGACCTGACCGAAACTGTACCGAACCCTCTTTGTCTCGTTAGACAGAGACAAAAGGTCCGTTGATATTCATCTACAATAAATTGGGGACTTCGGAGCTTCACAGCCGCTGCTGTCGATACTCTTTCGAACGAAGCTGGACCGAACCCTCTTTCTCGACAGACAGGGTACAGAGTGCTCGATACTGCTACGAACAGGCGCGTATTGATGCTTCGGAACTTTATAGCATACCCCAGGTCCTCCACACAAACCACGACTGTTCCGTAAATAGATATGATCTGTGAATGTACTGCATAACTTTGTCAAATCCTGGAAACTATACGGAAGTAAATAAGTTTCTTTTAGACTTTGTTCAACTTTTAAAACTATGGCGAGTAGACGAGGCTGTATTTGCGAGAGCCACTTATCCGCCAGATCGTATGATTATAGTGTGATCGTCAGCTCTTTTGATTTCTGTCTCCCGGTCGCCAACACAAGTGATCGCTGTAGAACAGAGTTGCCCGTCTTATAGTCAGAGGGTTTACTCAGTGTCGGCAATAAAGTGGTCGTCCGTCTTGATCAAAATTTCGACACTTTGTTAGAAGAGTTATCGTGTTACGCGAAGAGGTCGTCATTCTCAAGATTTTTGGAGGGGGAGAGGAGGGGTGGGAAGCAAGGTATAATATCCTTTCGTTCGTCAGTGTCATATGTGTGTGTGTGTGTTGTGTGTGTGTGTGTGTGTTTGTGTGTGTGGAAGGTCTTTCTCGCTTATTTCTTCGACCAAAACGCGTAATTAATCCCGGCTCGTGTACTCATATGGGAAAGGGTTTGACATTAGAAACTTTTATCGACTGTAAGTTAGAATTCCAAGACGAAGCTTTGATGTGAATTCATCACCATAATGATGATGATGATGATGACAAGTTCATTAATTGTGCATCTTCATCAATTTTACCTTTTTAGTATCTAACGTATTTCAGATTTGTCACTTCCTTGTATCGTCTTTGTCACCCGAGGTTTCTTGATATCTGATATACATTCATTTCTATTTCACTCCCATCATCAATGGTATTCAGATGAGGCTATAGGGAGTCGAGGGAATGAGGTGGGCGTTCTTTCCTCAATACGTGTTAGATCGCACCCAGTCCCACACTTCCTAAAGATCCTCAACATTTCTTAAGAAATAGATGGTGTAGAGTCAGGCAGCCGGCCAGCCTACCCAACACCCGCTCTTCCCTTGTCTTCGTTGATCATCCCCGCCTCCAGTCATGCCTCGCTTCGCCTCTCCCCGGCCTCGTAAAACAGCCCGACCGAGATAAAGAAAAGAGAGAGAGGAAAAAAAAGGCAACATTACGGAGGTCTTGGTGGCAACCCTTCCACAGATAAATTAAAAAATCAATAAGAGCCGCCGACACGGCCATCACCTTCAAATCAACAACACGGGTCTCTCTCTCTCTCCCTCTCTCTCTCTCTTCCACCTCCTCCCCATCCCGACTTCTGATTGGTTCGTTCTCCTCATTAGCTCAAACCGCTTTATAACCGACGGCCCTACGTGACCAGCCCTTGGGGCACGCGTCGCGCGACGTGTCCCACCTTCGTCCCCCAAGCTTTCCGTATCGCCGACGCCCGTCTGATCAAGGATCGCCGGTGACCTGGAGGCGTCAGGGGCGTCCGAGCCGATAATCTGGGTGTGGATGGTAATTCTAATAGCCACCGCCAGGGGGACATGAGCTGATGGAGTATAAGATCCAACCCTTCCGTCAGCTCCTCGGGTCTTCCGCGGGTCCTGTGGCTCTAATGCCTCCGGGAGGAGAAGGAAGGGGAGAGGAGGGAGGTCAGAGGTTGGGTGGGAATGTCAGTCTGGTGGAGGAGGGCGGAGGAGGAGGAGGAGGGGTTGTGGAGAGCATACCTGATGGGAAAAGTGATGAGGCGTGTGTGTGTGTCTGTGTGTGTTGGAAGGGGGGGAATGCCTCCTCTTCGACGTAGACGGGAAAAAAATAGAAATGGGATTTTCTTGTTCGCTTCGTATGGACATTGGTGACGAGTCTGTTAGCATCAACCTGCTTTTCTTTTCTTTCATTTTAAAGGTTTAGAACCGCTTTGTTCTTAAGGGATGGTACATTGTACACGCCAGACCTTGATACATAACAGGAGTACATTTGATCGATTGTCGGATGTTACTATCAAAATCAGAATTAGCAGTTAAGGAAAGTTATCTTGTTCGTGTTCCAGTTTTACGCACGAAGCCCCACTGACTGACCCCCGACCCACTCATGATGACTCCTAGCTCTTCCCTCTTGTTTCACCTTACCCATGGCTACCGTAGTGTTAGCGAGGAACCTCCCACATAACGTCCCTATAGGCCAAGAGATCTTCATTTATATTTTTGTCCTGTGTACACCTATGTGCTCGTGATATAATCTTTCGTCCCTCTTGTTCATCTTTTATCATTTGTTCCTAATGTAATCTGGTTGATCTTTTATTATTTGTTTCGAATGTAATCTTGTTCATCTTTTATTATTTGTCCTAATGTAATCTGGTTCATCTTTTATCATTTGCTCCTAATGTAATCTGGCTCGTCTTTTATCACATACGTTAGTGATAGTCTTCTCTCGCACTGTAAGCACGCAAGTCGTGCTCATTTCAACCCTGTCTTTGCTGTAGTTCTGTATCTACACCTGCGTACGCTTAGGACCACCGTCTGAGGGTAGTGTGTACCTGTAAGTCTGTAATCCCATGGATGTACACATATTCCACGAAGCCCCCCTTTTTACACATCCCATTTCTTCCTGGCGTTTCATGATGACCAGTCGCCCTCCCACTTTGAAGACCCAGTGGATATTCATCATACGTATTATTTTAATCCCATTCCAGTCATGGCATACCTCTGGAGACATGATACACTTATCATTTCCAGTTCCAAAGTTTGTAGAAAGGGAGTTAATTCAAGACTTCGTAGCTACACGGGCGCGAGAGATGGTTTCACCGTCGGACGTGATGATGAGAGCGAGTTGAAGGAGTATTATTACTCATGCTGACTCACAAGAACCTGTCGATTACTCGGTGAAATTAATCCGTGGTGTAAGCTGAGGGGCTGGGGGGGATTAATCCGGGCGATGTGGCTCTGTAAGTTACCTGTAATTTGAGGTGATTAACCCACTGTAACGTAGCGAGCTGGTCTCACGACAGTGGATGGTGCCACCCATCACTGGCTCCCTAGGGCTGTGGAGCGAGGCGTTGGCAGATTTCTGGCACCACTGGACGTAAAGGCTTTGTAGCCAGCTAAACCCAACCTGACCCGCTGAGGAATGAATAGGGAAACGACAGCTTCGTCCAGCTTGAATTGTCATTACGTCTGTGTCGTATGGACGAGGTGCGGTCAGAGTGGAGTAAGATCGAGTTGTGTTATTGACCCATAGTGAGGTCTGGTTGATGGGGTCGAATTGCGTTCAGTTGTCAAGAGTGGAGTAAGATGAGTTGTGTTATTGACCACCACTACCACCGACCTCTGATTGGTGGGGGGTTGAATTGCGCTACGTACTCAAGTCGCTACTCTTTCGATCGCTATGGATTTTGTTTCGAACCAGATGAGACAGCTCGTGTCGGGTTCGAGAGTGATCGGCAAAAAAATGCACCTCCGTTTACCTATGTTTAATGTTATGGGATGGTTACTATCGTGCCTCTATATCAGACTTGACTGCTATAATTAGACTTGGTTTGAGGAGTAACCTTGCGTGGTTCGGTGTCATTGAATCATCCTGGGTTTGAATCAAGGGTTCCTAAAGACTAATATTATGGTGAAAAAATATGTCACCGACGCGTTCGGGATTTGTATCCGATTTGGTGAGATGGATCGTGGATAATGAGAGATCTCTCTCATTTCATATCATTTTTCTTTATCAGATTGGGTGATGGTGGTAGTTCAAGGGAGAATAAATTTGAAGCAGTTTGTATGCTTGTTAGATTTGTTGGTCAGATTAACATTGTGTGAACTGACCTTTTGGTAGGGGAGGGTCCATCTCCTTCTAACTTATTTGGAGGGAGGATTCATCTCCTGACCTATTTGGAGGGAGTGTTCATCTGACGTACTTGGAGGGAGTGTTCATCTGATGTATTTGAAGGGAGTGTTCATCTGACGTATTTGGAGGGAGTGTTCATCTGACGTATTTGGAGGAAGGATTCATCTCCAAACGTATTTGGAGGAAGGCTTCATCTCTTCCAAACGTACTTGGCGGAGGAATCATATCCCCCAAACTTATTTGGAGGGAAGGATCATCTCCTCCAAACGTATTTAGGAGTGTTCATCTCTTCCTAACGTATTTGAAGGCAGGAGATAACCCAAGCCTCACACGATCGAAAATCAAACATTGTGTAACTAGACGTCACTACTTTATTCTTGTTGAAAGACATTAAAAAAAAAATCTCGTTAAATCGTGACAAATATTGAGTCCGGAATCAAGCATCAGTGCTATGTAATTTGTCTTCCATTTCCCCCTCCACCCTAAGTTGAAGATCGTAAGGCGACAATTGTGTACAAGACTTGAGACAGTTTGAGACTTATGGGTAAATATAGAGTCTTATTATTGTTTTTGTTTACGTTTTCTTTTTGTAGATTTCTTTGTGTGTGTGTGAGAGAGAGAGAGAGAGAGAGAGAGAGAGAGAGAGAGAGAGAGAGAGAGAGAGAGAGAGATCGTCTGAAACTTAGTGCGAGTGTACGTATGTTTCCTCATTGTTTATCGTGTGAGTACGGTGGTACAGTGGCCTTTGACCTTAAGGGTCGGGGTTGGTCATGATGTCAGGCCCGCATCTATACCCAAGAAGGGCGTGCACACACACACACACACACACACACACACACACACACTACAAATCTACGCTCTTCCCCTCGCTCACCCACTGACTCGTGTACACCCACGTACATCCCATGTACACTAGTGATGCCCCTCTCCCCCACCTACACAGCCTCATGCGTCTTCATAGCAATAAAATGATAATTATGATAATGATGATAATGATGATAATGATGATAATGATGCCTTTCTTATAGACCTCCGGCTTAATGGCTCTGTTGATGGTGTTGCTCAACCCCGGCTAGGGGATGATCTACCCACAGCTGGTTGCTCTGGCATCACCAGCTGTTCTCTAGTGTAACCAGCTGTTCTGTAACGCTGTGTGCTCTAGTACAGTTGGGTGTTCACTGATGCTGTGTGCTGTGGTGTGACCAGCTGTTCTGTAACGTTATGTACTGTGGTACAGCTGGGTGTTCACTGATGCTGTGTGCTGTGGTGTGACCAGCTGTTCTGTAACGTTATGTACTGTGGTACAGCTGGGTGTTCACTGATGCTGTGTACTGTGGTGTGACCAGCTGTTCTGTCACGCTGTGTACTGTAGTACAATTGGGTGTTCACTGATGCTGTTTACTGTAGTGTGACCAGCTGTTTGAGTGATCCCTAGTTACCGTAGCGTGGTCAGCTGTTCCCTGATGTGACCAGCTGTTTCCTGATGTGAGCAGCTCCGGTACTGTTAGATATTCTCTGATGCCAGCTGTAGTTCTGGTACAGCCAGCTGTTCTCTGGTGCTATCTACTGTGATCAGCTGTCCTCTGATCGTAGCTGTTCTGTGCCGCTGTCTCCTGTGGTGTGTGACCAGCTCTTCTCTAACCCAGGCTGGCCTTAGTGACGTACTCGCTTAGTTACGTCACTCTTTCTCCTGAGTAACGTCAAGACGTTACGAGTACTGGGGGCGCCGCCTCTGGTAACGCTAGTGACAGCACTCTTGAATAACGTACTGGGGGCGCCGCCTCTGGTAACGCTAGTGACAGCACTCTTGAATAACGTACTGGGGGCGCCGCCTCTGGTAACGCTAGTGACAGCACTCTTGAATAACGTACTGGGGGCGCCGCCTCTGGTAACGCTAGTGACAGCACTCTTAAATAACATACAAGAAGGACCTTGTCAACACACACACACACACACACACATACACATACATACCCAGTATATATATATATTGTCGACTTACATACATACATCGAGGTCCATGTTCATCACACTTCTCGAGAACCACGTCGACCCATACCTAGCACAGAGGACGTGGGTCGACGCACACACATACCCAGGAACATTGTCATCACACATGCATAGGACCTCTACATCAACCCCGGGCATTACCGATCACAATTCCCTTGAACCAGGAATCCTGCTTGATCCCAACACCTCAGCCAAGACGCCTCTTTTGGGCCCGAATCATCGTCCTCCACCATGCCAGCTTCCCACACCTCCCTTGCTGACTCGCTCAGTCCTCCGTGCGTCTATACCATCTCTTCGAGGCGGGTCGGGATGCGGTCGAGGAGCGAGCAGGAGAGAGAGGGAGGGAGAGAGGGCGTGTTGCTTTTAACATCCTGGTGGAAGACGCTGCTGACGAAGGTCTGGACTGAGGTGGTGTCACAGGTAGTCGTGGGAGGGAGAGAGGGCGTGTTGCTTTTAACATCCTGGTGGAAGACGCTGCTGACGAAGGTCTGGACTGAGGTGGTGTCACAGGTAGTCGAGAGAGGGAGGGAGGGCGTGTTGCTTTTAACATCCTGGTGGAAGACGCTGCTGACGAAGGTCTGGACTGAGGTGGTGTCACAGGTAGTCGTGGGAGGGAGGGAGGGCGTGTTGCTTTTAACATCCTGGTGGAAGACGCTGCTGACGAAGGTCTGGAGGTGGTGTCACAGGTAGTCGTGGGGGGGTTGTGGTGGTGATAGTGGTGGTAGTGGGTGGTGATAGTGGTGGTAGTGGGTGGTGATAGTGGTTGTGGGTGGTGATAGTGGTGGACGGATTATCATCGAAGGCCAGTGTAGTAATTGGCGACGTTGATCACAAGGGTAAGCGGATTCCCCAGCAATATATTAAGATATTAGCTACTTAGCGGACGCCAGCCTCAAATTAAAAGAACAATAAGAAGCTTTCGTAATTAATGGCGCGGGATGTAATGTCACAATAAAAGGAAGATGAGGCCAATAGAATATCATCACCGCGAAGTTGTGCAATTTCAAGAATGCGCGATATGCCTATCCATAATATCATATTACGCAGCCAATGGGGACGCCCTGCCCTGGGGAAGGGAGGACGAGTGAGGGAAGGAGGAGGGGAGGGGAAAAGAAGAAAAAGAAAAAAAAACCACCCTCACCTATTGTAAAAATGACCCTTGGTGCCCCTGGCGGTAAGGGTGAACGCCGGGGGGGTCATGCCTCGGGAGGTTGAAGTATGACCCCTGTGCCCGGGTGGCCTAAGGGCCGTGGTCGGGCCAATAAAAGGCCAGGATCGGCCGTTGTGACACCGAACGAGGTCAGAAGAAGTCATAATTTCATTTTTACCGTGGAATGATGGGCCACGTAGCTTTGGATTATGAGAGTGTTCGTCTTCCGTTATTGTCTACGCTTTGTCTTAGTCGCCAGCATTAAATACAGTTTTTTCCTCTCATTTGAGGGGAGGGGATCCGCTCGGGTATTTATGGCGACGCAAATGTCACGAGAGTTGGGGGAGGAGGAGAGTTCAGAGAGAGGAGGGATGCATTAGCAAGGGGGGTTCCCTCTCACTCTCTCTCTCTCTCTCTCAGACAGACAGACACACACACACACACACACACACACACACACACACACACACACACACACACACACACACACATTCTCTCTCTCTCTTCCTGCCTCATGTCTCCATACCACGTTTCTCCCCCCTAACCCCCACATCTCTCTCTCTCTCTCTCTCTCTCACTCTCTCTCTCTCTCCCTCCCCCATAACCCATACCCCCGCCATCCTTCCCCCCCCTCCCTCTCTCTTCTGGTAAGCATCTCGATGTAATCCATCTTTTCAACACGTCTCTGTTGACCTCCGTTGCTAGTACTGTTGACCCCTCCTGCTGCTGATAGTGTTGATCCCTGCTGGTGATACTGATACTGTTGACCCCTACTGCTGCTGCTCCTGATACTATTGACCCCTGCTGCTGCTGTTGTTGACCCGTGCTACTGCTCCTCTTGACCCCTGCTGCTGCTGTTGTTGTTGACCCCTACTGCTGCTGCTCCTGATACTATTGACCCCTGCTACTGCTCCTGTTGACCCCTGCTGCTGGTGTTACTGTTGACCCCTGTTGCTGCTGCTGCTCCTGTTGACCCCTGCTGCTGCTCCTGTTGACCCCTGCTGCTGCTGCTGCTGCTGCTGTTGACCTCTGCTGCTGCTGCTCCTGTTGACCCCTGCTGCTGCTGCTGTTGACCCCTGCTGCTGCTGCTCCTGTTGACCCCTGCTGCTGCTGCTGTTGACCCCTGCTGCTGCTGCTGTTGACCCCTGCTGCTGCTGCTCCTGTTGACCCCTGCTGCTGCTGACCCCTGCTGCTGCTGCTCCTGTTGACCTCTGCTGCTGCTGCTGTTGACCCCTGCTGCTGCTAGTACTGTTGCTGCTGCTGCTGGTGCTGTTGACCCGTGCTTGCTCCTTCCTTCTCAGAATTGGGTCTTCCTTCCAACATTGTCTTGTAGAGTCTATTGTTTGTTAGACTTGACAGGTTCTCCTTCCCCCCCTCTTCCTCCTCCTCCTCATTATCATTATTATTATTTCCAATTTATATTTTCCCTCCCATTACCCATTCAGATTTCATTTACCCCCTCAGCCATTTACCCCCTCAGCCATTTACCCCCTCAGCCATTTATCACCCATTAATATCTCCTGATCGAGTGGTCCCATTCAAGCCTTTGTTTCCCCGTATGCCACGAAGTTCCATTATTTAACAGAAGAAGTCTTAGTTATTTTGTTTAATGCGATGGGATGGCAGTGGACGAAGGACATAAGGAGAGATCGGAGTTTAATATATATATATATATATATATATATATATATATATATATATAGAGAGAGAGAGAGAGAGAGAGAGAGAGAGACAGAGAGAGAGAGAATACTGGGGGTGGTTCAGATAAGACGTCATTATAAAACTACCCACCTTAAGAGCCACACTGAAAACTTGGGCAAATACGATAATTCGAGGAATTCTTTATTTTTTTTTTTTCAAGGTGGGAGGATGGGAGCAGGCGGAGGAGGAGGAGGAGGAGGAGGCACTGGCTGTGTTTTGGCAGCCGTAGTAACGCTGATGCTGTTAACCTACTCGTAAATATGAGCTTTGAAGGGGGGGTCAGGCTGGGCAGGGCTTATTGTATAACGTATGCCGGTCGTTAGGTAATTTGCGGCTCTGGTTATAGCACGTAGGTTCGTATGTATGAATGTACACAGTAGAAACGCGTGTGTATGTATATATATATATATATATATATATATATATATATATATATATATATATACACACGTTTGAGAGAAACATTATCACGACCAGAAATCCTAAGACTTTGTACACATGCATAACTCTAATCCAAAATTACCTACTGCTTGACGTATTCAAATTTTGACATATGTAAATAGACTTGACATTGCACGACGAGTATATATATATATATATATATATATATATATATATATATATATATATATATATATATATATATATATATATATTCCTATGAGTACACGGGGAAATGAAACACGATAAGTTCCCTAGTGCACTTTCGTGTAATAATCACATCATCAGGGGAGACACAAGAGAGAAATATAACAGTCAGCTGATCTGCAACGAAGAGAGACGTAGCTAGGACGCCATTTGGTAAACAAGTGACCCAATTGTTTTGCATCTTGTGTCCTTGGCAGTATATATATATATATTTCGCTTCCTCTGGAAACATACGGCGTGTATCACGCCCTCTCTAGTGAGAAAAGCCAGTGGCACGATCATAACGCCACCTCCATTAGTCTTATCATCGTGTGACTCTGTCTGAAACTTGCTTCCTCCTGGGTGTGTGTGTGTGTGTGTGTGTTGTTTTTTCTTTTTTTTTTTTGTCTTCCGTTTCATGCAGATGTGTCGACACCTCAACAGCAGCAGTGCATGTGTAATTTCGGTTCATTTTGTTGATTCTCTCTCTCTCTCTCTCTCTCTCTCTCTCTCTCTCTCTCTCTCTCTCTCTCTCTCTCTCTCTCTCTCTCTCTCTCACGGGTACTGAGGAGGAGCGCTTTCATTAGCAATACGTACAAAGTAATACACACACACACACACACACACACATACACACACACACATACACACATATGTATATATATATATATATATATATATATATATATATATATATATATATATATCCCTGGGGATAGGGGAGAAAGAATACTTCCCATGTATTCCCTGCGTGTCGTAGAAGGCGACTAAAAGGGGAGGGAGCGGGTGGCTGGAAATCCTCCCCTCTCGTTTTTTTTTTTAATTTTCCAAAAGAAGGAACAGAGAAGGGGGCCAGGTGAGGATTTTCCCTCTAAGGCCCAGTCCTCTGTTCTTAACGCTACCTCGCAAACGCGGGAAATGGCGAATCGTATGAAAAAAAAAAAATATATATATATATATATTTGTGTGTGTGTGTGTGTGTGTGTGCGCGCGCGTATGTATGCTTTGAAATTGTCCTTCACTCTCTTTCATCAGTGTTTGATCACCCCTGACCACATGTCTCTTTGACATTTTCCCCCCTCGTCTGTATCTCCCATTTTGCGAGATGATTTTCATAGACCTTCACCCAACTTAAAAGTCTTCAGAGCAGATGACCCTTTATATAAATCTCTCTCATCTTAGAAATCACTGGAGTTAACTCCCAGTCTGCATCTGAGGTGATTGTTTCCAGGGGGGGTAAAAAAGAATTAAAAAAAAAAAAGAGGAGGGAAATATTAGGTTTGATCGGTGACATGAAGCCATGGATGATGGCTGGACAACAGCGAACCGATGGTAAAATTTTTAAGGGCATAATAATCTCTCCCCTTAGTCCACACCCCCTCGCTCGTGGGATATTAATGATGGCCGTCCATTAGTGCACTTGTTAGTGATGACTGGTCTATTGTTTGGCCCAGGGGCTTCTGTCACGCCTTGCAACGCCCCCTGAGTCACGCCCCTGTTGTGTAAACCCTGTGGCAAGTGTCACCTCACCCTAACCCACCCCTTCGTGGTTGAAGGTGTCATGCCTGTGTGGGAGATGTCATGCCTCTAGGAAATGTGTCATGTCTTTTTGACGGATGTCACATCCCTGTAGAAGATGTCACGCCCCGCGTGAAAGGTGTCATGTCTCTATGGAAGGTGTCATGGCTCTGCATCAGGTGTCATATCCCTGTGGCTGGTGTCACTTCCCAGTGAAAGGTGTCAGGACTCCGAAATAGTGTGGGAAGTTTATGTAACGAGGGTATGTCTATGCGTGCCGTCTGCGTCAAGGACGTGCAATGTCACCATGGCTTTTTAATCTGCTCATGGACGCAGTGGTAAGGGAGGAGAATGCTGGAGTCGTGCAGCGTGTTCCTGTCTGCAGATGACACTGCTTTGGTGGCAGAGTTCAAAGAGAAATTCCAAAAGTTATCATTAGATTTGAGGAGAGAGTGTGTGAAAGGAGAAAGATGAGAGTAAATGTGAAGAGGAAGAGAAGGTTGCGAGGTGCAGCGGAGGGGTTGGAACAGGATGGTTTGAGTGTAATTTGAAATGGGTGGATAGAGTATCTGGACAAAGAAGAATACTCCAGGTACTTGGAAATGAACATGACAGCAGATGGTCACGCAGTGACTGAAGCGAGTAATCAGGATGGAAGAGGTGGGTATCAGGTTCTAAGGTCATGGATTGGTGAGGTTCAGGGTAATGTTGATGGAGTATGACATGTGAGAGGTTCAGGTGTTGCATGAATCTGAAGTTTTGGTTCAGGTGAAGAGTCTTGGCAGAAACGTGTGGAGGGAGACGTCATTGTTTTTAAAGACAGATATGATTTGTGTGTTTGAAACCGTACATTAGTTCTGTCGACACTTTACAGATGTGAGTGCCGGCCCTTGCACGCAAGATGTGGGTGGAGTTTGGGTGCGTTGGATATGAAGTGCTTAAGTAAAGTATGTAGTGTGAGGCGGGTTGATCATGGAAGGTAGGGTTTTCCAGTCGTGGTTTTCGTGGAACCTAAGGACTTGGCGAGCATTTGTCAAAGGCTTCCCGCAGAATTCTGCATAATAGAAATAGGAAATGTAAGTTCATTTGCTCGTAATTATAAATGGAACCATATTAACTTGAGCTTGATTAATGGTTGCTACAAAGATGGCTTATGGAGATGCATAGTTTTGCTCAAGGAAGAGAGGTAAGGAATGGATAGAGAAAATTTTGGGTTCCAGGAAATATTACGTATTGCTTACAAGTTTCCTCAATCAAGAATAGGCTGGCAAAAACACTGACAATAAGAAATGATAGTGTTAGGAAGAGGTGTGCTAGTAAGTGTAGTATGACTGAGGAGGCCAATCAGGGTGTGATAAAATGGTTTGGGCATATGGAGAGGATGAGTAAAGAGAGATTGACAAAGAGGATCTGTGTCGAAAGTAGAGGGAGTGAGGAAGAAACCTGTAGCTTTGCACAGAAGTGGACATTTATATGCTTACTGCTCGTCAGCGATCAATTTTCAGTGAGATCACCAATATTTAACAAACTGACCTGTAATAGGTAAGTACGTAAAATCTTTTTTTGATATTTTTTTTTGTCATGAATATCAGGCGGGCCACATATTGGATACCCGTGACGAAGAGTATCGAAACCTGAACATACAAGAGACGTTTACTGGATAGAAAGTAATGAAGTGATGTGATATATGGGGCGCTGGTTGGATGGGATCTTTGCATGGTAAGGCTCTGATTTCGTAACGTTCTTCATGGCAGTTAGACACTGGATATGTGCAAATGAGGTCATTTTTCGTCTGTTCCTGATGCTACCTTCGTCCACTAATCCAATAGTAATACCTCTTTCCATCCTTTCTATCAAATCTTGTGATTAATTTCATGTCATTTCTTCTGGTTATTTTATCTTGGCACCATTCAAAGAAATGTTCACTACTGACTTCGTGAAACTGGTTTGAAATTTCCGAGCTTATGTGATCAAGTCGCTCCAGATTCTTCTTTCTTACATTTTAGT
This sequence comes from Panulirus ornatus, assembly GCF_036320965.1. Classification (NCBI taxonomy): domain Eukaryota; kingdom Metazoa; phylum Arthropoda; class Malacostraca; order Decapoda; family Palinuridae; genus Panulirus; species Panulirus ornatus. The sequence goes on along the minus strand of NC_092244.1, from coordinate 14,722,902 downwards.
CATGTTATTAAGGCCTCTTAAGCCTCTCCCTGTACTTCACCTCCCTTGATTCTAGTAGTAGTGTTGCTGGTACCTTCCTGTGTGGACCATTTTTTTTCGTATTTGATATTAGTGCTTCTTTAAACGCACTGACTAAAGACATGAAAAGCATATTCTCGGTTGGCCTTTGTGTGGGACGTGGAGAGAGCTTGGCTGAGTAGATCCTTTATTCATGCACACCCGAATGCATTTCTGATATTTGCCAGCAGACAAGTTCGTCTCCTTTACTGTATATCCCAAGACGCGAATCTGGCCACAGATCTTGGACCTTGTCCACTCCCAAGTCCTTATTGACACAGGTTCCTGCAGCTTTTATTTCCTACTAGATGACATTCACATCAGGGCCTTTACACACACACACACGCACATACACACAGTACGTGCTTATATATATATATATATTGGAAAGGATCACAATTTTGCGCGTGATCAAGATATTCCTATGAGTCCACGGGGAAAATGAAACACGAAAAGTTCCCAAGTGCACTTTCGTGTAATAATCACATCATCATGGGAGACACAAGAGAGAAATATAACAGTCAGTTGATATACATCGAAGAGACGAAGCTAGGACGCCATTTGGTAAACATGTGATTGTCCAAAACAATCACATGTTTACTACCTATAACCTTCGTTGATTTCATAGGTAAACCAAAGCTTCGAGTACATACCCCAATGAAAACAAAAACAAAAAAAATCACAATGAATCCATTAATTGTCAGGGTGAGAGGGACTGGTTCTTAAGAGTACACTTAGCTGTAATAGTCATGAATATTCATGGGGAGGGAGGGTCTCCACATCTCGAATATCCTGCAGGAAATGTGCCAGTAATCTTCGGCGAGCGAGGCGAACACTGCTGGAAGCCGTGCCTCATCTAAAGAGAGAGAGAGAGAGAGAGAGAGAGAGAGAGAGAGAGAGAGAGAGAGAGAGAGAGAGCCTTAACGTGAATCTATTGCCTTTTGATCTCATATATATATATATATATATATATATATATATATATATATATATATATATATATATATATATACACACACACACACGAACGTGGTTAAGTCTCTCCATTATGGAATATGGAATATGGGTTTCGGTAGACGGCTAACTACAACAGCATCACCATTACTACTACCATTACTGCTACCGATAACGTCATCAGCATCACCTCTACCAGCAGTGCCACTACCAACCACAATTAACATCGACAACAACAAAGATAGAATTCGCAGCAGTATCGTCAGTAGGGCGGCACCGGCAGCAGCAGCACCTCCACCAGCGGTAGGACACCACCACCATGAGGACACGAGCAGCAGCACCACCAGAAGGGCAGCAGCTTCAGGAGCAGGAGGAGGTGTAGCAGTAGGAGGACATCAGCAACAGCAGTAGAGCAGCAGTAGCAGCAGGAGGAGGTGTAGCAGTAGGAGGACACCAGCCACAGCAGTAGGGCAGCAGCTGCAGCAGGAGGAGGTGTAGCAGTAGGAGGACACCAGCGACAGCAGTAGGGCAGCAGCTGCAGCAGGAGGAGGTGTAGCAGTAGGAGGACACCAGCAACAGCAGTAGGGCAGCAGCAGCGGGATATGTAGCAGTAGGTGGACACCAGCGACAGCAGTAGGGCAGCAGCTGCAGCAGGAGGAGGTGTAGCAGTAGGAGGACACCAGCGACAGCAGTAGGGCAGCAGCTGCAGCATGAGGATGTGTAGCAGTAGGAGGACACCAGCAACAGCAGTAGAGCAGCAGGAGGAGGTGTAGCAGTAGGAGGACACCAGCAACAGCAGTAGAGCAGCAGCGGGAGGTGTAGCAGTAGGAGGACACCAGCAACAGCAGTAGAGTAGCAGCAGCTGCAGCAGGAGGAGGTGTAGCAGTAGGAGGACACCAGCGACAGCAGTAGGGCAGCAGCTGCAGCATGAGGATGTGTAGCAGTAGGAGGACACCAGCAACAGCAGTAGAGCAGCAGCAGGAGGAGGTGTAGCAGTAGGAGGACACCAGCGACAGCAGTAGAGCAGCAGTAGGAGGTGTAGCAGTAGGAGGACACCAGCAACAGCAGTAGAGTAGCAGCTGCAGCAGGAGGTGTAGCAGTAGGAGGACACCAGCAACAGCAGTAGAGCAGCAGCGGGATGTGTAGCAGTAGGAGGACACCAGCAGCAGCTGCAGCAGGAGGAGGTGTAGCAGTAGGAGGACACCAGCAACAGCAGTAGAGCAGCAGGAGGAGGTGTAGCAGTAGGTGGACACCAGCAACAGCAGTAGAGTAGCAACAGTTGCAGCAGGAGGAGGTGTAGCAGTAGGAGGACACCAGCCACAGCAGTAAGGCATCACCCGCAGCAGCACCTGCAGGTGTGGTGACGAGGAGGACCAGTGGGAGGTTTTCCCCCACCTCCTGGCGCGAAGTTCGTCAAGTATTCATTTGTGGTGAGGCTGGACGACGACGCGTCGTCGTCCAGCCTCACCTCCGGCAGGTCAAACCCTTCGTCCTCTGGCTCCTAACAATAACACCCCGGAGGAGGAGGAGGCCACCTTCTACCCCCCTATCCCTCATATTTCTCTCTCTCTCTCTCTCTCTCTCTCTCTCTCTCTCTCTCTCTCTCTCTCTCTCTCTCTCTCTCTCTCTCTCTCTCTCTCTCTCCCCTCTGCGCACGCGCTCTCGCCCTCTTCGTAATAAATTAACTCATGACCAATTTACCTGGGGCCAAAAAAAAAAAAAAAGAGTGATCTATCTAATCTATTTTCCAGCATGCAGCCTCCGTCCCCCTCGCTACGCGTTCCCGACCCCCTCCCCCCCTCCGCAACCCCCCAACCCCAGTTCACCAATTAGCGATAATAGTAGGCGAGTTACCGGGGGGTTGTAGCTGTCTGGCATAACCACAAGCAGATTCATGCACGCCTCCTGGGCGACATGCACCGGCCCCTGCATTGTGCATGACCTCCTCTCCCTCTCTCTCTCTCTCCCCACCAACCTTAGGGAGGCCATGGGGGGGCAGGGCGCCCCCATGTGACCAACCCCCTGGTGAGAATAGGGATCGAAGCGCAGGTGAAAATTCAGGGTTCAGTGTGGGGATGTGTGGTAGCGGTGGTGTGGTCGTGGTGGCGGACGGGAATGTAGCAACCTACTGGCCAACTTCCCCATGATGTGTCAGCCTGAGGTTTGGCGATTGTTTTGGATGTGAGTGAATGAATGCAAGCGTGTGTGTGTGTGTGTGTGTGGGTTGCCTTTTGTGCTCTCATGAACGTATAGATACTGTCTGTGTATTCGTCTTTGTCTTTGAAATGATCTGATTGTTTATTTCTTGTTTCTATAGTATAGAAGGGGAGAAGTTTACACTCGTGGTACCTCACCACCAGAAATCTCTTAAATCATGCCGATATTTTGTATGTGCGAGTATGTATACTATGTGTACGTGTGTTTATGATTGTCAGAATATACATACGTATTTTTTGTAGCCGTATACTATGCTTGTGTATGCTTGTGTGAATGAGAATGTCTTTGGTTCTGTACGGGTATGCGTGGGTATACTGCATTTGTTGAGTAGTTTGTGCATGTTTTTAGTGTATTGTGCGTGTGTGTGTGTGTGTGTGTGTGTGTGTGTGTGTGTTTAGTTTTGCGCTTGCATGCGTGCGTGTGTCTCTCTTCATGTTTGTACGGTTGTCTGTAAAAGAGATGGAACAAATACTTAATTTATCCTGGGAACATTTTCCTCTCATTTGTATCGACCTCCCCACATCCCTCGGTCATGGCCGTCTCAGGGGAAGGAAAATGGGGTAAGAAAACGAATTAGCATTTAATTAGAGCTTCGCAGGTGTTTACAGACCTAACTCATCAAGACAGGAAGGTTATAGGAAGAGGAGATGATGGAAGGAGGAAGAGAACTCCACACCTTCGATGTTCGAAGGAAGAAAGATGGAGCATAACGGTCAGTCTTCGTGTGGCTGGTCTACAAGCGAAAACTATGGGAAGCAGCTTCCAAAAGCGAGTCACGGGATCCCAAGATTTCGTGGCAGGGTTACATGCAGACAGCTCAAGATAGGAGTGGCCACAGTAAGATCTGTAGAAGAGGGAGAGGACTGCAACATTGATTTGGAAAACATAGATTATTGGAGATAGATCTCACTTTGGAGGATTAATGAAAGTGAAGACTTTGGATTCCATCTTGGGAGATAGAGAGACAGAGGAGGAGCTACCTCATCTATATGAGCAGTACTGCATATGGATTCCATTCTGGGACATAAAGAGGTAGATGAAGAATTACCCCATGTGCAGTGGGGGTATTTTTTTTATGGTTTTGAAAACCATATTCAAAGTGAACCTCATCCATTCACGTGAATATTCAATAACACGATTCTTTGAATAGATTTCGTTTAAATGAATATTCAAGGACTCCATTCTTCAAGTAGTTCTTGCATGAGTTTTCCTTCAAGTATGAAGTAGCTGTTTACGATGAGAAATTATTAAGGTACCCAGATTACCCAGATTATTGTAGAAAGCAGGTCTCTCATTGTTGATTATATGGAGTTTTCAGGACAGAGTATAGGCTGTGGTTATGCCCAACATGTTTGTGTTATTTCAGGGATGTATTGTGTGTGGTGTTTTGAAAATGAACAGTGGAGAGCGAGTGACGTGTAGGAGCAGATGTAGGTACAAGTTGCGTTTTAGCACCATTGAAATTAACCATATACTATTGCACAGGTTTGATTTAAGAGGTGAGTGATTGGGGTGGGGACGTGTTCAGTTCGAGAAACTGAGCGAGCAGTAGAGTTAATAATGAGGGGAAAAGGAGTTGAAAGTCTGTAAGCGTGGAGTTTTCAGCGTAAGAGTGAATGATAGCGAAGAAACAGCATTCGTGTAGGGAAAGAAAGGTATTTGGACAGAACCCCGAGAGACAGACACTAGTGTTGATTGAATAAGAGGAAGAGGTCGATTCATCTTCGCCTGCAGCACTGAATCGACTGAACAGGAAGCTGTGCATTAGGAGAGAGAGAGAGAGAGAAAAAAAAAAAGCCGATAATCTAATAGAAATTAAGTTCAAAAAGAACAGACATCTGCCACACTCATTCGAGTGCTTTGGAGATGTCAAGTGACACGAGCGAAGGTTCCAGAAAATCCTTGTGATAGGAGTCACCTGAGTCAAAAAGTTTGAGTCACATAGTAATACGAGTCACAAAGTTTGTCACATAGTAATACGAGTCATATAGTTTGAGTCATATCAGTAATATTGGTCACATAGTTTGAGTTATATTAGTAATATTAGTCGCATAGTAATATTAGTCACATAGTTTGAGTCACATAATGATACTGTCATAGTAATATTATAGTTTGAGTCACGTAATGATACTGTCGTAGTAATATTATAGTTTGAGTCGCATAATGATACTGTCATAGTAATATTATAGTTTGAGTCACATAATGATACTGTCATAGTAATATTAGTCGCATAGTTTGAGTCACATAGTGATATTAGTCATTGAGTCGCATAGTAATATTAGTCACATTGAGTCACTGATAATATTAGTCACATAGTTTATCACATGGGTGTGGAGATTCATCCAGCGATTGATAACGGTTGTATTTAGATGTTCTACATATATACGTACGTTATTGGCTTATTAGCTGAAGAAATGATAAGTGTTAGACAGACAAATCGTCCAAATGTAAGCTATTTTTTATATGGTTTTGAAAACCATATTCAAAGTGAACCTCATCCATTCACGTGAATATTCAATAACACGATTCTTTGAATAGATTTCGTTTAAATGAATATTCAAGGACTCCATTCTTCAAGTAGTTCTTGCATGACACACTAGATGGCTTTGTTATGATGTAGACATTGCCTCTGCATGGGTTTAGTGGTGCCAGGGCTAATGGCAGCTTACATATTTAATGCCCTGAAGATTGCAGTGTTTCTTTCTTTTCCTGTGTTACTTGAGCCGATAGATGTGCAGGGTGAATATCTAGATAGAAGATTCACGAGTGTGTTTGTGAAGCTAAGCACATGAGGAGAAACTTTTGCAAGTTGTCATAAACATTAGCAATGAACTGGGTCTATATGTTTCAGATGAATTTCACTGTCGACGGGTGCAAAGTTTTGCATATCGAAAGTCATAGCGAAAGCAATAACGAGAAAGTGAACTGCAGTACGAATTCTGTGTAGCTAAAAGAAGTAAGGGAGGAGAAATTATTTAGGTGTGATATGATGATATCTCTGATGACACAAAAGCCAAGTAAGGAATGCATAGAAAATAAGCATTGACAGCTTATTGATACATCAGCGCAAGCTGTATTTTCCAATGCTTGGTTCTTTTAATATATGTATACCTTCCTTACGTTCCCGTCTCGCTTCCACGTCGCTCATGAAGCCAGCAACATCCACCAGGCGAGGCCCACAATAGGTCTAAAAGCGTGGTGGTGGTGATGTTGTGTGCATGTCTTAGTGGGATGAGCGCAAAACACTTGGGGAATAAAGTCGAGTATATCGTCACTGTGGAAGTTGCGCGAGGGGGGGCATTGAATGGTCTTGTGATATGGTATTTGTAATGATGGAGTGATGGGTGGTGTCCAGAAGGTAGAGGAGAAAGAGTAACTCGTACATGTCTGGTTGAGTGTAATTTCAAGTGGAGTTTGTATATCTCTAGTGGAGTAGAGTTCAAGACTGGGTTAGGAGGGTGTCTAAATAAATAAATAAATATATATATATATATATATATATATATATATATATATATATATATATATATATATATATATATATATTAATTTAGCCCTGGGGCTAGGGGAGAAAGAATACTTCCCACGTATTCCCTGCGTGTCGTAAAAGGGGAGGGAGCGGGGGGGCTGGAAATCTTCCCCTCTCATTTCTTTTTTTTTAATTTTCCAAAAGAAGGAACAGAGAAGGGGGCCAGGTGAGGATATTCCCTCAGAGGCCCAGTCCTCTGTTCTTAACGCTACCTCGCTAACGCGGGAAATGGCTAATAGTTTGAAAGAAGAAGAAAGAATATATATTAATCTTTTAGATATTTTAATTCTCATTATTTTATATGTCCTCATCTTTGCCGGACCAGTAAAATATGATCTGCGTGACCCTTTTGCCTTATAACATCTCCCTCGCTTGTAACAACACGACACAGTTTCCCAAAAACCCACCTGGTTAATTCATCACGTGGACACTTCACTCCTGATAGATGAGGAAAGAAAACGACCCAAATGGAGAATTAAACCGTAGGTGGGGAATAAATCTAGATAGGTTTATTATTTTGTTTTTTATTTACTCGCAAGCAACGTTATCTTTTATACTGTTCGAATCCACAGTCTGAAAAAAAAAAAAAACGAGTTAAATAATTGTTGAGCGTTGAAAGTAACGCTTAATGTCATTTCTTACTTGGAGTGGGGTGATTCAGGCGGGCTCAAAATGGTTTAAATCTGTGTGCGTGTGTGTGTGTGTGTGTGTGTGTGTGTGTGTGTGTGTGTGTGTGGGTGCAGTCTTCATCTGAGTCCTCCCCAGTAATATTCTTTATAGATAAAATCTAAAATTGTTTTTCCTGGACTGCATTCAAACCATTGTCAGCATGGTTCATACGCTTTGCAGGATAAGGCATTATGAATTTATAACCGAAAAAAAAGTAATTATTCATTTAATTTCGGCTTTTCTTTTTTTTTCGTCTTTTTGAGAATTTTTTTAAACATGAGGTTCATGTTTATCCCCTTCAGCACGACGATAAGACCCTTGAGTAACGATAGTACGATCTTTGAGCACGACGGTACGGCCTTGGAGTGACGATTTTGCTAGCCCTTGAGCACAATGGCACGACCCGTGGGTATGCGATAGTACGACCCTTGGGCACGGGTAGTACTGAGCACGGGGGCACGACCCTTCGCTACGCCATCATACCGAGGTGGGTAGTCCCGCTATGCTTTAGGGTCGTATTATTATTCTCACAAGTCTCGGACCGACGAGCCCTGTACATCGCCACGTTCAGTGGGTCAAATTGTTTGTTTACAATCTGCTCCCGGTAGCAAACACCCTTGGCGACCGATCATCTTAGCGACAGGATCATCTTAGCGACCAATCGTCTTGGCGACTTACGTACGCACACACACACACAATTACGAAACTTAAAATCTAGCTAGGAGCAGATTATGTAGCGCCAACCTTTACTGCCTCGTCCGGGATTCTCGTCTGTGACATTACATGAAGCATTTTTGCCTCCTGAGCGACGAGTACCACAACAAAATATGAATTAATGAAACGCTGGTCCAGAGGCGCCTCGGGAGTAGCAGGAATAGTTTTACCATCCGTGGGGCCTCTGCAGCTTGCTGGCGCGCTCCCACCGCGCTGGTTTACTGAACTCGTCTGCTTGTTCGTGGGTTCCCTGTTTTGTACATACGGTAAGAGCCTTTTGCACCCATAAGACGCGGCTTTCTTTTCCTGTCTCTGATTGTTTATTTACTTATTTATTCATTTGTTTGTGTCACTTTCCTCTGTATTTGTGATCGACCGTGTGTTTACACGGGCGTAATGCAAGGCTAGTTGCTTGTGCTTGCGCTATTTCATTGTTCTTAGGGACACAAGTCGGACTATAAGTGTTCGTTGGACAGTTGAGTGTTGTCGACATATATATGAAGAAAATCGGATGCGGGTCTTAACATCGATCGATCTGCCACAAAACGAAAATCCTTCGTATGGTTATATATATATTTTTTTTTCTTACGGCTTGCTGATTAGGTTGATAATATGTATGATAAAAATGGGGAGGCAGACATTAATGATTCACAAGTGCGTTCCATAGTTGTGTGTGTGTGTGTGTGTGTGTGTGTCTGTGTGTGTGTGTATGCTTGTGTGTGTGTGTGTGTGTGTGTGTGTGTGTGTGTGTGTGTGTGTGCTGTATGATAAGGCATAACTAAATTATCGCTGATGAATGCAACCGTATTCTTTATGTAGGCAAGCGTTGATCGACTCTAGATTCATGATATGGAAATGATAAGCGAATCCTGATTCGAGTGATCGTGATCCTATAACAGATGATAAGGGCACGCGAAAGAAGGGATCGAGGTAGTTAGGAAAGGGGTCGAGGTAGTTAGTGAAAGGATCGAAATAGTTAGTGATATGGGTCGAAGTAGTCAGTGACATGGGTCGAGGTAGCTAGTAGTGATTGGTGGCCGAGGAAGCCAGTTGTGGATAGGTGACGAGGTAGTCAGCAAATGGATCGCTATGAGCAGTCAAGGAACGTACAGGGAAGAGCGACTGAGGAATCTTTTTTGGCTTCGATGGCTGAAGATAAAAGCCATGGACGTCTCCCTCGACTGGTGGATGAACTGGAGGAGGTGACGAGGGTATTAGAAGCTGAAGAAGAACTTTGGGAACGATTTTGTTGGATGGTTCTTTGGTAATGGGGTGATTAAGAGAAGGCCAGGAAGATAATAGAAGGAAAGATGGAGAATGCTAAGAATCTTAAGAGTTCGGTCGGAAAAGTGATGGAATTAATCACTGATATTATGTAATCGTAACATGTCCTTGAATTCCTTCACTGATTAATCAAAGGATATTAATCGCCTGAGGGAGAGAAGGAGAGGTAGAGTGAGAGTGAGGAAAAAAAAAAGGAAGATAGGGGAAAATAGAGGAAGGAGAGACTAAATTAGATAACAGGCGAGAAAAAGGAAGAGAGAGAAGAGAAGAATTGACTGGGGAAAATACGTAAAAAAAAAAGAAAAAAGATTGAAAGAAAAGGAGAGATTAAGAAAGATAAGATTGATAGGAAGAGACGAAGACGGATTTTAGAAGAAAATAAAAGTCGGGGAAGCTTGTGTGTGTGTGAGAGAGAGAGAGAGAGAGAGAGAGAGAGAGAGAGAGAGAGAGAGAGAGAGAGAGAGAGAGAGGATGAAGAAAACGTATGACCTGTTTGGCGTATCGCCTGTGTTCATGGTTTAGTTGCTACCCTTTATATGATGGTGGCCACGAAGCGAGACCCAATGATGACATCCCTCCCTCCCTCTGGCAGTAGGGCTGACCCGTGCACACCATCCCGGCCACATGGCCGCCTTTACTACCACCACGGCGGCATAGCCCTATCTTGGACCGAAGCACTAAATCCTGCATGTTGGGGGCATGTTGGCCTCTGCCCTGATATTCCCGTCTCTCTCTCTCTCTCTTTTTTCTCTCCTCCTCTCTCTCTCTCTCTCTCTCTCTCTCTCTCTCTCTCTCTCTCTCTCTCTCTCTCTCTCTCTTTTTCAGGAATCCCTACCCATTTGGCTCGAATTTCAGGCGGTCAATAATAAATTTGACACTATTAGCTACTTAGCGCACCGGCTTAATTAGTCAATAATGATATTCCCGGAGTGGCGAAATTTGGACATCCCCCACCACCAAAATATGACATCAACGGGAGAGGGTGGAGAAGGAGGGTTGTTGATTTTCCACGGCAGTTGGATACCATTATCCAGCCGTTGAGAGAGAGAGAGAGAGAGAGAGAGAGAGAGAGAGAGAGAGAGAGAGCCAGGGAAGTGTACATAGGGGTGGATGTCTGGTGTTCTTTCCGTCGAAAATAGCCGTAAATTGGCGTAAATTGACTGGTCCCCCAAAAGGATGCTACATTGCAGGCTCTCCTTGCTCGACGAGTTGGCAAAGATGTTAAGTGTATTTGATATGGTAAAGTCGTGCGGTAGTATTTGAGTTACTTAAGTTACTTATAACATTCTAGTTTTGTACATAATAATATGTTGGGAAATTCCTTTTAAGTCGCTCTTTTTTTTAGTAGTATGGTATTATTTAAGTTACTTATAACTTTCCTGTAGTGTACACATTGTCTCAAAATTTCTTTAAGTTACTGTTTTTTGTAGATTATTGTATATTGATATTTTCTTTAGTCTTTTAAGCAGTTTTTTTTCCCCCTTCTCTCATAAGGTATGTGTATATATGGTCCAGTATTCAGTTTATGTCCCAGTATATCATTAATGCCCGATGGTATTCAGCCCTTTTATATGGTATTCAGCCCTCTTTATGCTCTATAATATCTAATGCACGGAAATACCTTCCAATTCTCTGCTATGGGTATTTTCGTAGCATTGAACCCTAAGTATGTGATACTCTTCCATGGGTATGGCCCACAGTAAGTATTCTGTATCGATGATACTCAATATTCTCCCAAGCATATGGTCTAAGAATGTGCTTGGGATGTATTCTGAAGCCATTCGTCCATCGTTTGTGAGGTTCTGGTCGTCTGTCATGGGCATGAAGTTCCCTACGTGTGTATGTGTGTGTGTTTCTAGGAGCTTGCGTCTTGTGTCGCACAAGGTATTGTCGTGCTTGCCCCTGTAAACACACCTCAATATTGATCACGATCGAACATCTGTTTGACTCCAGTGATGCTGTGTGGTGGGGTGGGTGGTTTGCATGGGTCCGTCCGCGCAAAGTAACCTCAGCTGGCGACGCTGATCCGTGAGACGTCTTGCCTTCTGGTGTACCGTCTTGTGCCGACGTGGCGGTGATGTGGAAGGGAAGTGCGTCCCACGATCGGAGGGCCCGGGCCCCCCCAAGGGTGTCTCTTCCCGTCCACAGGTATTGATCGAGTTGACGTCAGAGTTCGGATAGTTATGTAACCGTCTGCTTCCGACACCTGTGTGAGCGACTTGACCATCATCGTGAAGCCGGAGTCGATCTCCTGGGCATCGCAGAGCGAAAAAGGGAGGAAGGTCCTTTGTGGCGGGTTCGTTCATGTCAATCCGTTATGTCTCGGTTTTGTGTGTGTGACATGCCCACCTGCCCACATGTGTGACATTCCCACCTGCCCACATGTGTGACATGCCCACCTGCCCACATGTGTGACATTCCCACCTGCCCACATGTGTGACATGCCCACCTGCCCACATGTGTGACATTCCCACCTGCCCACATGTGTGACATTCCCACCTGCCCACATGTGTGACATTCCCACCTGCCCACATGTGTGACATTCCCACCTGCCCACATGTGTGACATTCCCACCTGCCCATATGTGTGACATTCCCACCTGCCCACATGTGTGACATTCCCACCTGCCCACACGTGTCACAACAGCTGTTACAGAAGGGTCTTAGAACTTTTAGTAAGTTGAAAAGTCGATATTAAGATACTCTATTGCCTTGTAGAAGATCCTTTACTTTGCGATATTCGATGTATTCACTTAACCAGTAAATACTGTGATTGTCAATATTTGTAAGCGTGATACATTTTCGTATAATAACGTAGGACATAAAGGAGATTGTATTTTGATTTATTGATATGAATTTTGATGTACTGAATCATCAGTTCATCACACAGTCTACCCTATCTTCTTATACGGTAATTACCCCTTAATTATATGTTTCGATAGTTTAGGTAACAATACTATTTAGATCTCCATAGATGTTGTAGACTTTGATCGTAGGTATGTGATGTGTACGAGTTCAAATATGAATAACAAAGACACTGGACTGTGGTAAGATAAGGTTCCATCTCGGCACTTTAAGACTCGGTCATGTATTCGTGACAGTCGAAGTCCAGACACACACACACTTTACTATTACGTATGTTGACGGCACATCTCCCAAGTACCTACCTCACCCTCCGGAACTCCCATACAAACCCTTATGGCTGGACCGCACTGCCAAGCGAGTTGCTTCCAGTCAGTCATGCCCCACCACCTCACACACTGCCTCACTCTACTACCTCAGCCTCCCTCCTCCTCTTCCTCCTCCTCAAAGTTGTTGAAAGTCCACCAGGCTTCTGGGCGTCACTCTGGACGGTAAACGAAGCTGGAAAGAACACATCAGCACCATCGTGAGATTCTACCCGCTTTGGTCTCTACGTTTTCTGTTGATTGAAGTTACTCCTCCCACACACCTAAAATGCCCTCCCAAAAATACCATGTGGACGACTTTCATTCTTCCCAAACTGTGCTTCCCCTTTCTGGTCTTCCACCCTATCCACTACACGAGCAGTTCGGGAAGAGGCTAGTGTTCCACCAACCCCGCTACCGTCACATCTTGCCCACATGAGATCCCTCGCCCTCGAGCAGCAGTTCGGCACCAAAAATCATAAATGAATCGATCGCGAATTTATTCTGCAGACTGGGACGAGGGCTGTCCCATCCCGGCTGTTATGATCATCATCATCATCGGTCGTCAGTCAGTCGGTCAACGACGCAGGGCATTTGTGTGGTCAACACAGACCCACATAGACCCACTGCAAGGTCCAAGCGAGATGGTGTGGCCTTAGCATTACCGTAAAAAGATGCGTTCCTCTTAGAATTAGTAGAATTAAAGGATAACAAAGGAAATACTCTCCCTTTCTTTTCTCTCTCTCTCTCTCTCTCTCTCTCTCTCTCTCTCTCTCTCTCTCTCTCTCTCTCTCTCTCAATACACAAATAGTAATTACCGATACTTACGTTCACACACAGTGCCACCATAATGTACGTACATTTAGACGTATTGTGAAGAGATTTTTTTATGGGATCTTTCCACAAATGAAGCCTATAGTAGTTGAGTAAAATTTCAAGTTTCCACAGAATTCAGCACAAATCTTCCCTTTACTTGTGATCAAACAAAGAAGATTTGAAGAGTTAATATTCGTCAAACTTCCACACTTCCATTTAAGTGGTTAGAGTTGGATAGTTAGTTACAAGCTTCCCGTTTTCTGCGTATCCTTTTACCATTGCTTATTTCCAGTTCCCATAAAATCTTAGTAGTTCTTTGTAATCAGTCGAATATCATAGAAGGAAATAATAAAAAAATGAAATGAAAGATTTTGCTATATATTTTTTGTTTTGCTTCAAAAGATTCAATTTGAATCTGTTTTCTTTAATATTGTTTCCTTTTCTTTGTCTCTTTTCAGAAAATTCTCCCAAGCCACGATCAATTATAATATAGCCTCGGAATTCTGTCGACCGTAGATCTTCGTATAATTTTTTTTGTGGCGTGTGTGATACGAACGACGGTGAACACGAGGCGACTGGTATCTTATCGTCAGCTATACCAAGTTTTGCTATAAACTCCCGAGACTTAAGGCGTCTGCCTAATATATTGCCAGGGAGGACTTTGGTCGCTGATAACAGCCGTGGTAAGTGATTATATCCTCACTTTCTCACACAAGTAGCGAATACACTTGCTGGCGCACACCATCCTATACACACCCCCATTGTTGTTGGCCATGAGAGACGCTATAGGAAGTCCAAGCTCTGTAGAAATGGGTGCCCTTATGTATATATATATATATATATATATATATATATATATATATATATAGCTCTCGTCTTGGCTTTGTACCCGCTAAGAGATCTTCGTGACTTACTGCGTGGTTCGTATTTTTAGACTGTTATATTCATTATGAGTCCCTCTTTCTCGACAGCTCTCTCCCACCCACCACCACCACCTCTCTTATTTTTCGCCGTATTGAAGGGAGAGGGAGGGTGGGAGGGGAAAAAAAAAAAACATATATACGATCCGTGGAAGGTAACAAATAAGTTTCCCTCGCAAAGCTGGCAAGTCCCATTTTCTGTTAAGGTTTGTGAGAGCGGCGGTAATAATAGTGACGGGCCGGATCACGAGGTATTGAACTTAAGGCGGCTGATGGAATCTTAATTAAGCTGTATGAATATGCATGTTTCTGCCCGCGTGAGGCGCCTCCGGCCTTCGTCAGGGGAATCTTGGTGTGTGTGTGTGGGGGAAGGAGGTGGTGGGGAAGGAAGGCAGGCGGGTGGGGGGGAAGCAGGAGCAGCAGCAGCCTCCTCCTCCTCCTCCTCCACGCCCTCTCTCTCTCTCTCTCTCTCTCTCTCTCTCTCTCTCTCTCTCTCTCTCTCTCTCTCTCTCTCTCTGTACGGAATTACACGACGCCTCCGAAGGAAAAAAAGAAAATGGTACATTTCCTCAGGCATTTGGGGATGGAGTGGCGTAGGTAGGATTACTTACTCCTCCTCCTCCTCCTCCTCCTCCTCCTCCTTCATCTGCGTACGCTACCAAGTAACCCTGAGCCTCTCCTCCCCAAGCAAGCCACGGGCAGAGGAGGGAGGGGAGGAGAGGAAGGTTCGTGGCGTTGTTGCAGTAGACAGTTCGAGAAGCAATTCCGAAAGTGACGAAGACGAGTGAAAAACACGATCACAATAGGCTAGGTTGTGGCGTAATGAAGCGTTCGCCAAATGTGGGGAAATTGAAAACCTCCCCGAGAATTTTTACACGCAATTCTTCAAACTTGGCGGAAGGTGCCGAGGGGAGAATATTAATTAATGCCTAAGAAAATGAAATAGAAAAGAGCCGAATACAATTCTTGGGAGGGATAAAGGGTGATTGGACGGTGGAGTGAGGGAGGGGGGAATGGATGGATGGATTGAGGGAGGTGGGGAGGTGGTGGTGGTGGTAGGGAGAGGAGAGAGGGAGGAGAAGAGATGAGGCAGGAGAGTGTTTGGGGGGGAAAGACAATGGCGAGTGTTTAAACAAATTGTATCGAAATCCGCCACAGCAATTAGATACAAGGAACCGTAAAGGCTGGAGGAGAGTTGGAGAGGGAGGGAGGGAGGTGGTTGTAGTAGGGGAGTGTGTTGGAGGGTGAGGAGGAGTGGGGTTAGGGTGAGAGACAGGTCCTCGGGGTTGAGAGATGATGTATGGAATGAGGCTTAAGTCTGACGTTAGAATGGTGAGGGACGCGCTGGGCTAACAGGATGCACAGAAGAGCATAAGAGACAAGGTGAGCACGTCGGAACAAGACATTGGACGTACAGAAAACAAAGGCAACGTTGTCACTTGTCTTCAGTTTTCGCTGTATGTGGATGAGGTGAAGATAGAGCAGTCCGAAGTCTCGTTCCCCAACCCGTCTCCATTCACCTCCGGCACCAACAGCCGGCAGAAAGAAAATATCAAAAAAAGAATGGGAGAAAGACTTTGCATGCACTGGTGAAGTTAGCCTATATGGAAGTGAAAAGGATAGAACGGAAGGGATACCCTACTGTAAGTAAAAACCCTGAGAGGCCCTGCATTGGCGAAGTACGCCTGCATGGACGTAAATAGGATGGAACGTAAGGGAAACCCTATTGGAAGTAAAACCTTGAGAAGCCTTTACTCCTACCCTTTGCTGCTTTTGAGGAATGGGATCCGTCAGGGTTTGAGAGTCATACTGTAGGTTGAGAGGTAAGGTTGAGATTGATGGAGGGGTAGTGGTTGGGAGATAAAAAAAAGATGGGAAGGGGTTGATAGATGGGAGTAAAAGGGATGGAAGAATGAACTAAGAGTAATTTTTGAGGCAAGGGCTTTGGGTTTTGAAGTTGACCAAATGGGGAATAGAGATAATGTGATGAGACGGAGAAATTAGGAGGAGCCTGGGAGACATAGAGTGAGGTAGCTCTGAGGCAGGGAAGGAGATTGGAAACAGAGTTAAGGTTTCAAGAGCTCAGGGGAGATGACTTTACCAAACATAGTTACACACACACACACACGTTTTATCGATGTGCTGATAAATCTTTATGGAAGGTTGATGCGAGGTTATATGATTTCACGATTTTGAAATTTAGTGAAGATGAATACTTTGTTTACGAACCTACCTCAGAATACCTGTTTGGAGATTTTGCCAAGAATGCCATTGCAGGGGAAGCGCGCGAAGGGAGATTGGCTTTTTGGGGTAATTGAGAAATGGGAGACTAATGGATGACATGTTTGGCGGATCGTAAGAAGAATGGACGAGACTGGAAGTTGTTGTGAGGGGGGGGGGGGGGGAGGACGCGAGATGGCGAGGACGGTGAAGTGGGTGAGAGAGGATGAGACACTGAGAGACGGGATTTGGAAATCGGATGAAGGGGGGATCAGTGATGAGACTTTGGGGGGGTGTGGTTTTGGGGAGTTAGATAAGGGGTTTGAGAAGGAGGATGTAGAGTTGAATAGTTGGCGAAGCTAAAGAAAGAGTGGGGTTAAAAGGCTTGAGATGTAGGGTGAGGTTTTAGTAATGGGTTAAGGGGGGTTTTCAAGTTACTTTAGGGGTTTTGGTGTTGAGGTTCGGGGTTGAACACAGAGGGGCTGTTGCTGAGAGATAACACGAGAGGTTGAGATGTATGAGACTGAGAGATGATTTAAGATGTAACAGATATTTAAAGATAAGATAAAGACTTAAAAGGTTTGATGGGGACGTAGAAGTGAGATAAGGTATTCTTAAAGAAAGGCGAGACTTGATAGAGACAGACAGACTGTTAGATTAGACTGGGGATGAATCGTGAGATGGCGCATTAGGTGGAAAGAGAAGGAAGTATGGAGACTGAAGTAGTAAATTGAACGATGGATTGAGGGGCTAAATAATATAGTTCAGGCTATGAGAGATGGCATGGAGGATCTCTCTCTCTCTCTCTCTCTCTCTCTCTCTCTCTCTCTCTCTCTCTCTCTCTCTCTCTCTCTCTCATATACTACCTATCTGATCTTAGAAAACGTTTATTCATCACAAAAGTAAAAAGTACCAACCCTCGTTACACTCACGGGTCGGCCAATGAGGGCCATGTCTCCAGCCATGAACATTCCTGGGTTAACTCGAACCAAGTTATGAGCTGTCGATTGGCTGGCTGGACGACCTCTCACACCTGTCATGTACTTTCCCATGTATCTACCAGCCGAGGGAAGGATGAACAGCCGGGTGAACTGTGCAGCCAGTCTACCCATCCAGGGGATCGAACCCCAACCAGTGCAGTGAAGCTAAACCAGAAGACCTAACCAGCTAGTCGCCTGAAGTGTTTCTTTATCAGAGAGAAATATTTTGAGAAAAAAAAAAGATGCGTTTAGAACTTTGTGTGTCATATTGCTTCGTTCGTGTTTACCAGTTGTAATGAATATGGAAGCGTAAACATTAATGAGGTCATTTTTATTTACATCCCAAACAATATGACTGTGGGTGTATTACTCGCCTCCTGTGTTTGTTCTTCCTGCAGTGTTTGCGCGTTTGTCTGTATATCTGTTCCTTTGGCAACACCACTTGTGAGTCGTGATTAGATTCATCTCTTTTTTTTTTTTTTTTTTTATCTCTCTCTCTCTCTTCCTGAACTTGGCCCTTTCATCATTGTACTAGTATTAGTAGTATCGGCAGCAAAAGTAGAAGTATTAGTAGTAGTAGTAGTAGTAGTAGTAGAGATATTCAGTTTCTAATTACATTTCTGTTTTGCAGATGTGGCGTCAAGAAGAAACGACTAATGGCCATATTTGCAACCAGATGCAGTCCCCAGCCGTCATTTACTTCATGGCGAAGCCAGAGGCTCACCATCCACGGCCAGAGATGACCGCACGGTGGACCACAGTCACTTGATGTACCCTGGGGTTCTTCGAAGTTCGACCATCTGTTCCGAGCGCTACCTCGCTAAGGCGGGAAATGGCAGACAAGGTATGTAAGAAAGATTATTATTGTATTATTATTATTATTTATTATTATTATCATTATTATTATTATTATTATTATTATTATTATTATTATTATCATTATCATCAATATTGCCTTCAGTGTTTTATTCATTTCTGTTTCTTAAGAAAGATATTTATATAAAATCACACACACACACACACACACACACACACACACACACACACACACACACACACACACACACACACACGGAAGCACAAACAACGCAATCAAACACACAGAAGTCTGCCCTCTTTTATACAGAAAATATATATATATATATATACAAACCATTTTCTTGACAATTGATTACTGTAATAGCCACTGTGTCCAGATTCTGACAAGGTGGTGAGGATGAGTGCTTAGAGGTGTGTGTGTGTGTGTGTGTTGGGTGGGTGTGGGGTGGGAATGGTTTATACATCAAAATTTGTGATGGATCCCCCCCAGCTCACCAAACACACTTTTATCTTCTCGAGCATTCCCTCTGGTTAGCCCTGTCATTCACTTCAAAATCGAGTCAAGTCAGTTATTGTTACAAGATCAGTTTGAACACGCATGTTTGTCTCGCTGTTCCCACACCATTTGCGGATCAGCCTTCGTGGATTTATGGGCTGGGAGGGAATTGATGGCACGTTTCGTTTCTGCTTTTGTACTTTTAAAGTAGTGGTGGTGGCGTGATGAGGAAGAATATTTGATCATCTGGACACCATGTGGTTAAGTTGGCCTTCAGCGTCATCAAAAACCCATCAATTTTCCAGTTGTGGACGTGGTGATTGTGGTGTGGTGGTGTGGGGATCCAGCAGAAGACGTGGTGTAGTGTATGGGTTCCAGCAGAAGACGTGGTGTGGGACTGTGGTCCAGAAGATGACGTGGTGTGGGAATGGGGTCCAGCAGATGACATGGTGTGTAGGGGGCCCAGCAGAAGACGTGGTGTTGGACTGTGGTCCAGCAGATGACGTGGTGTGGGAATGGGGTCCAGCTGCTGACGTGGTATGGGGTATGGGGTCCAGCAGAAGACGCGGTGGTGATTGTGGTGAGGGGTTCTGTGGTCAAGCTGAGGCTGTAGTAATGATAGTGTGGAACTTGAGTCTTGAAAGCTAAAGCTGGTGGAAATGTCATGCTGTTGCCCTACTCTCCTGCATCAACACCACCCTCCTCCTTCCTGCTGCTTGAAACCCCCCCTTTAAACCTCCTCTGCCTTGATCTTCGTGTGTCCTTATTCCCCCTTGAAGAAGGCGAGGGCTGTGGCCTTGCCAGTAGTACCCTTTTTGCCTATAGCCTTGCTTGGCAGTACTGCCCATCAGGTCTTTAGAAAGAATTAGCCTTGCTTGGCAGTACTGTACAATCTCTCGCTGCCCATCAGGACTTTAGAAAGAATACGAGGGAGGTAGTACGAAATCCTCCAGCCATCTGTCTGTACTTGTCTTTATTTCACCCGCGTATTGTCTGCTGAAGTGACGCTCTGTCGCGGAAACATTCAATTTTTTTCAATCCTTATTTACTCATTTGTTGTGCGTGGGGTTTCGTAACCAGGTAGGAACGTACAGTTCAGTAAGGGTTCTCCATTGTGATACGTAATGTCTCTAAAGTCGACAGAAGGGCTATGACTTGAGTAGGTGGTTTGATAGATAGATAGAGAATGGATTTACAGCTATCATTGCAATTAGTGTCGGGAGCATACGTCCCTTTGACTGCACTGTAAGCAGAGGTCACTCTCCTTTGCCACACAGTTTTCAGTATGATACTGGCAATACACGTGAGCCTTTGTGTTTTGAAGTTCTGTCTTCCGCATCGATGTTCTCTTGTTTTATGGTATTTATAAGACCAGTCCTTCAGCTGTGTTGTGGTACTCAGGTATGCCCCTGATCCTCGCTTGTTTTACGACCGTGAACTGAACTTTATTTATGGTAATCTAATTCTGCTTACTGACCTTTAACTGTCATCAATTAGATTCCTTTCCAATCCCTTGGAGTGGATCAGGCACTACATACAGCCTCCCAAAGCACTTATACTCATCCTCTACTCTATAATCTGATCGTTTCTCATACGATCCGATTCCCTTTTTTATTTCGTGATTATTTTATGATGTCTGTATATTGTGGTATCTATTCATGCCCTCTCTGGTACACACTTCCTTTACGACCCGTCTTAAATCATACTACTCTCTCGCATTTAGCTTTTATGTCTGTCCTTAATGGAAGATAATGTGCCGTCAAATCACAGTCTGTGACAGTCGCATGTCGTGTGTCATTTGGCCACCTGGCAACATTATTATTTATTAATTCAGCTCGTTCAGAAAATAAAGGGTCGCTGATCCATCAAACACTAAACCTGAGTCAGAGGTGAATATCATATGCTGTTTATATATATATATATATATATATATATATATATATATATATATATATATATATATTCTTTTCTTTCTCTTTCAAACTATTCGCCATTTCCCGCGTTAGCGAGGTAGCGTTAAGAACAGAGGACTGGGCCTTAGAGGGAATATCCTCACCTGGCCCCCTTTCCTGTTCCTTCTTTTGGAAAATTAAAAAAAAAAACGAGAGGGGAGGATTTCCAGCCACCCGCTCCCTCCCCTTTTAGTCGCCTTCTACGACACGCAGGGAATACGTGGGAAGTATTCTTTCTCCCCTATCCCCAGGGATATATATATATATATATATATATATATATATATATATATATATATATATATACGTGGGAAGTAGTCTTTCTCCCCTATCCCCATGGATAATATATATATATATCCCTGGGGATAGGGGAGACCGAATACTTCCACGTATTCCCTGCGTGTCGTAGAAGGCGACTAAAAGGGAAAGGAGCGGGGGGCTGGAAATCCTCCCCTCTCGTTTTTAGTTTTCCTAACGAAGGAACAGAGGAGGGAGCCAAGTGAGGATATTCCCTCAAGGACTCAGTCCTCTGTTCTTAACGCTACCTTGCTGACGCGAGAAATGGTGAATAGTATGAAAAAAAAGATATATATATATATATATATATATATATATATATATATATATATGCACCTATAGGAGGAAGCAAGCGAGAGAGAGAGAACATTAAGGGATAAAACAGTTATGGTATAGCAGTCAGGAGGAGATTAATCACAGCCATCGTGGCTGGGGCAGATGGCTGGGCGAGGCGGGGCAAGAAACGGTGGCGGGCGGAGGGGAGCGGCGAGCGAGGAGGCACTTGTTGTTGTAAGTTCTGAGGCAGGCGGGGGTGGGTTCCTTCGTCGTGTTGGGCGACGGAGGCGCCTCGGGCCAACATGGCTCTTAAGATGCGGGAATAATCTGCATTTTAGTTTATGATGGATCCGAAGCTAAGTTTCCGTGCGGGAGAAGAGAAGGAGGAGGTAGGATGAGGAGGGAAGAAGGAGGAGGGGGGCATGCTGCTATTTTCGCTCTGATTTTGACTGATGAGAAGAGGGTTGCGCTGATGTGAATATAATGATGGGCAGTGTCTCGGCGAACCTACAATATTTATATCGTATTCTGGACCCGATATATTTTTTTTTTCCCTGATGTATAAACACAAATCTATAATGGATGAGAGAATTTTCAACTGGGGAGTTAATGATACAGTCAGTGTCCCGGCGAATCTACCATGTTTATTGCGTATTCTGGACCCGATATATTATTTCTTTCTTTCCTTGATGTATAAACACAAATCTATAATGGATGAGAGATTTTCGACTGGGAGTATTATTTGGTCCGGGGGGAAAAATATTGATGCGGGGGAAGGAAGGAAGGAAGGGGAAAAAAATTTATACCCGCATTAGCCAAAGCTTGTCAGGTTGGAGTGTATGTATTTCACCACCGTTGATGATTTGAGAACCATTGAAAGTACTTAACTAGTAGTTAAGGTACTTAGCCCCGTCCCACCCCACAAATTCCCGCCCCCCCCCCTTTTTTCCCCTCTTTTCCCCTTTTTTCCCTTACTGGTAATGATAATGATATCATTTCAATATCCATTTTTTTTATCTCATTTCATCTTTCTCTGGACATTTCCTCTTAATTCTATGCTTCATATTTTCTATCTCTTCTCTTCTTTACTCGTATTCTTCGTAGTATATTTTGTTCCCCCCTTTTCATTGCATTATTTCCACTCAGTTTACGTGTCGTGTTCTCTTTTTCCCCTTGTGTATCAGCTCTTCATTAACATCAGGTCGATTTTCGCATTTCTGTGTTGTGGCCCCCCCAGAGAACCACAGCGCTTCAGTACAAAATCTTATTAAATTGATTTCCTCTAAAGTCTTGGTAATTTTTAATGCCGATCCTGCGTCTGATACGACCTATAGAGGGTAATTTGCCTTCCCTGTACTGTCTGATGTAGCCGGAGAAGAGGGAGAGCAGAGGTAGGGAAAAATAGGGAGAAATATCTTCGTATAGTGAACCCAGATTGTGAGCCCCACATTATTGTAGACTGTGATGCAGTCAGTCGCGCCACCTCGCCTCCTCCTCCTCCCCCACCTCCCAAAAAGAGACTCCTTCAGTTTCGTTCCGATCAGAATGGGCTAACGTTAGGTCGTATTTAGCTAAGTAGGTCGTGGCGTTGGTGTTAGCTAAACTCGCCTAAGCTAACGCTGCCTCTCTCTCTCTCTCTCTCTCTCTCTCTCTCTCTCTCTCTCTCTCTCTCTCTCTCTCTCTCTCTCTCTCTCTCATCCTGTTTACTCTGTACGTCATGCCCTTAAATCCCTTCGTGTCCATTTTCTTTCTTTTTTTTCTTCCTCATTCGTAGCCGCTCATCACCCCCCCCCCCAAACCCCCAATTTCTTTTTCGACGGCAGCGTCCACGCTTTCCTGCCTGCCTGCCTTTTCAACACACAGGCTGCTCAACACACCACCTCACTTCTTCATTCTCTTTGTCCCCCCCACCTTCACACCACCTTACCCCCCATCGCAACCCACCTCAACCCCACCCCACCCTTCACACAACACCACCCCCCTTCTCCCTCCCTTCCCTTTATCCTTCCCTTCTCGTACCCACATCACCTATGATTTATCTCGTCTTTCCCTAGTTCACCTTCACACCGGTGCCCCCTCCACCTGTCGTTGCCAGCCCCTTACCTCCTCTGTGACCACATCTCGAAATGCCTCTCCAACAGCTGTCCTTTTTCCTTCTTATTATATTATTGAGTGTTTGGACCACGATCGTCTTTTGTCACTGTATTCCATATTTCGTTCGTGTGTTTTCGTATTTCTCTCTCTCTCTCTCTCTCTCTCTCTCTCTCTCTCTCTCTCTCTCTCTCTCTCTCTCTCTCCTTATTCATTGCTTGCTATTTGATTTTTCAGATGGATAGTTGCAGTTCTTCACTGCATCGTCACGTCGGAATGAATACGTCATGCAAATAAGTCATTTTACTACGCATTTACGTCATGCAAATATGTTATTTTAGCACGCGTTTACGTCATGCAAATACGTCATTATAGTGCGCGTTTATGTCATGCAAATGCGTCATTTAAGTACACGTTTACGTCATGCAAATGCGTCATTTAAGTTTGCTTTTACGTCATGCAGAAACCTCATTTTAGTACGCGTTTACGTCATGCAAGTACGTCATTAGAGTACGCATTTACGTCATACAAATACGTCGTTTTAGCACGCGTTTACGTCATGCAAATACGTCATTTAAGTACGCGTTTACGTCATGCAAATACGTTAAGTACGCATTTACGTCATACAAATACGTCGTTTTAGCACGCGTTTACGTCATGCAAATACGTCATTTAAGTACGCGTTGACGTCATACAAATACGTCGTTTTAGCACGCGTTTACGTCATGCAAATACGTCATTTAAGTAGGCGTTTACGTCATGCAAATACGTCGTTTTAGTACACATTTACGTCAAGTCGCAAAGGACAGCAGCGAGCCACGGACGCGGGCTAAGCGAATCACGAACCCCCCTCCCCCACTATTGTCACCTCATACTGTACACTTTACATCAGGCAGGTCAACATGAAGTGATTTGAAGTGGATGGCACTTCAACACGGACGAGACATGGCACGTTACGTCATCACAGACACAGCACGTCATCACAGACACAGCACGTCACCACAGACAAAGCACGTCACTGCATGCACAGCACGTCATCACAGACACACGTCAGTACGTGCACATCAACTACATACGCAGCACGTCACTACAGACACACGTCATAGGCACAGCACGTCATTACAGAAACACGTCGCCACAGACGCACCACGTCATTACAGAAACACGTCACCACAGACACACCACGTCATTACAGAAACACGTCACCACAGACACCACGTCATCACAGACACAGCAAGTCATCACGGATCTATCATCTCAACCTAGGATCACATAGCGAAGTCATCTCTAAGATCACATAACGAAGTCATCAGTCTCTAGGATCACTTAACGAAGTCATCTCTAAGATCACATAACGAAGTCATCTCTAAGATCACGTAAGTCATCTCTGAGATCACATAACGATGTCATCTCTCTCTAAGGTCGCAGTACGAAGCAATAGACAATCCGGGTCTCAGAAGTTGTTAAAACCTACACTTTTTTA
The DNA here is from genome assembly GCF_036320965.1 of Panulirus ornatus. Lineage (NCBI taxonomy): Eukaryota > Metazoa > Arthropoda > Malacostraca > Decapoda > Palinuridae > Panulirus > Panulirus ornatus. The sequence goes on along the minus strand of NC_092244.1, from coordinate 14,697,962 downwards.
TTCCGATACACAAGCAGGATATAATGTGTGCGCTCCGATGAAAATAACCGGGTCACATATTGTCACAGCGGAGTAAGGAGGGAGGGAGTAGGCAAGCGTAGGTAGGGAGGGAGGGAGGTAGGCAAGCATAGGTAGGGAGGGAGGAACGTAGGCAAGCATAGGTAGTGGGGGAGGGAGGTAGGCAAGCATAGGTAGGGAGGGAGGGAGGTAGGCAAGCGTAGGGAGGGAGGGAGGCACGTAGGCAAGCATATGTAGGGAGGGAGGGAGGTAGGCAAGCGTAGGGAGGGAGGGAGGCACGTAGGCAAGCATATGTAGGGAGGGAGGAACGTAGGCAAGCATAGGTAGGGAGGGAGGTAGGTAGGCAAGCGTAGGTAGGTAGGGGGGTAAGATGGTAGCCTGACATGACCTATGAGGGCCCCCACCGCCCCCACCCCCCCTCCCACTCCCCCTCCCACTTCCCCCCTTCCCATTAACCCCCCCTTGCCTCTCCTGCTCTTAACGTATCTCCTTTCAACACCCTTTTAACATTTCTCATAGTTACCTCCCTCAAACACCTTCTTTATGGGCGTACGGGAATTATACACCCTTATTCTTTTAATGCGTCTTCCTGCATATATATATATATATATATATATATATATATATATATATATATATATATATATATATATTTTTTTTTTTTTTTTTTTTTTTTTTTTTTTTTTCATACTATTCGCCATCTCCCGCGTTAGCAAGGTAGCGTTAAGACCAGAGGACTGAGCCTTTTAGGGAATATCCTCACTTGGCCCCCTCCTCTATTCCTTCATTAGGAAAACTAAAAAAGAGAGGGGAGGATTTCCAGCCCCCCGCTCCCTTCCCTTTTAGTCGCCTTCTACGACACGCAGGGAATACGTGGGAAGCATTCTTTCTCCCCTATCCCCAGGGATATATATATATATATATATATATATATATATATATATATATATAGATAGATAGATAGATAGATATTCATACATATTCGCCATTTCCCGCGTCAGCGAGATAGCGTTAAGAAGAGAGGACTGAGCATTATAGGTAATATCCTCACTTGGCCCCCTTCTCTGTTCCTTCTTTTGGAAAATCAAAAATGGGAGGGGAGGATTTCCAGCCCCCCGCTCCCTCCCCTTTTAGTCGCCTTCTACGACACGCAGGGAATACGTGGGAAGTATTCTTTCTCCCCTATCCCCAGGGATAATATATATATATATATATATATATATATATATATATATATATATATATATATATATATATATATATATATATGCGATTTCTCAGCTAAGTAGGACTGAGGGTGGTCTACCACCTCCTTATATCATTATATATAATATTTTTTGTCCTTCAGGCAACGTACACACACACACACACACACACACACACACACACACACACACACACACACACACACAGCGTGCATCAAGAGAGGGTTGTCAAGCGCTTCACATGGTGTAGTAACTTGGGTGGTGGCCCGCCACACACCACCTTCCCCACCTCTCACTTAGTGTGGGCCTCTCTCTCTCTCTCTCTCTCTCTCTCTCTCTCTCTGTCTCTCTCTCTCTCTCTCTCTCTCTCTCTCTCTCTCTCTCTCTCTCTCTCTCTCTCTCAGGTCTTAAGCTGTGTGCCGCCCCGCGCCCTCCCCTTGCCCCCAACCCACCCATCCCTCCTCCTCCTTTGCCCTGTCCTGCTTCCTCTCTCCCCCCCTTCCTCCTCCTCCTCTACCCCACCAGTAGTCTCCCCCCTCCCCCCCACCCCCCCATGCGTGTCGCTGGATGCTAATGAGTTGGTCTGAAAAGGATCCAATTTGTGATTCTTTGGAAGACGTATGAATATGCGTCAAGCGATGTCCCCTAAGTGCAAAATATTTTTCATTCTTGTTTGTTTCTCGTTTGATTCTTCATAAATAATTAGCGGCATTGCTTAGAGACCCTTCGTGTTTTCCAGAAGTCTCCGCTTGCTTTTTTTTTTATATCATTTCTCCTTTTTTTTTTTTTTTTTTTCTTTTTGGTTTGTCCCAAGGAAGCGCCCGATTTCCAGAGAAGTTCGTTGTCCTCTTCGTCGTCTTCGTCGCCCCGCCCGACGCCACCGTCCGCTTCTCCTTCCTCCGTCGGGTTCTTACGGGGCATCGACGAAGAAGAAACCAGTACCCTCCTCCTCCTCCTCCTCGTCCTCCTCCACTTCGTCGTCGTCGTCGTCGTCCACTGGGTAGAATGGTCTGCAGGACGAGCCTTCATCTCATCACCCGTCGTCGTAATCATGTGCATCATCATGATGAAGAGAAGGCGGCGTCATGCGCGCGTCGAGGCGTCGTTAATTGGAAAGTCGCCTTAATTCCTCCTTTTCCAGGCGCGGAACTCCAGGCGACACATGTCTGGAACAAGCTGGTGAGCGATACTTTGTCACACGGGATCGCCAAGGCTCATATTTCCCTCAATAGCAAAATGACAGAACAAACATGGTACATATTTCACAAGCTTTTCTCCCATTGAAAAGATGTTTCTAACTCAATCAAAAGCAGTTTGTGTATCCAGTCATTCAGTCGGGGGGCCCCCTGTTGGCCCAAGTGTATCGCGGGGACGACGGGTTAATCTCGACCTTACCCCGGGAGACCCTTGGGGTCGTGGTGAGGCAGGTGGGGGCCATAAGGTATTGGTCCTTACGGCGGCCTTTCAATACGGTAGGAATAATGCCCACGGGCTAAGCAGCAAGCGCTGAATAGGTGGTAGCAAGTGGGGGTGAGATTTTTTGGAATACCACTGTCGTATTTTTGTTTCGTTTCCGACGAAGACTTCAGCCCTCTCTCAGCTCTCTCTCTCTCTCACACACTCTTCCTTTCTCTCTCCCTCCCTCCCAATCTCTCTCTCTCTCTCTCTCTCTCTCTCTCTCTCTCTCTCTCTCTCTCTCTCTCTCTCTCTCCACCCGCAGATATGGCTCTTAAATTGATGTCGATCCTTGATGCTAGAGGGGGAAGGAAAAAAAAAAAATGAAAAAGAAAAAGGTTGGGTTGTTGATTTCCCACCTTAACGCCAACGGGAGAAAGGTATGTAATTAATTTAGGGAGCTGGTGGCGACTTTCGAGTCTCCGGGAGGTAGGTCTTCTCTCTCTCTCTCTCTCTCTCTCTCTCTCTCTCTCTCTCTCTCTCTCTCTCTCTCTCTCTCTTTAGGGACGGAGGGGGCCTGGCCTGGCCTGGCTTCAGGAGACTGGTGGAACTTATCATGCCTCACGCAACACCCGACATTCAAAAGGAAGATTTCAAGACTGGCACTGTGAATAGCCTGGGAAAAGAAAGGATCTGCCTAATTATATAAACAGTTTATCCAGGGCGTATCAATTTCTCTCTATAGTAGCCCGGGCCGCCAGGAAGCCCCCGGAGGAGGGTGGAGCTGAGGGGGGGGGAGACAGGAAAGGGGAGAGAGGGAGAGAGAATAGAGGAGGAGATGATGAAGAGGAGGTAGAGCCAGAGGAGGGAGGGAGAGCAAAACAGGGGAATGGAGTGCTGTAAAGTGAAGAGGCTTGGACTTGGAGGGAGAGGGGATATGTGAGGGAGGGAGGAGAGAGGGAGGTGCGTGGTGTGAGAGCAAGGGGAACCAGGGGAATGCCCTGAGGAACAGCTTTCCAAGGGGAAGAGGTGGCAGTCAAGGGGAAAGGAGAAAGGCGTGTGAACGTGTTTTTAGGGAGGGGAGTGGAGGGTTGGGTGTAGGGTATGTAGAGAGTGAGGGAAGGAAGTGGAGGGGGATGTCTTAACTTGAGATGAGGACATGAATGAGTAAAAAAAAGAGGGAGAGGAAGAAATGGAAAAAGAGAAATAGGGAATTGGAAAAGGTTATGAGAAAATTTCATATGGATATGAGGAGAGATAAGTAAGAAAAGAGACGGAACAACTAGAAGATGATGAGAAGTGGGAAATACATCGTGATTGTAGACTGCAAAGCAGTAAAACGGGAATAATTAGGAAATGGAAGGTAGACGAGGGATAGTTAGGAAATGGAAGGTAGACGAGGGATAGTTAGGAAATGGAAGGTAGACGAGGGATAATGAGGAAACAGAAAGTAGACGTAGCCTAGTAATTGAAAATGAATGAATACAGGATACTTAATAGAATAACACTTGTTTCGTGTATGTGTCTGGACGAATGACAATTTTCATAAAGTGACACCAATTTCTTATGACACTTCCGTTGACGCTCGTCACTAAGGCCACAATCGTGCTTTATGCTTGTACCTGTTGACCCTAATGGTTTATGCTCATTACCCTTGACACTGGACACACTTCCATGACAATCCTCGTACTTGACTCATGTTACAGTTGTCATTAGCTTCCCGTGACGTATATGACACTTTACATTCTCTCTCTCTCTCTCTCTCTCTCTCTCTCTCTCTCTCTCTCTCTCTCTCTCTCTCTCTCCCACCCATGACTGGTCATGCATTACCTTTGACCCACACGACACCTTAACTATGTAACCCCTAATCAACCATAATACCTCACGTAGTCTTTTGGCTAGGCTGGGTGCCATAGGCTAGTGGATCGCTCATCGCTTGTCATACTCATTATGACTAATGGCAGCTACAGCAGAGTGATGTCTTAATGATAAAAGTTGTCTTGCTCTGTGGTGCATTGGTCATGGCTGAGGGTGAGGATGGAGTGGTTCAGACCCATCGTAAATGCTACGAGCGATCAGTCCGGTCGGCAATAGATGACACTGTGGCACTAGGATGTTGTCGAGGGGAATGGTACCAGGTACAATTTCTTTCCCTTGGGTGGCAAAAGGTGACCTCCAGTTCATGTAGTTATGTTGCCGTTGAGTCTGGGATGACCCCAGAACAAGGTCTTAGGTTGGCAGGTAACCCCCCACAATACGTGCTCAGATAACCCCAGATCAAAGTCTTATGTTCCCTATAAGTCTTAGGTAACCCCCCAGAATACGTTCTTAGATAACCCCAGATCAGAGTCTTATGTTCCCTATAAGTCATAGGTAACTCCCCAGGACAAGGTCTTATATTACCTATTAACCCCAGGTTAAAGTCTTTAAGGCTACCTGTAAGTCTCGAGTCACCCCAGATCAGTCTTATGTGCTTTGATAAGCCTCAGACATTACCAAGAATTTCGTCTCACACTTGTGGTAAAGATGTGAACGCTCTGTGCAACCTATGTTCACGATCACTTCCCTCTCGAGATTCGCTGCCTGGGTTACTAAACGAGGTTGAAACGAGCGTCGTTGAACTGATGTGCTTGCTTGGCCTCATCTCGATCGCCGTTGCGCTCGTATTAAACGTCCGAGCGTTTCCCCGCTTTCTGGAATTGGTTCGCTCCATCCACACCTGTACCGGAAGGCCCACTGCTGTGTGGGTGTGAGGAAGTGGCTGAGAGAGCTGCCATTGCTAACGGCTGGGGACATGTCGGTGTCAGGGGCGCTCCAGAACTGTCTCGTTGAGGACCTAATATCTCCGAAGGAGACCACCATCCATCCTTCCCCTAATACTGACTGCAGCGCACCCCTTCAAGGCTGTAGGAGCCCTAGGATGGAATACGGCGTCCTCGGGTTATACGGTGAGAGAGAGAGAGAGAGAGAGAGAGAGAGAGAGAGAGAGAGAGAGAGAGAGAGAGAGAGAGAGAGTCAGCCAGGGGCGGCGATATCATGAGCAGACGCATCAACTACGTGGCTCCTTTACCAGTTGGCTTCGCGTAATGGTTCCCCCACTGCGTAAAAAAAAGGAAAAGAAGATCGACCACTTTGGGAAAACTGTCCTTAAGGCCTCCCGAACTGGCAAGAATACGCTGCCACTCATTCCCCATATACCCCCACACACACACCCCCACACACACCCCCTCACACACCCCCACCTAGACAACACACACGCACGCACGCGCGCGAGCGCGACAGACGAACTGTTGAGAAATATTTCATAAGCAGTTGTGTTTGGCCAACGACTCTTGTTTGCCCTACGGCAGATGTTCGCTTATCGAGACCCGCCCTTTCTTAGGTCGCCTCTCTCAGGGGGGAGGTGGGGAAGGAGGAGGAGGAGGAGGAAGGTGGGGGACGTGGTGGTTGGGGAGGGGGGTTTACACCACCCACCCCTCCCTCCGCCCCCTCCCTCTCTCTCTCTCTCCCCTGACGAAATTTCATGATGTTTTCCAGCTGTGTTCCTGTTACGAGTTCAGATCTTGTATTCACTTGTATCCGCAAGATATGATATCTAACTTTGATATCCGCAAGATATCATATCTAACTTTGATATCCGCAAGATATCATATCTAACTTTGATATCCACAAGATATAATATCTAACTTTGATATCCACAAGATATAATATCTAACTTTGATATCCACAAGATATAATATCTAACTTTGATATCCACAAGATATGATATCTGACTTTGATATCCACAAGATATGATATCTTTATATAAACATTCGCCCGTGATCTTCAACAGTCGTAATATGTCTTGACTCGTGTGTCTTTCACATGAGATTGATATATATTGGGAAATCAAATTCCAAAACTTCCTCATTGCACGAAAAATTTAGGTTAATACGTGGTGGGGAGTTTATGCATGGTGGGGAGTTGATACATAGTGGGGAGATAATACATAGTGGGGAGATAATACATGGTGGGGAGATAATACATGGTGGGGAGGTTGTACATGGTGGGGAGTTTATACATGGTGGGGAGTTTGTACATGGTGGGGAGTTAATACATGGTTGGGAGGTTGTACATGGTGGGGAGTTTATACATGGTGGGGAGTTCATGCATGATGGGGAGATCGTGCATGGTGCGGAGTTCATGCATGGTGGGGAGTTCATACATGTTGGGGAGTTCATGAATGGTGGGGAGATCGTGCATGTTGGGGAGTTCATACATGGTGGGGAGTTCATGAATGGTGGGGAGATCGTGCATGTTGGGGAGTTCATACATGGTGGGGAGTTCATGAATGGTGGGGAGATCGTGCATGTTGGTGAGTTCATACATGGTGGGGAGTTCATGAATGGTGGGGAGATCCTGTAAGTGAGAACGGATCATAGAGTTGAACACACTTTCCCATCTCGCAGATCCCAAGGCTCGAACCAGGGACACTCACAGCCACCACCACCACCACCACGACATCCCCCAACACCACCACCACAATCGTCACCACAACTACCAACCACCACCCCTCCTCTACTACCACCATCCTCACAACCACCATCGGACCACCGTCCAAAATAGCAAAACACCCCCTACGGGACTAAACCTCCCCCCGCCCCGCCCCCCTTCCATCCCCCCCCCCCCCCTGGTGGTGGTGGTGGTGGGTTGGGGTGGTGGTGGTGGGTTGGGGTGGGTGGGGCCCTTGTGGTGGTGGGTGGGGCGGGGCTGGAACAAATACTGGTGTTCGAAGCTTCACGTCTTTCAATATGGAGGCAAAACTTGGCGCGGGTTTGGGAGGGTCGAATGGTGTACATAGCCTCCACTCCGCTTACTATCCCCGCCCGTCGTGTTCACCAACTACCCCAACCGTCCCCTGCCTCCTGGATAGCTTGCCGGTGATTGGTACGCTAATTCCAATCACCTAACCATCGTCAGAGCTGTTATTCATCGAGTTATTTATCGCGGTCGAGGGCTGGCTATTAAGCGATCTGCCCTTTCGCTTGCCACTAGTTCAAGATGTGGGGTAAATATCCGACGTAAGTTTAAGGAGGGGGGGATGCGGTGGGGTCAATATCGTGATGCTCTGCCGACCCCCTCCCCCAACTCGGCCGAAGATCCCATACACAGCGTAGGGCCACTTGGCCCTTACCTACCCGCCGGCGACGGAGATCCGTTCGACCCTGAAGGCTTGAATTGGGCCGGATCGTCGAGAAACAAACGCAAGAAGTTGTTTGAATCAAAGGGAAACAAGCGTACAACAAGTCACCGATTACCGTGGGTCTCCCAGGGGGATTATTCAATCTAGGGGAAAATAAAAGCGCCATAGTTCCTGCCGGCGGTCTGCCCGCCCGGTGAAGGGTTGGTTCAGCCTCCTTCACCTGATGGTCTCTCCTGATGAAAGATACACTCGCGAAATCGCGGGCGTGGCCGGGGGCGGGGCGGTAGTGGCCGGGGCGGGTAGGTGAGAGAGAGAGAGAGGGGGAAAAAAAAAGTGTTTGGAGATGCATTGGTCTCTAGCGGCCCCTTGTGGCCAGAAGCACCTTCTTCTTAGTGTGTTATTCACCAGGCAATGGGGAGGAGGAGGAGGTGGTGTTGGTGCAGTAGGAGGAGGAGGAGGAGGAGGAAGGTGAAGGAAGAGGAGATGAGCGGTGGTGGTGGTGGTGTTGGAGGGGGGCGGGGAGGAAAGGAAGGATGATGTGTAGGGATGGGCGTAGCTACTGCCGTCTCCCTCCTCCCCCACACCACCACCTACCATGGCTAGCTCCCTTTTGTCTGCCCAACGCACCCCACATTTAAGACAATGCATCTAAGAATAACTACCATTTTCTTAACCATTGTTAGTAACAGTCAGCAACGAAGGGTTTTTTTTTTTAAGGGGACGTGGAGTGTATGTTTGTCTTGCGTTGGCACCAGGTTCCCGTGCCTGCTAAACAAACTGCTGGTTTGGATCAACAGTGGCCATCAGAACCATGTAGAACTTCATGTAGTGATCTATCGTTCTTTGTGTCGAAGTGCTTCTTCAGGCATGGCCCCCAGAACTCCTTATCGAGGTAAAACGTTGGGGTAACCAAAATAAAATGTTGAACAGAGAAGAAAAAGAAGATCTTAAGAATGATGTTAGGATGCACCTGAGAAGGGATAGAGAGTTCTCTAAGACTTGGTGGTGGTAGGAAAGAAACAGACTGTCATAAGGGCTCGCCCTCTAGTTTGCTAGCGACAGCAATGACCTTATGATGACGCTGTGCCTCACCAAGCAGTCTGTGTTCGTACGTTATGTATTCACGTACAACTTGTATATCCTCTGGTGTCTGTACGTTTTTTTTTTTATTATTATTTTACGTATTCTCGTACTACATCGATTTCCTCAGGTGGGCTACAATATGGTTGTTGTGTAACCTGCTATACATATATATGTGTGTGTATGTGTAGCGTAGACACCGCACCATCATGCCTTGAAGGAGGTCACTGGGGACCTGCTTCTTTCACTCTTTCATTACCTTGGATTACCTTCTCCCTAGTAGATTTTTCCCTTCGTTGTGGCCAATAACGGAGAATAAGTCGATTCCACTCAACACTCTCTCTCTTTAAGACAAATCCATTTAGTGAATAATTTGGAATTTTTCTGGGTCATACTCAAGGGTCGTCTTTCACCGTTTCAAGGACCAGTAGTACGAAATACTGACGTCATACAGGTGGTTCACTTGTAACAAGTCTAACCGTTTTGAACCCCCAACTGCTACTTTTAGTCAAGAATTTCAAGGACATATGTTGACAATGTCTCCCAATCAATTTAAACTATTCGCCATTTCCCGTGTTAGCGAGGTAGCGTTAAGAACAGAGGAGTGGGCCTTTGTGGAATATCATCACCTGGCCCAACTCTGTTCCTTCTTTTGGAAAAGAAAAAAAAACGAGAGGGGAGGATTTCCAGCCACCCGCTCCCTTCCCTTTTAGTCGCCTTCTACGACACGCAGGGAATACGTGGGAAGTATTCTTTCTCCCCTATCCCCAGGGATATATATATATATATATATATATATATATATATATATATATATATATATATATATATATATATATATCCCTAGGGATAAGGGAGAAAGAATACTGCTCACGTATTCCGTGTGTTTCGTAGCGGGCGACTTAGAGGGGCGGAAGCGGATGGTTGTCAGTCCTCCCTTCCTGTATTACTTTCCCAAAGAAGGAACACAGTAAGGAGCCAAGCGAGGAATTTTCCCTCTAAGGCTCTGTCGTCTTTTCTCGACGTTACCTCGCTTAAGGTGGAAATGGCGAGCACGTATGGAAAAAAAAAGTATATGATACGCTTGATGCCAGACTCGAACGCACAGGACCTCCATTCGGTGAGTCGCTTGTTTACCAAATAGCGTCCTGCCTACGTCTCTTCGTTGTCTATCAACTTGACTGTTATATTTCTTTCTTGTATCTCCCCTGACGATATGATTATTACACGAAAGTGCACTTGGGAACTTATCGCGTTTCATTTTCCCATGGACTCTTAGGAATAATATATATATATATATATATATATATATATATATATATATATATATATGCGACGAAGTAGCAGCAGGGTAAAGCAGCATCCAATGTCTTGGTAACCGGTTGGAGGAAGTTATGATTTTAATTTTTCTCGCAAATTCCTCGTGTTTTGTGATGCCAAGGTGCCCCCGCTGAGCGGCAAATGCCTCCTTGTAGTCCAATCCGCCACTACTTTTCCCTCCCTATTCAAAATTCTCTGGAATTATTCTTTTTTTTTGTTTATTTCTTTCCCTCCCTCCCCCAGTAACAACACCCCAGGTATATGTATGTATATATATATATATATATATATATATATATATATATATATATATATATATATATATATATATATATATATATAAATCTCGACGAAGAGGTAAATTTTAAGAATTAGGAGAATTGGAACCACCACAAGCCAGCCTGCCTGCCTGCCTTCCCTTTCTTTCCCTTCCCTTCCCTTCCCTCCCCTTCCCTCCCCTCCCAAGAAGCATAGAAGCCGCGTCTGAATAAACGTCTGGGACTCTGGACAATGAACGAACGTTGCCTTAACACCAGTCCATCCGGCACTGCAACACGAGCTGTGCTGCTGGGAAATATATATATATATATATATATATATATATATATATATATATATATATATATATATATATATATATATATATTCTTTTTCTTTCAAACTATTCGCCATTTCCCGCGTTAGCGAGGTAGCGATCAGAACAGAGAACGGGGCCTCTGAGGGAATATCCTCACCTGGCCCCCTTCTCTGTTCCTTCTTTTGGAAAGTTAAAAAAATAAAGAGAGAGGGGAGGATTCCAGCCACCCGCTCCCTCCCCCTTTTAGTCGCCTTCCACGACACGCAGGGAATACGTGGAGAGATGGCGCTGAAATTCATATCATATTTCCAACGGTGTTTTAAAAAAGGAGGTGAAGATCAGTTAAATGGTAGCTCGCTAGTCCTGGGCTAAAAGTCTGCCCGAACTCCGTTTCCCCTTACGTCTTCCTGTCTAGCAATCCCGGGAAAGGAAGATAAGAGAAAGTATCCATTCATATATGTATGTACGTATATAATAACGGATAGAGGGCACTGGACGCGCGATTCCATAAGATGTAACTTCACAGATTCCACAGTAGCGTAGGCGATTCGAATCCTGCTGTCGAAGCAAAGATATATATGTATATATGATCCTCGTTTGTTTTTAAAGGCACACGAGAAAGTTGAATTAGAAAAGCCGACCGTAGTCGAACGTAACATTTCAGCGAGGGGGGGTTGTTAAGGAGTCGAGGTGATTCAATCGGGGGGGTGGGGGGGCCGACCCAAAACAGAAAATATCGGCTCCCTTAATGCACAAATGCAATTACACACTTCATCTTCCGAACGGGCTCTCTCTCTCTCTCTCTCTCTCTCTCTCTCTCTCTCTCTCTCTCTCTCTCTCTCTCTCTCTCTCTCTCCCAATCCCAGCGTGGAATTGAGATTGAACGAATTTCATTACACATGAAAGAAATGTTATTTTAGTCCACTATGTAATGATGACAGGCACTGGAGAGAGAGAGAAAAAAAGGAATATTTATACCAGAGATTCAAGGCTGTAATACATATACTAAAATAAGTATATATACGAAAGGTTCAAGGCTGTAATACATATACTAAAGTATATATACGAAAGGTTCAAGGCTGTAATACATATACTAAAATAAGTATATATACGAAAGGTTCAAGGCTGTAATACATATACCAACACTAATTTTTTTTCTTCTTTTTTCTTGGCAAATATATTGCATACGACTTAAGGGTCCAAACCATAAAGACACGTGTGTGTGTGTGTGTGTGTGTGTGTGTGTGTGTGTGTGTGTGTGTGTCATACTTTGGGTTATTATTATCGTGTTCGGGGTAAATCCAGAGAGTTGATTGGTTAAACGCCTCGTGACGTGAAGGGTCTTGGGGAAATAACATGTTTTCGACGTGCTGGCGTCACCAATGGAAAATGGAAATCAACTCCAGATAACTTCCCGTGTTATTGTCCAGATAACTTGACACGTATCTATCTTCCCGTGTTATTGTCCCAGATAACTTGACACGTATCTATCTTCCCGTGTCATTGTCCCACAGACGCCCAAGAACTGCTGGTGATTCAAGTCCCAGCGTAATGTTCGCTCTGTACAGACTTTGCTATGCTTCAGGGTCATGCATGGACGACACCTTCTTCATCATTCTCTTGTTCATGAGTATTCATTATTCATGTTGCTTTTTTTTCATTCACTGATCGTGTCGTAAATATACACTGTCTGATATCTATGACTCCTCCAGCCTGTTGGTTGAACACCGTTTGTGTGTTCTCTTTTTATCGTAGGGCTTTAAGTCTGTTTTATGTTCTTCTTTCGTGAAAGAGTGTTTGTTCATGCTGTAATGTTGTTATTCAATAAGTTGAGCTCGGTCTTGTAAAACTTATTTATGTTTTAGATGGTCAATGTTATGCTCATTTCTGCTATATGATTTTATATAGCGTTATATATATATATATATATATATATATATATATATATATATATATATATATATATATATATATATGTGTGTGTGTGTGTTACCGGACTCCGCCAGCTCGAGGACACAGTGCGAGTGATCACTCATCTTTAGCGAAATTGTATCATTTAAAGTAACGTCCCGTCAAAGATTGCGTCTCACTCCAATGGGGTTTACACTTCCCCACTACTGGAAGTAGCGCAACCTTGGGTTGCAGAAAGCTCCCTGGGTTAGACCAGGACTCCTTCATAGAAAATGGTCCTAAGGTTCATTATGACTCCTTCATAGAAAATGGTCCTAAGGTTCATTATGACTCCTTCATAGAAAATGGTCCTAAGGTTCATTATAAAGAAAAAAGTATATAGACAAAATTTTGGTATCGGAATTCTTATTTTCCCCTTTCATTATTCAAACTTTGAGAAATCAAAGTTCATAAGGTTGTATTAAGAATAGTTATTTCAATTTTGTTTTTGGTCTTTTCTGTGCTGGATTCTAACATAGGATCGGTCCACTCTAAAAAAAAGTTTTTTTTTGCATTTCGACACACTACGATGGTGAGATGTAGTTAGTACTGAGTTGTTACAGATATATCATGGTACTTTTGTGTGATCATGGTCGTAACTCTCTGGTGATATAATGGAACTAGTTGTTATGTGATGTGATATACATGAACCTGTGTTATATGCTCTCTATTTAGAGGCTTTGGTCCACATGGAGATTGAAGCAATCCTCCTCCAATCTTTCCTTCCTACATAATCTTGTCATCACTCGCAGATATTATTCAAACATGATGGCCAGACATTCGGGCAGGTTATTTGATATAGATCAGGAAGTATAGTGGTGCCAAGACTGGTTCCTGTGGCACGCCACTGGTGACCCATCCTATGAGTCATTTCGAGAAGACGCGTCCCTAGTTCCCCCCTATGGTAAGATAATTTTTTTCTTTGTCCACCAGACGAGTCACTCTCTTACTCCTGTCTGAGGCTCAAACGACTTCACCAGGGTCGTATGTGGTGCAGAGTCACATGCTCTCTTACTGTCTAGAGATAAACAATCCACCCAGTTTTCTTGCTTGTCCAAAACAGAGCTCACTCTCTCTTAGAAGTCCAGAGAAGGATTTTTTTTTTCTTCTTCAAGTATAACCTTTTCCTAAATCCGTGTTTATTTTCGTATAGTTAGTTGGTTTTCCTTTGCAAGTAATCATCCCTTTGCTCTCTGAATATCGCTTTCAGTACTCTATAGACTACCTTGTGTGTGTGTGTGTGTGTGTGTGTGTGTGTGTTTTTTTTTTAGTCTACTCTTTATACATCGGCCTTCACCTGCAGTACCCAAATTTAGCTCCTTTGATATTACACTGATAAAAGAGAACTTAGGCCTTCCCTTGAATTACATACAACACGAAGAATATGTGTGTGTGTGTGTGTGTGTGTGTGTGTGTGTGTGTGTGAAGGAAGAAGATGAGAAAAAAAAAATCGGGAGTCAAGAGGCAGGTGTGGAGGAGGCGTGGCACCCTGACCCAGAAGACATCGGGGTGGACGAGTCTGCGTTTGACATAAGGCATTTACATTTTAATATAAAAGTCTGCCTTCGAATGAAAACGTTGTCAGAATGTGTCATTTTGCCGCGGCAGCTGACCGAAATCTGCCTGCCACCGCGCACGACGGCATCGAGATGGGAGATGTTCAGATTGTCCCGAAGGAGGAGGAGGAGGAGGGGGAAGATGTGTGTGTGTGTACGGCCTCCCAATACATGGGAAGGGAGGGAGCGAGCGCGAGAGCTCTTGAAGAATCAATCATATTTATTTTCTCTCTCCCTGTTTATATTGAAGTGATGTCTTGTATGCTTTCTTCCTCCCAGCATCGAGGATATATATATATATATATATATATATATATATATATATATATATATATATATATACTGAAGGAGGCATACATGCTTGAAAACCAGACGAAATTTCCGTAGTATATTCTTACGTAGTGTTGAATATATAACGAATATGTATTAAGGACAGGAGCACCAGAGGAGCTAAGTTGTCGATTTCCTGGGAGAAACAAGACAACAAGGCTCGGAATAGAGAGACAGAAGATAAGACTATGATGATTAAGTCGTAATTAAGCTTATCATGTTGTTTAGTGAGGTCTGTAGAAGAAAACGAACGCGCGTGCATGCACGTGTGCGTGTGTAATGGATGGATGACAAGTGTTGAGGTATAGTTAATAATGATCATAGGTTGGGAACACATGCTGGGAGAATAGAATTTGACTGTAATAATCTCTCTCTCTCTCTCTCTCTCTCTCTCTCTCTCTCTCTGGTTAGGTGGTGAGCAGGACAGCTACAAAAAAAAACATAGTTAAGGTTTGGTGTAGAAAAGTGAGGAAGATAAACGGAAGGCAATGGACGAGTGTAAGTTATAGTTTAGATGTTTAGTTCAGGGAGGATGAGACATCCTTTGATTGTATACGTTACAGACTTCTCCCTGTGTCAAGGGTCAGGGTTAAGGGGTTAAGGATGTAAGGGTTAGGGGTCTTGTGTTACTATCATTCCCCTCGTATCATTCCAAGAATCATCCATAACTTCCTTCCCCACGCCTCCCTTCCTTCTCTTCTTTCGTTGCTTCTCCTTCTCCTTCTTTCATCACACCCTCCCCTCCGCCCGTGCATCCAGGGGGGCGGCGGCCCAAGCATCCTCTCTCAACCAGCCTGGCTTGGCTTCCCTCCTCATCCCACGTTAAGATGGAATACACGAGAGATATCGGTTTGTCGTTCGTCTCCGTCAGCCGCACCTGTGGAGTGATACCCGGCCGTACGTCTGTGTCGGACGGTGGTAGTAATAGTAGTAGTAGTGGTGGTGGGAAAGAGAGAGGGGCAGGTATAGATCGAGGGAGGTCAGGGAGACGTCGGGATCAAGTCAGGGAGAAGGACAGGAGAAGATAGTGTCGTGAGTATGGGAAACCAAAGAGAGACGTCTTAGGTCTACGTCAGGGAAAAGGATGGGTTGGACTGTGACGTGAAGAGCGAGTAGGGAAGACAGAGAAGATACTCGCCAGGACGGTAGGACAGAAATGGAGGCGAGACAGTGCACAGGGAAGGCAAAGGTCATGGGGAAAAAGGACATATGATGTCATATGTCTTCCTGGGTGTGCATGGGAAGGACACATGACAGGAGACATAATGGTCCATAACGACATTATCGTCATCTTGTCTTTACCTAAATTGTGATTGGAACAAGACAGTAAAGCAGAAAGCACCTCTCCATCCACCTCTCCCTCCGGCTCAACTGACGGCAAGGAGGGAAAAAAAAATGTAAAGCTACACCATATTGTGTGACGAAACCATGTTGCCTGGGACTGTGTGCAGGAAAGTGTGACAGGAAAAGTTCATTACCAGGTGTTACGAATGACTCTGAGAAAGAACGGCAGGTTTAGATATCCCTTCTTGAAGCAGGATTAGTTACTGGTGGCAGATATCAGTACTAGATTTGTTTTTCTTGATTTGAAGGTATTGGTGAGTCTTCGTGTTTACTACATCTGGAGGTCGTGTACTCTAGCGCGCGCTCTCCCATGACATGTCTCTATTTGAATGTTTGAGTCTTATTAATGTGAAATCTTCGTGAGTTACCTTGTCAAAATGAGAAAACTTCTGGTAGATCGAGTCTACACTTTTTTTTTTCTTTAAATGATTATTTTAGGTCTTTTGGCATTTCTACATAAGACTTGCTCCTGAGTGATGGAATTAGTTTGCTGAAACTTCTATGAACTTGTTTTAGTTTTTCTTCCCGTCTCTGATCCGATTTTGTTGACCAGAACTGAACATCGTATATTGGGTGGAGTGAAGAGTGAATATTTTATCCTATGATTTATAGTTCATGGGCCTAGTTATGAAACTTTACTTCCTATTGTCTATATTTTATCCAGCTAAGCATTGCTAACTGCATCTTAAGCCAGTACTGTTAATCACTTCAAAGTCATATTCTTCATTTACTTATAACACGAGTCTGACGGGGATTTTGTATTTGTGCTTAATGTCCATAGAGCCACGGTGCATTATCGAATTGGCTGTGTTGAAATCCATTCGCCACGTCACAGACGACTCCACGAGTTTGTCTAAATCACACTGAATCTTTTGGCAGTCCTCCTCTGACTCGGTTATGTTTTCAAGTTTTGTCTCGTTTAGCAGAGTTTTGGAAATTCTCCCAACGATTCTGCCACGTCTCTAGGTCGTTGAATGTGAGTGAAAAGTATAAGGTCCCAGGACTGAGCCATGAGGAACGCCCCTCGTCACATGAAGCTGGCCAGTCAGACAGATGCCTGCCTTCCCCCACTCTTCATACAACTCTTGTTTTTTTCTGTCCGAGAGCCAGTGTGCTATTCATGCACAGCTTCGATACCTTATGGCATCAGCTCTGTTTTTTACCTGGTAGTCTTTTGTTTTTTTAGTACCTTATGGAACGCCATACGAAAGTGTAAGTATACAGTATCAGAGGGTGTCTTGGAGGTCCAAACTCTGTAAACATGTTTGGTTCCAAAAGTCGCGTTGATGACTTTAATTGTTCCTCAGGAGTAAGAAGTTCTTTGACTCCCAGTGATACAACCTCGCCAAAGGTGACTTTTCACTCGCGGTGTAGCTTCATGCAGGCGAAGTGCGATAGCGCGCGCTCTCACACACACACACACACACACACACACACACACACACACACACACACACACATGACAGAGCTAAGTCGAAGGTGGTACGACTTATCATCTCTCCCAGGATAACTTCAAAACTTGACTTACTTTTCCCTCGCAGCAGTGTTGGTTCATTTGACTCTTCTGTACGTATCACTTTGGTTTTAGCTCCCGAGAGCTGGCTGCTTGTGCTCCCCTACCATTAGCTAGACCATGCAATACTCGGCAAGCTGCTTCGTCACAAAATTACTGTGTGGCCGATGGCAACTCAAGAAGGGTGGGCCGTTTTGATAATTGTTTCTTTCCCTACACCTGGAAGCTTTGGAACTCTCTACCCTCTCATGTCTTTCCCAATAACTATGACCTGGTACTTTTTAAGACGGGTGATTCACTCGCTCAAAAATTCGTAAACACTTTTCTCTGTCTCGTCTTTTTCCCTTTCATTAATCTCTTTATATTTCAATTAAGGCCCGGCCTTGATGTGGACTTTTGTACGTGACTGGAGCCACCAACGTAAGAAAAAAAGAAAAGAAATCTATTCATCAATTTAACCTTTTTCACTCCTCTTTATCTCGTACTTTCCAGGTTCCACCTTTCCCAATTTTCCAGCACCAACACCGCCATCGAAAGTAGTGGTGGTGTTGACGCTGGAGGGAAAGTATACCTCCCCCTCACCTTCATCACTGGCTGCGATAGTGGTGTTGGTGGCTGTGGAAGGGAGTGTGACCCCTCTTCACCACCACCCCCACCGCCACTGGCTGTGGGAGAGTGTATTCCCCCGCATCACCACCACTTCCCATTGGCTGTGGGAGAGATTGTGTCCCCCTCTCCACCAACACCACTGGCTGTGGAAAAGTGTGTGTCCCCATCTCCACCACCACTGGCTGTGGGAGAGAGTGTCCCCACCCCCCTCTCCACCACCACCACTGGTTGTGGGTGAGAGTGTATCCTTTCTCCACCACCGCCACCACTGGCTGTGGGAGAGAGTGTATCCCTTCTCCACCACTGGCTGCGACAGTGTCTACCCATGAAAAATGCTACCCCCTGGGGTGTGTGTGTGTGTGTGTGTGATGTTGGGGAGGAGGGAGGGAGGGTGAGGCAGGGAGAGAGAGAGGAGAGAGAGAGAGAGAGAGAGAGAGAGAGAGAGAGAGAGAGAGAGAGAGAGAGAGAGGAGAATTTATAATCTCGCTCGGAACAAGAATATTGAGATCCAGCCAGAATTAATAGCCATCTTTTATCTCTGTCATACAAGACAT
This sequence comes from Panulirus ornatus, assembly GCF_036320965.1. Lineage (NCBI taxonomy): Eukaryota > Metazoa > Arthropoda > Malacostraca > Decapoda > Palinuridae > Panulirus > Panulirus ornatus. The sequence continues at coordinate 14,679,329 of NC_092244.1, read as the reverse complement.
ATGTCTCGCAACTCTCCTTTTTTTTTCTTCTTCTTCCTCCTCCCTCCCTCCCTCCCTTCTCCTTCCTCCTCCTCCTTCATCTCCCTAAAGTGATATTTTATTCCGTCAATGGCAATGGTTTCGTCCCAGTCTTCTTAGACGGGGAGAGGTGCGGGGGGTGTATTAGGTACACTATTTCAGGGTTAGTCTCTCGTCGTTTTCTTCTCCTCCCACCTAGTGTATACCTGACGGAGGTCGTTAGCGAGGTAGGGCCACGAGTGTCCGGGTCATAGGAGGGTTGTGCAAGGAGGAGGAGGAGGAGGAACGGCTCTACCACCCCTAAGGTGGCGTTATCCTGATGTGACCACCGTACAGGTAAATAAGTGGGCTTTTGTCGGGCGTATTTGGATTTCATTTGTCCCCCTTCCACCACCATTCTCTCTCTCTCTCTCTCTCTCTCTCTCTCTCTCTCTCTCTCTCTCTCTCTCTCTCTCCCTTCCTTTCTCCTCCTCCCTCTCCTCCTTGTCTCCTTCTCTCCTTCCTTCCCTTCACCCTAGTGCTTTCAATCGCCCAGACTATTCAGTCTTGCGATTAATAAAACACAGACTTTGCACTCCTTGTTGTCTTTGAGGACTTTTATGTCCCCACACACATTACCCCCACACCCACAACCCCCACACCCCCACAGACACACACACACTCACACACACCCTCCTTCTCCTCCTCCTTCTCCTCCTCCTCCTTCCCCTCCCTGTGTGTTTGGTTATCCCACTTTTCACCGTGGTGCATTCATCACGTCTCGCTGATGACATGGCTAAAGACAAGTGACTACAAAGGGGGTTATTTCTTCGTCGTCCTGTTGCCGACGCTTCATTTACCTATTTTGCCTCAATGTACAGGAAGGTACAACAGGCGAAGTTTTACTACTGCTGTGTTGTTCTCCTGTGGACAACGGGCGAAGTTTTACTGCTACTGTGTTCTCCTGTGGGATCCCTCCTTTGTTGCAGGTGTCACTGGATCACGTTTTTTGTTCAGTCTTCGTTATTGCAGTAGTTACTGGGTCACGTTTTCTGTTGAATCTTCTTTATTTTGGATCACGTTTTTTTTTTTTTTTCTGTTGAGTCTGCTTTATTGCAGTAGTTACTGGATCACGTTTTTTGTTGAGTCTTCTCTATTGCAATAGTTACTGGATCACGTTTTCTGTTGAATCTTCTTTATTTCAGTTGTTACTCTATCGCGTTTTCTGTTGTCTTTATTGCAAGAGTAACTCGATCACGTTTTCTGTCCTCTTACTTTTATTAGTAACTGGATCACGTAGGAAGTTCATGAGCATATTTATTTTTTTTTTATTGACTTAACCTCAATGTTCTTCAGACAGAGTTCTGACGATCATAGTCCGCACTGCTCGGCCAGCGATAGTGGCGGCAGTAGCTTAGACGACTTCGAGTGCCTACCTTCATGAGCTGTCTTGTTACAGGTTAGAATGCAGCCAGCGCCGAAGGGACGTAAGATGATGATATCCACGCGACACAACACAGGGCTTCCCACAACCGACCCTTCTGGTCACGAGATGGTCAACGCTGGACTGTGGGCATGACGCGACGCAAGGCCACAACGCCTCTGGGTAAGTTGTGCATCATGATTGTGTCTCTCTCTCTCTCTTTCTTTCTCTCTTGATTTGTCCTTCGGTGTAGGGAACGTTTGCTCCAACGTTTGTCTTATGGAAGCCCTTACGAATTGGCCTTCCTTCCTCACAGTGCTGTCAATGGTGCCAGTATTTTTCTTCTTTCCCTCCTTCAGGAGTTGAGATACCTTCCCATTGTGACAGAACGAAGGAGGTACTCGAGTGATCCTAATTCGGTTTGCGAGTCCCTATTCCTCCTCTCTCTCTCTCTCTCTCGCTGGAATCACTACAGTTGGGAGTTCAGTGGTGTAGTATTGTCACCTCCTCCAAGATAGATGTGACCGATCCAAGTATTTTCGTGCTCCCGCAAGTTTGCTCGCTGGTGATGGTCGTGAGTCTCGGCTGGAGACCTTCGTTGCTTGGTGGTCAGGCTCGATATCTGATTCACGGTTCCGGCTCTGTTACCTGGTTGTTCGCCTCCTTCTCCTCCTCCTCCTCCTCCGCCGCCGTCGCCTTCGACACTGCTTGTGAGTGTGAGTGAGTGAGCGTTGTACACTGCTTGTGAGTGTAGAGGGTGTGAGTGGGAGTGAGTGAGTGGGCACTGAGAGACGCCCCTCATCTTTGAATCAGTCTGCCGTTGTTGCTCTCTGCGTCTAATGGGAGATCCATCTGCTGTTGCTAACTTCAGTTGGTTCGTACATTTCCTGTCTGTTTTCTGGTGTAGTTGGGATAGAATATTTTCCAGTGGTTCCCATCGTCTTTCCAGATCTTATTTCAGTCATCTTTTTCTTATTTGACTTGTGTTTATCTATTTCTGTTTTCATTCAGTATTCAGTATAGTAAGTTTTTGCCTCTGGTTTCTAGCGATTCGTACCTCATATTTCTTTCTCTTTCATCTTATTTTCTGAATAACCTTCCTCTTAGTGTCGCATACCCTGATGATATTTGAGTCAGTTTCTCTAATATCCATATAATTATTCTTGATCGTTTTGGAAATTGGTCTCAGGATAATTTCAGTCTTGCTTTTAAGAATATCAGTTGATCTTTGGCTCACTATGACAGTCTCTTGTTTTCCCCAACTGAGTTTGTGAATTGTGTTTGACCTCTCTATTGTTTTCCCCGTTTCTTTCTTGAGAAAAAAGAAGTATCAGTTTTCTCTTGTGTGTGTGTGTGTGTGTGTGTGTCCTTCCGTGGTCTCTCGATGGATTTCCTCTTCAGTTACTCAGGCATATGTGAGCTGAACATGTCTTTATATAACATGTAAGGTCGATGATATATTCATGGTCTTCAGAGGTTAAGATGGCTTTTTTTTTTACATTTACAACATGCAGCAGTGTTAACATCATCCCGCGTGATGTGTTGTGAACATGGTTGTGGTAACATGTAACATTATTATACTCAGGTAGGTGTGGTTCCTATATATATATATTTTGTGTAACACGTAACACTTATTACATTTAAGTGATATTGTGGTTCATGTAACGTGTCACGTTATTACAGTCGGGTAAGTATGTGTTTGATATAATCTATGTAGCATGATACTGGCTGTGACATTTTGGTTGATGTGTGGTTTTGATAGGTTTTTGTAACATGTAACACCGTTACATTCAACAGGATATGCACTCATGCTGTTTTTCTAAGATCTAACGCTGTTACATTCAGGTAAGTGTGATTAATACATTTCATGTAACGCCAGACATTTGTTACATTTACGATGGTTTGTGGGGGATTACATTACCGTAACATCTAGACTTATTACATTCATGAGTGATAAGATTACATGGATAGAGTTATAGTTAATATGACTCTTGATCCAGTCGAGGGTTTTTCACACATGATTCTCATATGATTCATTCTGCTGTCGTTTTGATTCGTGCTTGTGGCATTGTCTTGTGGACATTGGTAATCCTGCTCATATGACCCGTATCTGTGTACAGAGAGAGCATACAATAGACCCAAAATGTCATTTTAGATTATATATATCTTTCTTTTGCGCCTGTTCGCCGTTTCCTGCCTTATCGAAGTAGCGTTATAAACAGACGAATGGGCCTTGGAGGAAAAGTCCTCGCTTAGCTCCCTTTCTGTGTCCCCTTCTTTAGCTCCCCTTCTGTTTCCCCTTCTTTAGCTCCCCTTCTGTATCCCCTTTTTTAGCTTCCCTTCTGTGTCCCCTTCTCTAGTTCCCCTTCTGTGTCCCCTTCTTTAGCTTCCCTTTTGTTTCCCCTTCTATAGCTCCCCTTCTTTAGCTCTCCTCTGTGTCCCCTTTTTTTAGCTCTCCTGTGTCCCCCTCTTTAGCTTCCCTTCTGTGTCCCTTTCTTTAGCTTCCCTTCTGTGTCCTCTTCTTTAGCTCCCCTTCTGTGTCCCCTTCTTTAACTCTCCTCTGTGTCCCCTTTTTTTTTTTAGCTCACCTCTGTTTCTCCTTCTTTAGCTCCCCTCCGTGTCCCCTACTTTTAGAAGGTAATAACACAGGAGGGAAGGGTTTTGGAGCTCCCTGCTCCCGCGCCTTTTGGACAGTCCACGACAGGCAGATATATGTACTCTTTCACTCCTATACTCAGGGTAAAATATATATATACATATATATATATATATAGATAGATAGATAGATAGATAGATAGATATGTAATCCACAAACTCTTGAAACCTTTAAAAAAAATGATAGCGATAAATTTATAGCGATAAATCGCCAAAAAACTCATCCATAAGATAAATGCAGCGTAAGACATGGATGAAAATATCGGGCTGTATTGTGCCCGTAAGCGACCTCGCGCCGAAGTATGAAAGATCGGATATCGGACATTCTATCGGTTAATTTTTTCGGCATTCTTCAAAAATGACGGTGGGTTTACGCGGGGCGTCCTTAGTAAATGAAAATATGGATCAATGGATAGCGGGGGGAAGGGTGATGGGATCAATGTATAGCGAGTGCTGGGGGATGTGATTAATGTATAGCGAGTGCTGGGGATGTGATTAATGTATAGCGAGTGCTGGGGGATGTGATTAATGTATAGCGAGTGCTGGGGGATGTGATTAATGTATAGCGAGTGCTGGGATGTGATCAATGTATAGCGAGTGCTGTTATGTGATCAATGTATAGCGAGTGCTGGGATGTGATCAGTCTATAGCGAGTGCTGGGGGATGTGATTAATGTATAGCGAGTGCTGGGATGTGATCACTGTATAGCGAGTGCTCGGAGACATGATCAATGTATAGCCAGTGCTGGGAGACGTGATCAATGTATAGCCAGTGCTGGGAGACGTGATCAATGTATAGCCAGTGCTGGGAGACGTGATCAATGTATAGCCAGTGCTGGGAGACGTGATCAATGTATAGCCAGTGCTGGGAGACGTGATCAATGTATAACCAGTGCTGGGAGACGTGATCAATGTATAGCCAGTGCTGGGACGTGATCGATGTACAGCGAATTCTAGGACGTGATCAATGTATAGCCAGTGCTGGGAGACGTGATCATTGTATAATGAGTGCTGGGAGACGTGATCAATGTACCATCAGGCCTGAAGCTGGTGTTGTGAGTGATTACTCAGTTGTTGTTCTCGTGGATTTTTCAGAGCCATTATACGTGCATACGATCTCTCTCTCTCTCTCTCTTTCTTTCTCTCTCTCTCTCTCTCTCTCTCTCTCTCTCTCTCTCTCTCTTTCTTTCTCTCTCTCTCTCTCTCTCTCTCTCTCTCTCTCTCTCTCTCTCTCTCTCTCTCTCTCTCTCTCTCTCTCAATAAGCACACTGGTACCCACACGCGTATGAACCAGTGAACAGTTTTTACGTGAGATGCACACGAGAGGGACCTTAGGTCATAACGAGATGTTAGACGAGGAGCTCGTTCGAAACCAGGCAAACGAGTGCTTTTGTGGAGACTGTCAATTGCTGCCGCATTGGGTTAATGTTAGAAGAAACAAAAGGTTGTGTGATGGCACTGAAAGTTTTTTTTAGAGATTAGGCTCCGCTGGCGTAGAACTCTCTCACCGTGTCTTACTAATTGGTGATTATAAATAGGTAATAACACACACACACACACACACACACACACACGAGAGGGCGTAACTAAACCTCTTGTATTTCCATGAGAAAGTGAGCTCCCATTTTAGACAAAACAGAAGGCTGATTGGATTGTGGTTATCTTGACTGCCACAGTCTTGGAGCACATCACACTACACCACGTAGGAGTTTGGCAAAGAAGCTGGATCTTAAGGGAGGAATAGGATAGAGGGGGGAATACTTTATTGAATACATTATCTTAGTGGAAGGAAACACAGGACACATATGAGGGATGCCTTTTCGAAATGGGTTGGGTCACCCGTGGGGTGCCGCAAGGTTCTGTCTTGGGTCCATTGCTGTTCGTGATCAGTGTCAATAACCTAGATATGTTCGAGCGTGATCCCATGATCATCAAGGGACGTAGAAAGCCAGGAGGATTGAGCGTGAACTTACAACGTCGAATTGTGTTTTAATACTTGAAAAAGGTGTAAAAGATTTTTTTTTGGGGGGGGTTGGTGGATGTCGCTTGAAGGTTGACGGCATGAATGACCCTTAGCAGTTAGAATCAAGACCTCTGTAAGAACATCATCCAACAGGAAGTAAGCTGCAGTGTGTGAGAAGGATTTAGAATCGACATCGTACGATCCCTGTCCTGTGGCCAGATTCCCACTTTAGCTGTCGTGGAAAAAGAGAAAAACCGTGTCTGCTGGCAAAGATTAGAATTGCTATTAAGTGTATCTGGGTAAGGAAATATTCAGCATGCTGTTTACATCCTATCTTAGGCCAGAAGAGCTATATCTTTCTCCAGTTTGGTCGTCGAACTTAGTTACAAAGAATGAAGAGAGAAGGTCCGGAGGAGGGCAACAAAGATAGTATCAGAATCAAGAGAGTGGAGTGACCGGAAAAAGGTTACAGGCCTTAGGTTATGCCACCAAGGAAGAGAAAAGAGTAAAGGGTGACCTTATGATAACCTTATAAAATTTTTAACCTGTTCAGTGACATGGACAGTGAGAAGTCCTTCGAGAGACGCACGAACAGAGCATTCAGAACCCATAAGATGAAATTAAGCAAGAAAAGCGTAATGGAAAAAAAAATATGAGGAAGTAGAACGTAAATTTTTGTTGATTACAATACACTGAGTGACGCAATTATAAATGTGATCAGCATGCAGAGGTGTAGACGGAGGTGTAGACGGTTGTATGATAGTAGAGAAAGTTCAAGAGATGGAGCCTTACGAATGTAGAACTCCTCTCCCCGTACAGTACAAATAGAGGTTGTAACAAACGAGGCTCCGTGGTGTAGTGGGTTGTGTTGTGACCCACCCCATTTAACGAACCTTGGTTTGAGTCCTGGCTAGGGCGGCTGGCCCAAAACTGGCCCGGGTATTCATCCTTCCCTTAGAAGCCGGTCGATGATGGTGTGTGTGTGTCTGAGTGTATGTGTATACATACTGTTGCGACAGTGTAAGTATACAAGGGGTAACACGAGTGTAAAACTCTCCTGTGTGTGTGTGTGTGTGTGTGTGTGTGTGTGTGTGTGTGTGTGTATGCATAGCGTAAAGACATGGCATGTGTACAATGGGCAACACGAGTGTAAAACTCTCTCTCCACGACACACACACACACACACACACACACACACACACACACACACACACACACACACGAGCCCTTCAGCTGTGGCTATGGAGACCAGACCATCCTCGGCAAAGCCATTCAGTTAATTACCTGTTATTTAAATCGTCCATATTCCCTCCTCCTCGCACAATAGACTGTCTTTTAAAAACACAAAATAATTAGTGTTCTGCAGTTCATTCGTGCGTTGGGACAAGGAGGAGAGGAAAGGGGGGAGGAGGAAAAATGTCTCGATTAATTAGAATGCCGGATCAAAATTGCGACCCAAAACTTTCAATATGTGAATAGAAACTTTGGTCAATGAAGATCTTCATCGCGGGGGATGTTTTTTGAAAGGTGGGGTTTATTTTCTAAGCGATCTTCTCGGATGTTATCAGTGATGAAGAGAACAACGCCTTTGAGTAGTTATAGTGTGTGTGTGTGTGTGTGTGTTGTAAACATATGCACGCGCGCACACACACACACATCCCATTTTACTCCAGTGTGAATAGTACTCCGAGAGAGTTTTACATTCTTGCTACCTTGCCTTCAAATTTTAGATTTGTCTGTCTGCTGCAGTATGTCTACGCCGTATGAGGGTGTTACCGGTCTCCGCCTGCTCGAGATTAGGACGTGAGTGATGAGTCACCTTTGGCGAGACTGTATCATTGGGAGTTCAGTCTCGCCAAAGCCCTGCTTACTTCAAAGGGGTCTACATTTTCCAGCTACTGGAAGTAGCGTAGTTTTGGGCTACAGGAGCTTTTGGAATGAGGTCCCGATAAACACCCGGACACCTTTATAGAAAATGGTTCATGGGTAGTAATAAATAAATAAACACATTATGATGCAGGAGTCTCCATATACATTGTTAAGACGGACTCCCTCCCCGCCAACAGCGCCCCCTTGCCTTACACCCCGAGGGTAATTTTCACTCATTTGGATTTTCCATCTACAGCTTCGTTGATTTTTGATAGCCAACTGTTATTTCTGGCTCAAGTTTCATTCATTGTTATTTAACGCGCTAGGTTGCGGGAAAAGGCTGCTAAGGGACTTCGAAAAGTGAGAAGAGTTTTAGCTTCTGGAGGTGAGATAAACTCCCCATCGTCCACCCCATCCTTCACCCCATCACCTCTTCCCACCCACCCACCCACCCACACCTTCTGAGCCATTGAGTGAAAAATTTTCCAAGAGGTTATAGTTAGCGTTTCAGCTTTATAGAGAGAGAGGAGAGCCAGTGCAATGCCCATCTTTAAGAAAGGCGACAGTGAAGTTTTGCACCTGAGCAACAGGCGGATGGCGATGAGACTCGCGGTACTTAAATAGATCATCAGGGAGCAGGTAGAGGATGTCAGGCCTTGCGAGAGAGAACACCTTACTTCGATGACAAATAACGTGGATTCAGGAGTTTACGACTGATGACAATCAGGTTTAGACGAGACGGTCAAGAATGTCTTAGATATACGAGACGGGTCGGGGTTCGGTGGTGTATTCTTAGAGTGCCTGGAAGCCTTTGAATGTGCTCTTCAGACGAAAGTGGAGAATGAAGTTGGAATATCAGGCTGGCGTCAGAGAAGCGCTGGTTGTATGGATTAAATTTAAGTACCTGGCGAGGAGGAAGTAGACAGAAAACGTCATGTCAGGAGTATCTTTTCGAGCTTGGTGAGCGGCTAGGGGCCTTCTTGAGGGATCATTGTTAGAACCTCTCTCATTTTCTGGTCTAGGTAAAATATTTATGTCTGAAGATATCGTAGTGTTTTTTGACTAGTACGTAGTTATGCAGGGTGTAAGATGCTGCAAAGAGACTAAGACGAAATGCAGCTGTGGTCATACGTGTGGCTAATGAAATTAACCGAAGAATAAATATATGAATGAAGAATGATGGTAGATATATGAATGAAGAATGATGAGGGAATAGGGTGTGAAGAGACGCTTATTGAGATTGATATCTGAGGATGGCAAGTTAAATGGATCAGACATTGGTGGAGATCTTGCCTGTGACATAATAGGCCTGACTTTTCACCGATGATATCGTGAGTACGATTTAGTAACTCACCCAGACTGAGTTTTGGCCAGTGTCAGAATTGCCTCAATTACATCGATCAGAGATGATGTTCGAGGAATAATGATACGATGTATAGTCAACTGATACATAAGGAGGCTGGTCTTCTAACTTGAGATCATATATAGAAATGACACGTCCGACGGAAGAGAAAGAGGAGGTTGACAAAGGGAAATGGGGGGGTCACGATGAGGCCAAGGAGAAGTACGCGATCCTCGAGATGGGGAAAGCCTCTTGATCTACACATATTGACTCAGAGGAAAGAGGGAAGGATGATTGTGGGAGACGGTGATATAATTCGCCCTTGAATTATTCGTGCGTCTTGCTAGCACAGACTACTTCTTGTCCAGCCGAAGGACGGAACCACGTCTGAGAATAGAGGCTTTGCAGTGACTTGCGGTAGCATCTCTTCAGGAAAAAGGTAGCTTTCATGATGGGACGATTTGAGCAAAGGTGTCATGAGTACAAATGGCGTTGAGGAACTGGAAAATGATTATGATAGAAATGTGAGTTTTAAGGGGGGCGTGAGACCCGAAGGAATGTATACATAAGATTAGGTAAGGATACATATTAATGCAAGCGCACCCGCTGGACTTCCTTGCATGCCTTTAGTTTCGTGTGTGTGTGTGTGGTTTGGGGGGAGGAGTGTGTATTGCTACTGGGCAAAATGGCTCCATATGTCCTCAGCGATGAATAGCCATAATGAGAGAGATGTGAATGATCCTTTTCCTTTTCCTACCCTCTTGGTTGTTTATTGTGTGTGACTCGTTATCAGTTCTGCTCTCCTTTCATTATTGATGTAGAAAACTCGTTGCTTGAACGTGTGATTAGCGTATTATGAAGAAAAAAAATCAAAAGATGGCAAACGTAAAAAATGTAATTTGTGCTTGTCAAATGTGAAAAATTAAAATTTGTATTTTTGGAAAAAAACTTTGGAAAAAATGGACGTTTTATTCTTGTCTATGGTAATCTAGATAAGAAAACCAGTATATTTACCCTGTGTCCGGATATGATATGAAATCGGATTTTATGTGATCCTGGCCATTGGCCGAACATGAAATAAGACCAACGTTATTAGTATTTGTCAATATTAATGTTCATTCAGGTCAATATGTTCGGATTAATAATTCACCTCCCCTTTTTTTTTTTTTTTTTGATGTCCAATTGGAGCGATAAAGCGAACGATTCACAAGCGTGTTTGGCTTTCCGCTTGCCCTGCCCATCAAACTTTTCAAAATGTTTCGGGATTTTTGAATACGCATCAGGCAATGGACGCCCACCTGAACCAGCAATATTTTTTTTTTTCCTTTTTTATCCCAAAAGTGTGTATGTGTGTGTGTGTTATGGAGGAAAATGGGATATATATATCCTATTTTTTTTCTTTTGAGCCTTCTTTAATAATGTTCTCGTGGCGATGGCATTGATAATGTACACGTACGTACACCTTCGAGTAATATGGAGCGCGGAGCGTAAAAGCTCAAGGATTTCCGAGAAGTCTCAGCGCTCTGTGTGTGTGTGAGTCGGCCCGGCGTTGCTACTACACACACACACACACACTCACACACACACATATTTTCCGTCATTTCACATATTACCGCGCGTGACAAGCGACTGCACGTGGCTGGCTCTCCCTGGAGACTGAACCCTGGAGGTGAGCGAACATCAAGGAATCCACCGCACCGATCAGAACAAATGATAAGTTCACTGATGCAGCGTACACACCCCTCCTCCCACACACCCTCACCCTCTGCCTTGCCCGCCCTCCTCCTCCACCTCCGCCACCACCGTTGCTATCAAACACACACACACACACCCTCGATGGCGGCCTATTAACCTCACCTTATGAACTTACAATCACTTGTCCATCTCAAGGCAAGGGTAAGACTAGAAGAAGATTAGTCACGGGGTGTATGTAAAGCCAACTGTACCGTATTAGCGGCGTTAGCGGGACAGTGGTACATAGAAACGTTAAGGTAGAGAGGTTTGATATATAAAAGTCGCAAGGCAACCCGGGCCGGCGTTGGCGGTGCTGGGCGGGCCTGACTTTTCTCTCGTGCCGGCTGACGAAGGGGAAAATGAAAACCAAACATGGCGTTCGAGTGTGGCTATTGAACTCCACCAGCGTTCGAGTGTGGGTACGGGAGCCTTTGAGCATTCCAGATTGGCTATTGGAGCTTACCAGCATCTGAGCGATGGGCACTGGACCTTACCAAAATTCAAATATGGCAACTGCGGCCCGACTGCAGTGTTGCAAGCGGAGACCGTTAGCCTCTGAAGGGAGCGGGTGGGGTGGTGGTTGGCTCTCGTAAGTGTTGCTAGCGGCACTTCCCACCAGTAATGTGTTGCTGATGTTTCGATTGTGTTGTTGCTGCCACTCGTGTGTGTGTGTGTGATGTGTCAGGTATAGGCATAGTGGCCACACACGCTGATCGTTTGTATCGGGTTCATTGGCACACGTAACGTCCTTCGCGTATCTTTTGAAAGTTCATCCTTCGAAATTTATCCTCAGAGGCGCAAAAGGAAGGTGACATGACGCCGAATGAGGTCAGTTGCTGTTTGCTGGATAGGTGAGGACCTCCTTCCCGCTCATACTACCTCCAGCCGACACACTACACGAGCAGTATTCAGAAGACTCTGAAATGAGTATTTTGGTCTCTATATCACTCTTCAGCGTCGGCAGGAGGGCACAGTTGGTGGTGTTCTTGACGTCTTGTACCAGAATTAAAGTATGGTCTTCAAGATGTACAAAAAAAAAGAGAAAGTTATTAGATATAGATGAAGAGAAGAAAAATGGTACCAGAATTAAGAGAGCTGTGTGTGTGTGTGACAGTCATATAAAGTTTTGCCCACCACAGGAAAGTGAAGAATAGAGTTACCTGATCACAACTTCCAGGTTCCTCAACCAGTTTGCTGATGTCGAAGGTCAACAGTTCTTCTAAAGATCCGAAGATTTAGAACTACCAGGGGACAAAGAATGAAGAAAAGAGATGAAGGGAAATAATTTGAACTCTAGGAGTTATGGTTGAATGGAATAAACTCTGATGAAAGTGTGACGAAGTAGTCCCCCAGATTAGGCCACGTGAATGCTAGACCATCTCCCTGTACAGCACAGATGGATAATGATTGACCACGCTCCAGTGTTGCCACCCTCATGACGCTTGTATATAGATATATGAAAAAAAATAATACAACAAAAGATAGCAGTGATTTTTTGCACTGAATTTCATAATATCTTGAATGTTTCCCCTGTAATTCTCTGGCGTGATAAACAGAGTTCCCACGAGTCCTTTCCTGCCACAGTTCACAACGAGTTCATCCACCCTCGCGTCCTGAACGGGCTGCAACACTTGCTATTCGATCCTCAATCCGGTGGGATTTATAGATCCTCCTCCGAGCAGCTTTCCTTGAGGAACCCTTCTTGCCCTTATAGACGGTCCTGAATGCTTTATACCCAGTGCTTGCGTTACGTCGTTTGGTGTGATCCTCCAGTCAGTCACCAAGCATCAACTAAAGCGTGTTTAATCGTACTCGGGATATTCACATCTCCAGGCCTCGCCAGGCGGAATACATGGCCTGATCAGAACTCAAATAGATGGATGACTTCCTGGAAGGCAGAAATTGCCTCGGTGAGAGACAGCGCGGATTTCAAGGAACCGGAGGATCGTCGTAGATTTCTACGAGAGAGTGAGCTCTGGTGTAGACAGTTGGAAGACTGGATGGTTTGCTTGTATCTGGAGTGCCAGAGGGCACTCGACACTGTAGGCATGAGGGAGGAGGGGACTGATTAAACGAAGCTGGATCATCAGGCAGGAAGAAAGAGGAGATTCCCTCGATGGAAAGAAGATTACCTTAGTGGAGGGGAACAAAGGAAACATGTCGCAACCTCTTAAGTTTTTAAACCAGATTGATGACGTAGACGGTGAGTGAACACTTCATCAAGCGATATAGGGAGAGAAGAACCACATTGATGACGTAGACGGTGGGTGAACCGTTCATCAAGCGATATAGGGAGAGAAGAACCACATTGATGACGTGGACGGTGGCCAGTGAGCAGTTCATCAAGCGATATAGGGAGCGAAGAACCGGAAGAAAGACGTGAAGTTGATCTAGACTTTTGTTGAGCATTTGAGGAATTACTTTTGAGTGGTGGTTGAAGGGAATAGACTGAAGGTGAGGTACTAAATGTGGACAGCTTACGAATGTTTTAAAAGTTGTATAGTAGAAGCGAAGCTTCAGGAGATGGGGAGGCCACGGGTGTAAAACTTCTTCCCCGTGCAGTACAGATAGGTAATTGCTCGCGCGCGCGCGCGCACACACACACACACACACACACACACACACACACACACACACACACACTGTATAAAAACGTGAGGAAAGTGAGTGAGGGGAGAATGTGGGAGACAAGGCTAGTGTTGCTGATGGTGGTGGTGATGGAGAGGGTAGTGATGGTGGTGGATGAAGTGTTGGAGATGATGATAATGATGGGAGGTGATAGTGGAGGGAATGGTCGGAATGATGATGGGAGGGACGGTATTGATGATGGCGGTAGTAGAGGGAGTGAGTAGTGAGGTTGAAGATGGTGGTAATTGGTGTTGGTGGCAGCTGGTGGTGGTGGTGGTAGCCCCAGCTGGTAATCTGGGGCAGCCATAAACCACCATGACGACGACAGCTGTGATAGGCCGCGACTAAACAGCATTTTCGTATTAATCAGCGAGGCCAGTGAGTGGCGCCTCATTACTCACCGAGGTAATGAATTTATTGCTGATCCCGGAGTCCCTGATGTATGGCCCCTGAATGACCCTAATAAGGAAGCCTGGCCGAGATTTCTGAAGGATATTTCTTACGAGGGATGGGTGGGTGGTGGTGGTGGGTGGTGATGGTGGTGGTGGTGGTGGTGGGTGGTGGTGGTAGATGGTGATGGGGGGCACGTCGGAACACTCGTGTTGTTTGGAATTTCTTTAGTTTCTTGAGGGGAGCTGTCGTTTTTGTGTCTTTGTAAGCAGATCGTGTGTGTGTGTGTGTGTGTGTGTGTGTATGATATACTTCAGAACCATATGATACAAGATGATGTTTCTCTCCTCGGTATCTGCGTAACACTAGTGATGGAAAATGGTTAGGGAGATGTGGCAGTCTAGGGAAACAGGTCTTCCACACACACACACACACACACACACACACTCAAGCTAACTAATAAGTAATTTGACACTGAACCAAATGGGAAGCTGGTTAAGAATCTTTGATAAAACTCCTGTCTGAGGAACCTTGTTGAAATGGGTTAGGGATTACCAGCGTTGTACCTCAGGGCTTGGTCCTGGAACCCCTGCTCTTCTTGATCTGACTGACTGACTGACTTGCCAGAAGGACTGGAATCGAACGGGAATATGTCTGCTTCAGATGTCAAAGGTCATTGGAGGAAATAACGAGTGATGATTGGCACATCAACTTACAAGGGGACAGAGACAAACTCCCAAAGTTGGTCTGAGACGTGATTGACGAAATTTAACACAAGGAAGTGCAAGGTAATGTGAACGGAACCTAGCGAAAGAAGGCCCCGGTCATAGCATCATCTGTCATGTATGTTTAAGGAATCGCCAGAAACAAATGGAATATCAGAGGTTAGTCGACAGAGAATGTTGCATCCGTGTTGAAGAAGAGAGCAAGACGACAAACCATTGATTGCTCACTAGGTTGAGATATTATTGATATTCATGTTGAGATAAGAACACAAATAGGACATAAGACTATGATGACCTGCAAATTGATGTAGAATCCATCTTTGGGTTAGGTATGTATTCAGCAAAACTCAAGAAGATGGGAGACAGTGAGATGAGGTCACGGAATTACCTGACGAGTCGATAGGGGACCCAGAGGTCACGGTGTGACCTGACTGTCGCTAGAACCTTCACCTCAAGAGAGTCGTGAAGATAAACTGTACAGTGTCACTACTTTCTCTACGAAGATGACGCAAAGGTTCATCTTCACAGTATGTGTCAGGACCTGGATTACAGCATCAGTTAATGCTTTTGGTCAGACATCTCGAGGGTGTGTGTGTGTGTGTATAGAGTTGCTGGAGACAAAACAGTGATTGGTAATAAGGATCGTACCTTATTTAAGGAAGCCAAGCTGTCAGTCAGCCATAGGCCTTCTTACGCCAACCCATAAGCCATAGACCTCTTTACGACAAGCCGTCAGCCATAGACTTCCCTACACCAAGCCATCAGCCACAGACCTCCCTACACCAAGCCATCAGCCACAGACCTCCCTACACCAAGCCATCAGCCCTAGACCTCCCCACGCAAAGCCATTAGCCATAGACCTTCCCACGCAAAGCCATCAGCCATAGACCTCCCTACACTAAGCCATCAGCCATAGACCTCATCACGCAAAGCCATCAGCCATAGTCCTCCCTACACCAAGCCGTCAGCCATAGGCCTCCCCACGCCAATCTCCCAGCCATAGACCTTCCTACACCAAGCCATCAGCCATAGACCTCCCTACGCCAAGCCACCGACCATCCATTGACTGCGTCAAAAGCGAGAAGGAAAGGAGGAGGGGAGTTGGGGGGCTGAGGACTTTATGGTGTAGAAATATATAGGTGTTCAGGAGTTTTTTGAAATAAAGAAGGACCGACCAACTACAAGACACAACAAGGACTAAGGAAGAGAGGAATTAGAGAAGATGTGAAGAAATACTTTTACTTGTGGCCCAAATGGAGCAGATAATGAAACGCTGAGAGCAGGATATGTTAAAGTATTTGTAAGAAAATTTATGACTCTCAGGAAAGATTGATTGGATGGAACCTTTGTATTCCTTACTGATAGGTTGTCACGAATACACACACACACACACACACACACGCACACACGAGTGTAAAACATGCCGTACAGTGCAGATGGATAATTTCATGCACACAAATGTATGAATGTACTCCGCTTAACAGTAAATACACATTTATTCATAGATTCAAAGATACAGACACGATCTTTTTATGTGATATTGACATCTCTATATGAGGTAGTATAATCGTGTTTAGTAAAGTTACTCCACTGATAGAGCGAGAGTAGCCGTTTTCTAAAACGTATTTTCCGTGATTGTTTCAAAGAAAATGTCAACTTGTCTGGGTAACCTAGGTAGATGGAAAGATGACTCGTGTTTATCGTAATTTCGAGTAGTTATATACAAATTTCACTCACGTGTAGAATGTACATATATACAGCGAAGAGAGAATAAAGCACACCGAAATAAACCAAGATGGCTAAAAGAAACCCTAACACGAGTCCACATACATACACAAGATGGACCATACTTCTAACAGAAGTTAATTTCTTCATAACATCGTCACCGAGAATATCTCTAATCACGTAGATACGAGTTTGCAGATGCCATATGATCACTGTTATGGGCTACCTGTAGAGGGACTTAACGCATTCCAGAATGAATGACGCATATAGATCCACGAAAGAGAGAGAAGTAAAGGAGTCACTTTACCCCAACCATTAAGATTTTTTACCCGTTTAAAGGCGTAGACATTGAACAGTTCTTCGAAATATATATATACAGGGATTAGAACAACCAGAGAACATAACATGAAGTTAAGAGAGAAACATTCGTAAAGAACATGAAATTGGTAAAGAAATTTGTTTGTAAAGATTCAAAGAAGTATTTGTATAGTCTGTTTCCTTGCGCTACCTCGCTAACGCGGGAGACAGCGACAAAGCAAAATAAATGAATATAAGTAAGAAAAGTGGTTGTCGAATAACACTGTTATAAAACTAAATATGGACAGCATAAAGTTATGTTGTATGATAGAGAAATATCTTGCACGACGAACCAAATGGACTTCAATGAGAGAGTAAGGAACGTGCTAAATATGTTGGGTGGGTCAGTTGTATATTCCTGACTAGCCAGAAGGCCTTTGAAACCATGGCCCACACAGACGACTCGTGGGGTGAAGGTAAATGACTACTCTGTGTGTTAGAGGATGGCCACTCACGTGGACTGTGGGAAGGAGCAGAAAATATATATACTAAGGGGTCTCTTTCAGGCTAAATTTGGGTGACAAGTGTGGTCCATCAGGGCCAAGGGGTGGTGGTGGTGTTGGTGTGTGTGTGTGTGTGTGTGTGTGCGCGTGTGTGTTTGGGTGGGAAAGAGGTGGGGGGGGGGGCAAGAAGGGGGTAATTCTATTTCTGATCTACGGAAACGATTTGCCCAAAACAGACGGAATGATACCACGACATGTTCGCTGATGATTCCGTGGTGATGGAAGAATTACAGAGCCACAGAACTGTAGAATATTAGAGAGACTTTACCCGGTCACAAGAGTGGTCGAACAAAATTGGTTAACGACATTTATTCCCCGGAGAACACAGTCTTCGTAATGATAGGGAGCAGATCACACAGACCAGCATAAGTGAATACGATGTCGAGGGAAAGAAATTCCAAGGGTCTCATTGTGAGCGGGATCTGTGAGTTAAAAGTCGTGCTCAACTTGTCACTAGTACATTAGATGAGGAGAAGAGTGAAAGATAAAAACTTAATTGTGGTCTTGGAGCTTTTGGAAAGGGTTCCAAAATATGCAACAAAAATGGTACCAGACCTGAGTGAAGTCAGATTCTAAATTAAGACACAAGCCTTTGATCGAAAATGGTGTAAGGGTTGACATGATTATTGCATCTTTGGTTCTGAAAGATAATATGGATGTTGCTCTAAAAAAAAGAAAAGTCTTTGAATTTAGAAGGTAATCCAGAAGTGAGACTTGAGTGTTTGAAGGGAAGTTAAGAAACATTTCCTCAGTAAGGAAGATGTTGACTTCTGGAACATGCTAAGTAAAGTTGTAGCAAATATGGAGACCACATTAGAAAACGGAGAACTCAGTCTGATGAAAATGTAAGGATTTAAGGAAAAGCCCTATTGTACACAAATACACTCTCAACCAAAAAAAAAAATAGTTGCACGTTTACTGGCTGTTCAAGATGCCGCTGGTGAAAGGCAAAGTGGTAAGGGAGTGGAAAAGGGGCAAACGTTATGTATATCTATAGGATAGGAGAGCTGGAGGAGGCGCTGTAGTATATAAGTCTCACTGATGAATGTTGTCTGCAATGGTATTAAGAAGAGATTTCTACGAGAGAGTGAGCTCTGTTTTAGACACAGAAGACATCTAGGGTGGACTGTCGAGAATCACTGACAGTATAACACATGTGGGGCTGATTAAGAAGCTGGATTACCACCAGGTAGGAACAAGGGAAAGACTCCTTCGTTGGATACAAGAGTATCTTAGTGGAAGGGAACAAAGGACTCAGGTCAAACGGATCCTCTACGAAATAGGTTGAGGTGACTAAGTGGAATGCCACAAGGTACCTGTACTGGGACCATTGCTATTCTTCATTTATATGAATAACTTTGCCAGACGGTGTGGCAAGTCATGTTTCCAGTTGACGAAAAGGTCATTAGGGGAAATGAAACAGCGAGGAGAGTTGTATCAACTTACAGAGGACCGAGACAAGTTGTTGCTTTGATACGTGTTTCATGAAGTTCAGTTCGAGTCGATGTGAAGTGATGAGGTTGGGTCACCGCCAAAGAAAGCCAGAAATTGAATATCATGTCTGCCAGGGTCCTGCTGGTGAAAAGCTAAGGAGATAAACTATCTGCTGGCGAATATTAGGAGAAATGCATTCAAATTCATGCATTGAGAAATATTCAGAAAGCTTTTAGATAAGGATAGGTCACTGGGTTGAAAGGAGCTCAAAGATTTATTAGTGAAGGTCCAGAGAAGAGCAACAAAGATAGGACCACAATTAAGAGAGCTGTATTACTAGGAGTAGCTGAGCGCTTTAGATTTGCCTACAATGGAAAAGGAAAGAGTGATGAGTAACCTGATGATGATGTAGATAGTGAACACTTATTTGGAAGGACTACGTAGTGGTAGATCTACCAAAGGACATAACATGAAATTTCACGAGAAACTCGTTGTAAAAAGAAAATGTAAAGAAGTGACTTTATTGTATGAGTGGTGGACGAATGGAATAAACTTTGAATGAGTAAATACAGACAGCATTCAGTAGTATAACAAGTAGTATGATACACAAGAATTTTCAAGAAATGGTGCCCCACGAGCTTAAAACTCCCTCCCCGTACAGTACAAATGGGTAATTACGTACATACAGACTCATAGGTAAAATGTTAGAAAACGGACGCTCGTTTTCAAGATGATAAAGTTTAAAGAAATTGCTGACTATGGATCCCTACAGGATGTGTTGAAATATTTCACGTTTACGTAAGGTAGGCTGGGCTTTGATGTACATGGAAATTTGGCGGTAAAAAAGTAAAAGCACTCGAAATGAACAGTTGAGAGCGTAAGTAATGCATTCGTATCACTCATTCAGAAGTGGCTGCATACAGTAAACGAACAGGGAGGGACGCCTACGGGTTTTTAACCTCATTTTCTAATTTCGTGGCGCTGCGAGCGGGGACTTTAAGAAAAGTGTACGTCCTTCAGACGACTGACGGAAGAACATTCACCTGGCGCTTGTTCGGCTTCTTGTAGAGCTTTATTTGGTTCGTATGTCGATATACAAACAGAATGAAGCTGCAATACAGCAAGAAAGCTTCCCTGTAGAGTCAATAAAATGCCTGTTTTACTGTATTATTTATGTATTCCGCTGTATGCTTGTTGTTCAAGATCATCAGGCCTCTCCTTGGTCCAACACGGGCCTTTGCCTGTTGGTCGCCCGTTCCCTGGTTTTTATGCATGGTATGTCGATGTCTTCTGCGTGTGTGTGTGTGTGTGTGTGTGTGTATGTTCAAGGTCTTCTCAGATGCAGGCTATGTTCATCTGGGAGATGAGGGAAGGGGGGTGACTTTAGCTATGGTCCGGTGCTGGGCGCGTAATGTTCATCTGGGAGGTGGAGGGTGGAGCATTTCAGCTATGGTTCGGAGCAGATGTTCCATTGGGTTCTTCTGGGTCTTGTGTAGTAGTGAGGCCTCTAGTAGACCTGGTCTTCCTCACTGAAGTCTGGGACTCGTGCAGGGAGACTTCGTGTGTCAACTTCGCAGTCCAGCATGTGGTGTTCTAGTGGGTGTAATGACAGTTCCCGACAGTAGACATAGTCTCTGATGACGCCGTCCACTTTTTGGCCAACTTCATTGGTACCCCAGGAGTCGTCGACGGTGTAGATTTACTAGGGAGGTTTTTTCCTTCCCATGTCTCTGTCGTAATATGGTGGCGCCAATAACCTGGCCACCATGTACCACTTGACTGACAGGGATGTCAGTCCAGGAGATCCCTCTTGGTCCGGAGCCTTGTTGCTTTCTGTGGCTCGTGTTTGACGTATTGCAGGCTCACTGGAACATGCACCTGGATATTGCTGAAGCGTGTAGCTGCTTTAGCTGCCTCGTCTGCTGTCTCGTTCCCCTCGTGGCTGGTGTGTGGTGACCGGACGTCCCTATCGCTGTAGCTCTTGGAAGGTAAGCGAGGATCGAGGTGACATGTTTAATGTTGTCTTCTGGGAGGTTGTCTTGCAGCGCTTGCACTGATGCCTTGGAGTGCATGTGTATCATCAGGGACTTCGAGTGCGTGGTGGCTGCGTATTCCAGGGATTTGGAGGTGGCTACCAACTCGGTCTGTAATGTGGAGCAGCCATCTGACAACCTCCAGAGGCGAGTATGACCTTGGGTGTGGAAGGTCGTCCTCCAACCTTCCCTCATCTGTCTGGTCCACTGAGCCGTCTGTGAAGTATGCTACAGCTTCAAGCAGGCGTCTCCGTAGCTATGGCTCTCAAAGTCAGTCTTCTCAGGTCTTCCTGAGAAAATTAACCGTCCTGCGTACGACTAACAAAAGAGCATCTACCTGGCGCATGTTCGTCTTATGTGGAGTTTTATTTGGTTGGTATATCGGCGTGCAAACCGATTGAAGATCTGGTACTACAAGAAAGCTTGCCTGTAGAATCTGGCCATACCTGTTTCCCTGTATTATTCACGCATCCCACTAAAGGCGTCGTAAAGTTTGAATCCGACTAGATCCAGGTTTTACAGATGCTGTATATTGAGTGAGTTCAGTTATCTATACACGTAGATTCAAGGCGCGAATAGGCTCGAATTACTGCTTTTGAGATCCGTCCCACAAAGGATCAGATTCCTGTTTTCTTGATAGACATCAGACGTCATTCTGTGCCTTCCATACCTTCGTGCAGTCAAAGGGAATATACTTAATTTGATAAATGTTGAAATTCTGGTAATGATAGAACTCACAAGACATCTAACGTGTTAACTATAGACAGATTATCTTTGTTTTCATAATTATGAGTATTGTATATTGTTTATCAGTCATTGAACTCTGTGTTGAACTCTGCTTCATCAACCATCCAGTAATTATGTCTTTACGAACGAAAGATCGGTTTTAAGAGCTAGAAAGCACAGTCCTACCCTCTTAAATCACTCTCTACAGTGGCAACAACGATTCATTAAGAAAGCAGATGATGATTCAACGGAAATGAATGTATTTTGTAAAATTATACCCACTCGTATATATACACAATTTCCTCCTATACTTCTTTTGAGGCTCGTTTCTGGTCTGTATTTTTCAACGAGTGATATTGTTATATTTTAGATGCCCTGTTTAAATAGCGTAGTTACCCTGAGCCCCACCATATTCCCGTTTTCTAAGGTAAAGGTCCCTGAGTGTCCTAAAGAAAAACGTAACCTGCTGCTGGGGTAACTTATCTAATAGAAATGCCAACACTAAAAACTCCTTCCATAATTAAAAAGGCATCGCAAATATCCGTCTTTTGTTGGTAATCATCTTGTAAAACTGCTATAAAACATTTTCACTTGTAAATTCCTATGATTTACTCTCTGTAAGATATTTGAAGACTGTTCTGTTCCTTGTTTTACAACAGTGTAATGGTATTTACGTCAGCTACACGATTCTAGCTAGTACCATGGCCCACATACATCATCCCCTTGTATACCCCAAAGATCATGAACGCAGTTAGATTCAACAGCTTAGAATTACGTGAAGATATATATATGTAATTATGATTCATCTTCGGGTGGAAAGGCACTTACAACGACCAGTGAGTGAGTGATAACAACAGCGTTGCTCGAGATGTGTGGAAATAAAAAGAGTGTGGTTTAGAGAGCAGAAGAGGGTGTTTTGAAATGGTTTGGTCACATGGAGAGAATGA
This sequence comes from Panulirus ornatus, assembly GCF_036320965.1. Taxonomy (NCBI): domain Eukaryota; kingdom Metazoa; phylum Arthropoda; class Malacostraca; order Decapoda; family Palinuridae; genus Panulirus; species Panulirus ornatus. The sequence goes on along the minus strand of NC_092244.1, from coordinate 14,656,879 downwards.
GTGAGGAAAGATTGGCCAACATTGCAAGGCACTTTTGAAATGTGTGTCCTCCATTCGCCTAGCAGTTTGGTGTCTTTGGTTCCCACCGAAGGATCCATGTGTTCCCTGCAGCCTAAGGTTATAGTCTGAATGCCATCTTTTTAGGAGCTTGAAGACATACAGTATAGCACGGGAAATATTACAAAGGTTTTTTCTTTCTTTTGAACAAGGTGGGGTAATACAGTGTTGTTTGCAATATCAGATCTCGTTTAATGTTTTATGTAAATTGGGATTGGTCGATAAATTGGTTACCTAGCTCAGGGTAGGGTGTGTATATATATATATATATATATATATATATATATATATATATATATATATATATATATATATCCCATTTTAGAAAGTTAATACAAGGAGGGGAGGATTTCCGGCCCCCCGCTCCCGTCCCCTCTAGTCGCTTTCTACGACACGCGAGGAATACGTGGGAAGTATTCTTTCACCCCTATCCCCAGGGATAATATACATATATATATACATATACACACACACACACACACACACACACATATGCACATACACACACACACACACACATACATATATATACATATGAAAAATGTAAGAAACAATTTAGAAAACAAACTTTTAGCTTGAAATGAATGAAAAAAAAATGAATGTCACATAATGGTTCAACCTCTGGCTATGGAAAAGGAAGTGTACAATTTATTCACACAAACGTCAGTTGTTGTTCGCTGATGATACAGCGCTGGTGGCTGATTCATGTGAGAAACTGCAGAAGCTGGTGACTGAGTTTGGTAAAGTGTGTGGAAGAAGAAAGTTGAGAGTAAATGTGAATAAGAGCAAGGTTATTAGGTACAGTAGGGGTGAGGGTCAAGTCAATTGGGAGGTGAGTTTGAATGGAGAAAAACTGGAGGAAGTGAAGTGTTTTAGATATCTGGGAGTGGATCTGTCAGCGGATGGAACCATGGAAGCGGAAGTGGATCATAGGGTGGGGGAGGGGGCGAAAATTTTGGGAGCCTTGAAAAATGTGTGGAAGTCGAGAACATTATCTCGGAAAGCAAAAATGGGTATGTTTGAGGGAATAGTGGTTCCAACAATGTTGTATGGTTGCGAGGCGTGGGCTATGGATAGAGATGTGCGCAGGAGGATGGATGTGCTGGAAATGAGATGTTTGAGGACAATGTGTGGTGTGAGGTGGTTTGATCGAGTAAGTAACGTAAGGGTAAGAGAGATGTGTGGAAATAAAAAGAGCGTGGTTGAGAGAGCAGAAGAGGGTGTTTTGAAATGGTTTGGGCACATGGAGAGAATGAGTGAGGAGAGATTGACCAAGAGGATATATGTGTCGGAGGTGGAGGGAACGAGGAGAAGAGGGAGACCAAATTGGAGGTGGAAAGATGGAGTGAAAAAGATTTTGTGTGATCGGGGCCTGAACATGCAGGAGGGTGAAAGGAGGGCAAGAAATAGAGTGAATTGGAGTCATGTGGTATACAGGGGTTGACGTGCTGTCAGTGGATTGAAGCAAGGCATGTGAAGCGTCTGGGGTAAACCATGGAAAGCTGTGTAGGTATGTATATTTGCGTGTGTGGACGTGTGTATGTACATGTGTATGGGGGGGGGGGTTGGGCCATTTCTTTCGTCTGTTTCCTTGCGCTACCTCGCAAACGCGGGAGACAGCGACAAAGTATAAAAAAAAAAAAAAAAAAAAAAAAAATATATATATATATATATATATATATAGAATAGGATGGCTTTGATTAGGCCCTCAGCTGCCCATGCAACTCGACTAACATTGAAAAAAAATAAATATTGTTCCATTGGTGAAAATTTAAGTTTTCTTTGTGGAGTTTGATTCCCACTTCCCCTCCTCAAGGGTGACCATGACGTGTACGGTAAGACTTGATTTCGTACTTGGACTTAAAGCTCTTGGTTAAATGATAGCCACTGTAACGCTATGATAGCCATTGTGACGTCATGATAGCCGTTGTGACGTCATGATAGCTGTTGTGACGTCACGACAGTACCCACCTGATCTCGAGCGAGTTAACATTTTTTTCGTTTTCTCTCTCACACCAGTTGTGCTTTAGTTATTTCATCGATGGTGCTTTTAAAATTAGGACTGACTATCTTGGACCTGTTATTTTTTTCTTTTTTTTCTAATGATTTCTATTGTAGTTTAAAGCAATCCTTTGCTTACTGGTGTGTCGCCTCGTGATTAGATAAACAGTATTTCCAGTGGCCCACTGTGGGTTGTGGGCCACTCCTTGACCACGATGGTCAAGGAGTCTCTTCAGTACTGTGTGCCACAAATGGCACGAGTTTCTTCGTGTGTGTGTGTGTCTTACGCCAGCAGATTTCGATGGTTTTCATGGTCGTATTTTCAGATCAGCCAGGTAACATTGTGGGATGATCGTCTTCAATAAGAGAGAGGTGATGTAAATGATCATGTTATTCATCACATTGTGCTTCTTGACTTCATCATTCATTCTTTATGAGCCTTTTATTCTTGGCTTCAACCTTCATTCCTTTTGAGCCATTTATTCTTGGCTTCAACCTTCTTTCCTTATGAGCCTTTTACTCTTGGCTTCATCATTCTTTCCTTATGAGCCTTTTATTCTTGGCTTCAACATTCATGCCTTATGAGCCATTTATTCTTAGCTTCAACCTTCATTCCTTTTGAGCCATTTATTCTTGGCTTCAACCTCCATTCCTTATGAGCCATTTATTCTTGGCTTCAACATTCATTCCTTATGAGCCATTTATTCTTGGCTCCAACCTTCATTCCTTATGAGCCTTTTATTCTTCGCTGCAACATCCATTCCTTTTGAGCCATTTAGTTATTCATTTGTTTTTGATTTTCTACCCAGGGAAAGAGTCTGTGTCACTTATATTTCCTTGTAGAACCAGCTTTCTCGTCGACCACTTCTGTGTCAGTTCACAGCAATCCAGGACCACTCTACACACCCATCCTGTTATGTGTTTTATATGTAGATCTGGTGTCTTGTTTATGTACTTTATGTCTGTATTTGTTGCCTCTTTGTTATGTGTGAAGACATGGTACATATGTACGCAAGGTTAAGAGACGGGACAACACGAGTGTAGAACTCTCATCCTGTAACACAAAAGTAGTATATACACACACACACACACGCACACACCACATACATACATGGATACATACATACATACATACATACACACACAACACGTACATACATACATACATACATACATACATACATACGTACATACACACACACACACACACACACACACACAGGTGGTGGATATGACAATTATTTTTCCCTCATATTTAAGAATATTCTCACACGTACGCGCGCGCGCGCACACACACACACACACACACACACACACACACACACACACACACACACGTGCAAACAATATCACATCTATTATTCATTTTGTTAAGCATATTTTCTTTAGGCATTACACGCACAAGGGCATATAAACATGGGGAGTGAGTATTCACGAAGGGCGACCTGTAATTTCTGAGGTTTCAGGCCTCGGGGCAATATAAAGCTCCGAGTGGCTATTTGGTAGAGCCCTCGTTAGCTCGCCCAGTCGTTAACTGTCACAGCAGGTTTAGCAGAATGCTTCTTACCCCTGGCACAAGTCGTTACCTGTCCCTTGCGGTTATAGCTTCTGGTTAGTCTAATGGAGAGCTTGGATTCCACCACCTTCAGCTCTGCTGGGGGTATGTGGGGACGGGGGGACGACGCTGCTGGGGGGGTGGGGGTGTCCCCAAGGAGCTCTGGGCTGTCTCGCAACAGCCGGCGACGCTGCAGGAGGGAGGTGGTGGAGAAGGAGGAGGAAGCACTGATAATGCTAGGGCGTCCCTTTGATGGTGCTTCCCACACCGCCACTGGTCCAAGGCAGGAGGAGGAGAGATGATATTCCCATGTTGCCCTTCCTGTGACATTCTCCACCAGATGGATTTGGTGGTTGGTGGGTGGGTGGATAGGTGGTTGGGTTTGAAGGTACTTCGTAAAGTATTGGTCCAAATGGACTACCGATACCTACGTCTTCAGGTCTGAGCTAAGAGTTGCTTGAAGGTACTTCGTAAAGTATAGGTCCGAATGGCCTATCAGTACCTACGTCTTCAGGTCCTCTGTTGCTTAAAGGTACTTCGTAAAGTATAGGTCGAAATGGCCTACCTGTACCTCCATCTTCAGATCTAGGTTGACCTTCGTATGTCCTCAGTGCCAGGTCTCCCAGTGACCATCTCTTGCCAAGGGTCGCGAGAGCCAAGGGTCGCGAGAGATCTTCAGCGTTCAGGTGTTGCGTCCATCCACCGATCGATCTTTTGAACGCCCTCCTCAGGTGTTGAGGGTTTAATTCTAAGGGCACAAGCTCTCTCATTGTATCTGTGGCCCGTGATGTGTATGATGGAGGTGATCATACGAAGGTGGACCTGGCGTTTGATGATTACATTCTATAACTAGTAAGGTGATAACCACAACATAGATTATCTGTGGGTGAATCCGTCTCTTTTTTATTCAGCTTTGGATGATGCATTCGAGTGTTTGGTCTTAGTATTCTAAAACCCATTGGAAATCATATTTTTTTAATGGCAAATTAAGAGGTGATATTTAAGGCATTCAAGATTACTGAAAAAAATAAGAAAAATGTCACCACACGTACACAGGGAGAAAACGAATGACCTCATTTGCATCCTACAACCACAACGTACAACAGAGATATCTACAGTCTCTTTTAGTATACCTGGTTGTCCTTATTTAAATATACTGTCCACGGAAAATCCCCATTCCAAGGGATGGAAGCGAATGGGATGGGTGGGAAAGGTGGTTATGGCAACAAAAAAAAGATAGGCCAAGGGTTAGAGAGGATATGACTTAAGTGAAAGAAAAATAGTTTGGAAGAATTAGGTTAAGAATGAAAGTGGTCTTGCTTGCTGAAGCAGAGAGACAAGCTTAACGTAAGCTGAAGAAGTGAAAGAGATGAGACACATATTCTCTAAGTTACACTGCCTAAGATGAATGAGATATTATTAGATATTATTCGAGGTTGTCCTTCCATTGTAAGTGGTGGTCACCCAAGCTCTCTCTTAATCACCAGGTAACGAGATGGTTTCCACAAGGGGAAGAAAAATAGTATATAAGATGTGATCCTTCATCACTAAAGGTTTGGATCTCACAGCGTTATCTTGAACCACATAGAAAAAAAAAAGAGCTGGAGCAATATCTATACATTTCATATTTCATACGTCTTCATTTAATCTGATTCTATTTTACCCCAAAACAAGTTCTAAAGGATAAGATTAGATACAAACATTAGAGATACATTGCACAATGCTTTGGTCTTTACCTGATATTATGATATCGTGAAAAAGAATCGTGTGTGTATATATATATATATATATATATATATATATATATATATATATATATATATATATATATATATTAATCGCTGTCTGGTGGAAAGTCATTTTGGATCACTAATTGATCTACTGATCCCTACTGAGCGTGGACAGTAATTACTCTATTTAGCCAATTATATCATTTATATGGCAATTACATCAACGAGGAAATTGGTTAAATGGGAAAGACGTACAGGTACAGGCAAGACCCATTCCCAATTTCTCTCTCTCTCTCTCTCTCTCTCTCTCTCTCTCTCTCTCTCGTTACGCGTGATGTCTTTACGGGACTACGGTAGTAGGGGGGGGGGGGGGGGGAGGACTTTGGTTTGCCGTGGGTTTCGAACCCAGGGCTACGAGGGATCTTGCTTGCTTACTTGCCTGCTTCGTGTGTCTTCAAGCTGTGGTGGTCCCATCGGCTTGTACATGGTATACTGTGTAGTTATGCAACAGGTGGCTATCATTGTGTTTCACTGTATTTCCACATTTTGTGTTTCTGCAAGATGGTTTTGTGATGCCACCAGTGTGGTAATTGATTAAGCTCCTTATCAAGTGGTTGATGGATTAAGCTCAACATCAAGTGGTAAGGGATTAAGCTCCACATCAAGTGGTAACAAATTAAGCTCCTAACAAGTCGAGCTCCACATCAAGTGGTAATAGATTAAGCTCCACATGAAGTGGTAACAGATTAAGCTCCACATCAAGTGGTAACAAATTAAGCTCCTAACAAGTCAAGCTCCACATCAAGTGGTAACAGTTTAAGCTCCACATCAAGTGGTAACAGATTAAGCTCCTAACAAGTCGAGCTCCACATCAAGTGGTAACAGTTTAAGCTCCACATCAAGTGGTAACAGATTAAGCTCCTAACAAGTCAAGCTCCACATCAAGTGGTAACAGATTAAGCTCCACATCAAGTGGTAACAGATTAAGCTCCTAACAAGTCGAGCTCCACATCAAGTGGTAACAGATTAAGCCCCACATCAAGTTGTAACAAATTAAGCCCCACATCAAGTTGTAACAAATTAAGCTCCACATCAAGTGGAAACAAATTAAGCTCCACATCAAGTGGAAACAAATTAAGCTCCACATCAAGTAGTAACAAATTAAGCTCCTAACAAGTCGAGCTCCACATCAAGTGGTAACAGATTAAGCCCCTGGCATAAACTTGTGACTGATATTTTACTTGGATTGAACATTTCATTCTCTTGTTATCCTTAGTGCTCTGTTCTGCTATTGGCAGGAGGGGCTGGCAGACTTGATCGTTGACACGGTCGACTGTAATTGGAAAAATCACGCGGGACAAGACGCCTGGAATGATATATTCCAAGACTTTGGTCTTACGGGGGCGCCCGCCAGCGTTCCAGAGATCATGTCCGTCTCTTTTCCAGGGATCATGTCCTCCTCTCCTTCGTGGGTGTGTCTCGTCGTCTCATATTTCATCTTTGATGTGTGGCTTTAAGAAGCATTTATTACCCACCCGTAATTAGGACCGGTGCGAGATGTCTATTTCTCTCTTCTTTTAATTGCGTATCCTTGGGTTTTGTTATTCATGTTTGTTTACTTCTTTTTTTTCCCCCGTTTTCTATGTATTTCCATCGCTAGTTTGTGTGTGCTTCGGTTTATGGTGATCATCTCTGGACAATTTCTCTCGTATGTCTGTTCTCTATTTGGAATCGCAATTCCCCAGTAGAGAGCATTGGAATGGGTACATCGTTTTCGTTTGCCTTGTACAGTCTTATATATATATATATATATATATATATATATATATATATATATATATATATATATATATATATATATATATATATTTGCCTTTTCCCGCGTTAGCGAGGTAGCGTTAAGAACAGAGGACTGAGCCTGAGAGGAAATATCCTCATTTGGCCACCTTCTCTTTTCCTTCTTTTGGAAAATTGAAAACGGGAGGGGAGGATTTCCAAGCCCCCCCCCCCGCCGCTCCCTCCCTTTTTTTTAGTCGCCTTCTACGACACGCCTTTCCAGGCGCCTGGGAAGATCGTATGAGATTCACGCCACTGTGTCTAGTTAACTCCAGCAGTCATGAACTTCGTGTAAGTCTTTGTGGGCTCCGAGGTGGTGGGTAAGACAGCCCGACCTTCACAGAAAACGACCTTTCTCTTTTTTTCTCATGTCCCTCACTCAAGTCTGTTGTGATGACACATATTGTCGTACGTAGGGAACGATATCAATATAATTATGAAGTATTAGCCCTTCATAATCTTCTAGTAATACCTCAGAGCCGTAAGAGAATAGTATATAAAACTAATTATGATTACAGGTTTAGTAATGATAGATTTACGTATGTCTCGGGCTTGCTCGCATGTTTCTCGCAAGACATTTGAATTAGTGATGTCGAAGTAAGCACTGTCATCCACACAGCTTATGTGGAATGATCTGTTTCTTTCTGTTATCCATAATCGTTTTACCTTTACTGATCAATTGGTCTCTTTACTTTTTATTGGTGTAGTTACTTTTTTCTCCTCAGTGAGATGGACTAGTGCAGCCTCGAAGCTATGGATGTTGCCCATGAAAAGGTGTCCAGGGGTTTTGTGATTACAGTAATGATCATTATGGTATGA
>NC_092244.1:14636381-14646381 GCF_036320965.1 Panulirus ornatus | reverse complement strand
GTATTATACGTCCTTATTCCTGTATGTTTAGGTACAAACACACCTTAGCCTATGCCATGCATCTATTCTATCGACCAGCCTCTGAAGTGTTTGATGAACAGCTGGGTCAACTGTGGACCGTCTGCCGCAACCCGTGATTTGAACTTAAGCAGGCTTAACTCCAAGCGGCCCTTGCATGTATGAGGACTGCCAGTAACGCTGCCCGTTACACCACGAAGGTCCATGTCACACTGTGGTATGATGATCTTACAGGAACCGAATGGAAGTTAGTGCTGGTATTATAATATGTGGATGATACAGTCTCGTTAGCTAATCCAGAAGATTTGGTTGTAATGGCGAGCGATTCCATCGATGCACGTAGGAGGTGCTTGACGAAAGCTCAGTATTATTAAAACAATTTTTGGAAAGGGCAGGAGATGTCATGTGGAAGGGTATGTTTTAGGGGCGAGGCTCAGTGCGGATGGCCGTGGAAAGACAGAAAAGATTTGAATCCTACGAGGTCGAGAAAGATGTTGAATCTCCACTGAGAGCTCTGATGAAGGATTGGAATTCAAGCTTAGGGTTGTACAAGAAGCTTGCGCGAAGTAGTTCTTATCGAGCGACTCGTGTCTCATCTGGTCTCGGTACCATTCCTGTTTTCCGTTGCTACATACGTCTTATAGCCCATAGAAAACGGTCATAAAGTGAAAAGGTATATATATTATCCCTGGGGATAGGGGAAAAAGAATACTTCTCACGTATTCCCTGCGTGTCGTAGAAGGCGACTAAAAGGGGAGGAAGCGGGGGGCTGGAAATCTTCCCCTCTTTTTTTTTTTCTAATTTTCCAAAAGAAGGAACAGAGAAGGGAGCCAGGTGAGGATATTCCCTCAAAGGCCCAGTCCTCTATTTTTAACGCTACCTCGCTAACGCGGGAAATGGTGAATAGTATGAAAGAATTTATATAAATATATATATATATATATATATATATATATATATCACGGGTTATAGTTATGGGTGATTTGAATGCAAAGGTGAGTAATGTGGCAGTTGAGGGAATAATTGGTATGCATGGGGTGTTCAGTGTTGTAAATGGAAATGGTGAAGAGCTTGTAGATTTATGTGCTGAAAAAGGACATGATTGGGAATACCTGGTTTAAAAAGCGAGATATACATAAGTATACTTATGTAAGTAGGAGAGATGGCCAGAGAGCGTTATTGGATTACGTGTTAATTGACAGGCGTGCGAAAGAGAGACTTTTGGATGTTAATGTGCTGAGAGGTGCAACTGGAGGGATGTCTGATCATTATCTTGTGGAGGCTAAGGTGAAGATTAGTATGGGTTTTCAGAAAAGAGGAGTGAATGTTGGGGTGAAGAAGGTGGTGAGAGTAAGTGAGCTTGGGAAGGAGACCTGTGTGGGGAAGTACCAGGAGAGACTGTGTACAGAATGGAAAAAGGTGAGAACAATGGAAGTAAGGGGAGTGGGGGAGGAATGGGATGTATTTAGGGAATCAGTGATGGATTGCGCAAAAGATGCTTGTGGCATGAGAAGAGTGGGAGGTGGGCTGTTTAGAAAGGGTAGTGAGTGGTGGGATGAAGAAGTAAGAGTATTAGTGAAAGAGAAGAGAGAGGCATTTGGACGATTTTTGCAGGGAAAAAATGCAATTGAATGGGAGAAGTATAAAAGAAAGAGACAGGAGGTCAAGAGAAAGGTGCAAGAGGTGAAAAAAAGGGCAAATGAGAGTTGGGGTGAGAGACTATCAGTAAATTTTAGGGAGAATAAAAAGATGTTCTGGAAGGAGGTAAATAGGGTGCGTAAGACAAGGGAGCAAATGGGAACTTCAGTGAAGGGCGTAAATGGGGAGGTGATAACAAGTAGCGGTGATGTGAGAAGGAGATGGAATGAGTATTTTGAAGGTTTGTTGAATGTGTCTGATGACAGAGTGGCAGATATAGGGTGTTTTGGTCGAGGTGGTGTGCAAAGTGAGAGGGTTAGGGAAAATGATTTGGTAAACAGAGAAGAGGTAGTAAAAGCTTTGCGGAAGATGAAAGCCGGCAAGGCAGCAGGTTTGGATGGTATTGCAGTGGAATTTATTAAGAAAGGGGGTGACTGTATTGTTGACTGGTTGGTAAGGTTATTTAATGTATGTATGACTCATGGTGAGGTGCCTGAGGATTGGCGGAATGCGTGCATAGTGCCATTGTACAAAGGCAAAGGGGATAAGAGTGAGTGCTCAAATTACAGAGGTATAAGTTTGTTGAGTATTCCTGGTAAATTATATGGGAGGGTATTGATTGAGAGGGTGAAGGCATGTACAGAGCATCAGATTGGGGAAGAGCAGTGCGGTTTCAGAAGTGGTAGAGGATGTGTGGATCAGGTGTTTGCTTTGAAGAATGTATGTGAGAAATACTTAGAAAAGCAAATGGATTTGTATGTAGCATTTATGGATCTGGAGAAGGCATATGATAGAGTTGATAGAGATGCTCTGTGGAAGGTATTAAGAATATATGGTGTGGGAGGCAAGTTGTTAGAAGCAGTGAAAAGTTTTTATCGAGGATGTAAGGCATGTGTACGTGTAGGAAGAGAGGAAAGTGATTGGTTCTCAGTGAATGTAGGTTTGCGGCAGGGGTGTGTGATGTCTCCATGGTTGTTTAATTTGTTTATGGATGGGGTTGTAAGGGAGGTAAATGCAAGAGTCCTGGAAAGAGGGGCAAGTATGAAGTCTGTTGGGGATGAGAGAGCTTGGGAAGTGAGTCAGTTGTTGTTCGCTGATGATACAGCGCTGGTGGCTGATTCATGTGAGAAACTGCAGAAGCTGGTGACTGAGTTTGGTAAAGTGTGTGGAAGAAGAAAGTTGAGAGTAAATGTGAATAAGAGCAAGGTTATTAGGTACAGTAGGGGTGAGGGTCAAGTCAATTGGGAGGTGAGTTTGAATGGAGAAAAACTGGAGGAAGTGAAGTGTTTTAGATATCTGGGAGTGGATCTGGCAGCGGATGGAACCATGGAAGCGGAAGTGGATCATAGGGTGGGGGAGGGGGCGAAAATTTTGGGAGCCTTGAAAAATGTGTGGAAGTCGAGAACATTATCTCGGAAAGCAAAAATGGGTATGTTTGAAGGAATAGTGGTTCCAACAATGTTGTATGGTTGCGAGGCGTGGGCTATGGATAGAGATGTGCGCAGGAGGATGGATGTGCTGGAAATGAGATGTTTGAGGACAATGTGTGGTGTGAGGTGGTTTGATCGAGTAAGTAACGTAAGGGTAAGAGAGATGTGTGGAAATAAAAAGAGCGTGGTTGAGAGAGCAGAAGAGGGTGTTTTGAAATGGTTTGGGCACATGGAGAGAATGAGTGAGGAGAGATTGACCAAGAGGATATATGTGTCGGAGGTGGAGGGAACGAGGAGAAGAGGGAGACCAAATTGGAGGTGGAAAGATGGAGTGAAAAAGATTTTGTGTGATCGGGGCCTGAACATGCAGGAGGGTGAAAGGAGGGCAAGAAATAGAGTGAATTGGAGTCATGTGGTATACAGGGGTTGACGTGCTGTCAGTGGATTGAAGCAAGGCATGTGAAGCGTCTGGGGTAAACCATGGAAAGCTGTGTAGGTATGTATATTTGCGTGTGTGGACGTGTGTATGTACATGTGTATGGGGGGGGGGGGGTTGGGCCATTTCTTTCGTCTGTTTCCTTGCGCTACCTCGCAAACGCGGGAGACAGCGACAAAGTATAAAAAAAAAAAAAAAAAAAAAATATATATATATATATATATATATATATATATATATATATATATATGGATGTGTGTGTGTGGGGAGAGAGAGAGAGAGAGAGAGAGAGAGAGAGAGAGAGAGCAGGTGAAAGCGGTAATTTCCTTCGAGTTAGACAAGTGGTTAGAGTAACTAGGATTGTGGGGTGTCCTCGATGTGTGTTTATCATCTCGTGTTATTTTCACACTTAGTGCACCACCTGGATTCCGTTATTGTAATAGACGCAAACACGAAGATCAGAGGCACACACAGTTCCGTCTTTCGAAATCCCTTTGTCGCCTTCCTTTGTGCTTCCTCGAAGCATCAACAAAGGCCTCTAACACGAACGCGTAGGAATGGAAGGACTTAGTAGGAACAAAAATACGTACAAAAAATAGGATCCAATCCAAAGCCAGGTTGATCCGCCAGTAAAAAAGAGAAAAAAAAATGGCATCAGATCAAATAAAGCAAAAAATAAATAAATAAATGCTTGTAACGGTATTAGCCTATTGGGAGAGAGAGCGTTTGCACGTCAAGGCAGTACGAAGAAGGTGGTGGCAACACTGGCTCCGAGGTGGAAGCGGGGCGGCAATGGTAGTCGTAGCCTGGCTTGGGTCCCGGCTGGTGGGGTGCGGTGTCGCTTTACCTAACGGTCGCGCGCGCTCTGGCGGGAAAACCTCCCGCCCAGCGCCTCCACACACACACAACACACTCCCTCTCAACCCAGAGCAACAGGACCTGACGCCTCTGGGGTTTTTATTTTTATTTAAGACCTTGAAATGCTTCTTCTTGTGGTGGTGGTTATGATGAGGTGGTGTCGTTAAAAAGTTCCTGTGACGACGATGTGGACTTTATTACCGTCTGATATCAGTGTGAATTCAACCAGATCATGAGAATATAAAAGGAAGGTAAAATGTTTTAAAAGAATTAAAAAAAAAAAAAACTTCTGGCGAGTAAATGAGGTTTTAATCAGTTGCCTATAAACGTGTGTTGTATTCGAACACCGTTTTCTTTTGCGTGGTGGAAAGCGTTAACTGACGCGAAGTGCTCTTAAACACCCTCGTTAAGGTAAGTAGCAATTACCACTTCGACTCATGTGTTGTTATTCATCGAAACCGAGTGACTTTCTCTCCTCCCTTCCCCCTGTAAAGTATATAAAGTATCTTAAATATGCTCTACGCGAGAAACATGACTGACTAACGCATTCGCTCCTCACACACTCTCGAAGAGAGAAAAACTCTGTAAAAGTTTTGAACAGAAAGTATATAAATGGTTATTCCCTTGAGGGGGGAAAACGACCCATGGCATGTAGTAGCTACGCTTTCTCAACACGGACGCAAAGTCGCCCCTCAAATAATCATTACACCGTTCTCTCAAGAGGAGGGCCTCGTCATGAGATTTTAAGTTGGGGTTCAAGTCTAAACTTAGAAGCCAGCCAGTGCCCAGCAAAACCCCTCGCTCGCGTACATACACCTCCTTCAGAATGGGTAACGAAAACATTATTTTTTTTGTATTTAGTCTTGAGGATTATTTTGGTGCGATGAAGTGTGTTTCATGCTTTCATAAATAATCTTATAACTTTCAAGGTTATTCGTATGGATTTATGGATAATCGTACTCGTATACGTCATCGTATCTATCAGGTGGACTTGTATAAATAACCGTGTCTATCAAGGTGTTCATATAGATAATTGTATTCATCAAGGTACTCAGTTAATTGTCTTTATCATAGTGTTCATAGAAATGATTTTATCTATCAGAGTACTCAAATAGATAATCGTATCTTTGATGGTACTCAAATAGATAATCGTATCTATGAGGGTACTTGAATAGATAATCGTATCTGTCAGGGTACTTAAATAGATAATCTTATCTATCAGGGTACTCAGATAATCATATCTATCAGGGTACTCAAATAGATAATCGTATCTATGAGGGTACTCAAATAGATAATCGTATCTATTAGGGTACTCAAATAGACAATCGTATCTATCAGGGTATTCAAATAGATAATCGTATCTATCAGGGTATTCAGATAATCGTATCTATCAGGGTACTCACATAGATAATCGTATCTATTAGGGTACTCAGATAATCGTATCTATCAGGGCACTCAAATAGATAATCGTATCTATTTGGGTACTCAAGTAGATAATCGTATCTCATGTTACTTGTACAGATAATTGTATCTGTCAAGGTACCGAAATAGATAATCGTATCTATCGAGGTACCCTGGTAGATAGTTATCCATCAAGGTACTCAAATAGATCATCATATCTGTCAAGATACTCGAACAGATACTCTTATCTTTTAAGGTACTTATATAGATAGACAAATGTATCTATTAAGGTACTCAAATAGATGGTCGTATCTATTAAGGTACTCGTATAGATAACTGTATCTATCAAGATACTCAGATGGATAACTGTATCTATTAAGATACTCAAATGGATAAGTGTATCTATCAAGATACGCAGATAGATAACAATATCTATCAAGGAACTCAAATAGATAATCCTATATCTTACAACATGATATAAAAAGATGATTATACCAGTCGAGTTAGTGTGTGACAAATGTATAATTATGTGTTCTTTGTGAAACAAATATGTACTTAATATGCCGACATATGTAAGCGAAAAGGTAAGCTGTTCCCCCCCTCACACCCTTTCTTTTTAACCCCCTTGTCTCATTTCAATGTACCTATTAGATCGACGAAATATAAGAGTAATTTGTACTTATTGAATCGAAGCTCAAGCCCAGATGGGAGTTCGTCTTGGGTAGACAGACAGACGTAGGAACAGACAGAGAGTACGTGTTGAACGGCGAGATTCTCTTAGTAGGCAGAGCTAGCGCGTAGCGCTCACCGCTCGGGAGAAAAGAAAAAATCTAAGGAGGGGGGGGGCAAAAATATCGAGTCGTCTAACTAAGGTGTTTGTCAAAAATGTTATGTATGAAATGGAGAAGGTGTGTGTGTGTGAGTTATGTGCACTGAGTGCCAGCAGCCCACGTGAGTGAGAGAGAGAGAGAGAGAGAGAGAGAGAGAGAGAGAGAGAGAGAGAGACAGACAGACAGACAGACAGACAGACAGACAGACAGACAGAGAGTGTGTAAAAAAAAAAATAAGAGAACGGGTACGGAAAGGGGTAACTACATTACGACTCGATAGAAAACGGAAAATCGAATGATGCCTTTGTTAATTGTGACCGTCTGTGCTTCTCTTGTTCGTCGTAAAGAAAGGACAACATATATGTATTATTTGACCTTTTTTATTTTTTCTTTTACGGAAGCATTCGCCACGGCGTTGTTAAAGACGCTGTCCTGTCTCACGAGGAAGAGTTAAGTGTGAAAAAATATCTGTTTTGGTCTAATTTATTAACATTGTAGGCCAAAGCTTTGATAATTAGTGTGATTGTTTACATAAAACATTGTTGCACTTTGTCCCAAAACTCAGCCGGGTGTCCTAGATGGCCGTAGAGAAGTGAGTTTGCCATTTAGATAATGATATCACAAGTTAATGTTAACAGTATATTATTCATAATTTTTTTCATTACGTAAATCCACTGTTTATTATTAATCCTATAAGCTTTGCCACCGGTCATCATCTCGCACTGCTATCAACACACGCTTTGAAAGAAAGCTTTTGAAGTCAGTGATAAAGTAACTTAAGTCTTGAATTACCTTATCGCCATCGTACCGATAATGAACTACAGATGTTCATTCGTTATCTCCACAAGTTCCTGCACGAGTAAAAGGGATGTGCAAGGGCAGTCAGCAGACGTGCTGTGCACTGCAAGGGTTATTATCATTTCACGTCGGACTTGGGGTGAATGAGACCTCCAATCGGATCAGGTCATATATTAATTACTACCATTCCCTCGTCGGCTCATTACGACTGGCATTAAGGGCCGTATTACCGGACATGGATACCCCCCCTGGTAGGCTCGTTAGGAGGCTGTCAGTGAGGGCCATGTCCCTGAGGAGGGCCATGCCAGTGGTTGGTTCATATGGCCGGTCAGTGAGGGCCATGTCCCCGAGTAGGGCCATCTTTGGCAGGCTCATTTGGCCTGTCAGTGAGGGCCATGTCCCTGAGGAGGGCCATGCCTGTGGTAGGTTCATTCAGCCAGTCAGTGAGGGCCATGTCCCCGAGTAGGGCCATCTTTGGCAGGCTCATTTGGCCTGTCAGTGAGGGCCATGCCTGTGGTAGGTTCTTTGGGCCAGTCAGTGAGGGCCATGTCCCCGATTAGGGCCATCTTTGGCCGACGCATTTGGCCTGTCAGTGAGGGCCATGTCTCAGGACAGGGGCCACTCCTTGGCAGGCTTATTGGCCCTGTCAGTGAGGGCCATGTCTCCAGACACGGACCACTCCTGGCAGGCTCATTTGGCCTGTCAGTAAGGGCCATGTCCCAGGGCAAGACCATCCTTGGCTGGCTTATTGGGCCTGTCAGTGAGGGCCATGTCTCCAGACATGGACACCCCCGGGAAATCTTGAGCCGAATTATAAGCTGTCGGCTGGACACTCCTGCCACAGCTGAGGTGCTCCGCCCCAGCCCACGTCGGTACCCCATGTGTCTGCTGAAGCAGTTTCAAGATGAACAGTTGGTCGTGCTGTGTACATCATGTCATTAAAAGCCAGTACGAATCATTTTGACCTTACCAGTGACCTGGACTCTTACGAGGCTTCATGTGCTCTGACCTTTCGCCTTCGTTGTTGGATGTGATGGCCATCCACGGCTGTGAAGTTGTTACGGCAGATAGCGTTACGAGCGAACGAAGCGCGCATGAACGTCAGACGTAAGTCGTGGGCCGGCAACGTTGCTGGGTCGTAGAGATTCGGGAGATGAATCGCTTGGGAATTTGTGCGATTCACGAAACGTGTTGAATTGGGATGAAGTCTCTGGACAGATGCGTATCATTTCGTGTGCAGTATTTTGCCTTGGGAAATACGATTTTTGTTGTCTGTTTAGTTGAAAGTTTCGTGTGTGTGTGTGATGTGTGTGTGTGTGTGTTCTTTCACACTCGTTCTCGATGTTCTGCTTTAACAAGGTTACTCCAGCAGGGAGACACAAATTTATTCTTCCTGGAAAAATCCCGGTTTAGGAATTTCTTTCTCTTTTACGTCTTTTGGAAAACAATCATACCGGAGGGAGGGATTTCCAGCACCCTAGTCTCGCCCCTCGTACTCGACTTTTACGACACGTAAGAGATACGTGGCTAGTTTTCTTTCGCCCCCCTGTTTCCAGGGGTATATATATATATATATATATATATATATATATATATATATATATATATATATATATATATATATATATATATAATATTTTTTCATACTGTTCGCCATTTCCCACGTTAGCGAGGTAGCGTTCAGAACAGAGGACGGGGCCTTTGAGGGAATAGCCTCACCTGGTCCCCTTCTCTGTTCCTTATTTTGGAAAATTAAAAAAAAAAAGGGGGAGGATTCCAGCCACCCGCTCCCTCCCCTTTTAGTCGCCTTCTACGACACGCAGGGAATATGTGGGAAGTATTCTTTCTCCCCTATCCCCAGGGATAATATATATATATATATATATATATATATATATATATATATTCCTACGAGTCCACGGGGAAAATGAAACACGATATGTTCCCAAGTGCACTTTCATGTCATAATCACATCATCAGGGAAGATGCAAGAGAGAAATATAACAGTCAGTTGATATACAACGGGAGAGAAGAGCCATCTTGAGCGAGGCCCTTATCATCGTCTGTTGACGAAAGGGATTAACAGTCCTGTTGAGGAGTTTCTAACTCCAAGGAAGTCCATTATTCCAAACCCCCCCCCCCCCCCCCCCCCCCATGATGCTGGAAGTAGCACAGCTTTGCTGGACTTCCTGGACTGCTTAGAGTCCTAACACAAAGATCTTGTCAGAAGGTAGGGGCTAGCGCGTAGCGCTCCCCGCTGGTAATAAGTGTTTCTCGGAGATCGTGGTGTGTGTGTGTTCATGTTGTCATGTGTGTGAGAATGAGCGTTTATGTTTGGGGACTGGAAGCCGAAAGTGTGTGTGTGTGTGTGTGTGCCGAAACGTCTCACCCAAAGCAAAGAGTTTACCAAAATGTTTCACGCGAGCGAGGAAACGTTCCGGTAATGTCCGAGCCCCTCACCCTGACCCAATCACTGTCGCCAAACGTTTTCTCTGTCCAACCTCTCGAAAGTTGCAGCTCTTTGAAGGACGACTCGATACCGTGAGTTTCTAATTTAAAAGTTAATGAACTAATTAAGCAGGCGGAAGATG
>NC_092244.1:14621381-14631381 GCF_036320965.1 Panulirus ornatus | reverse complement strand
TATCATTTCGTGTGCGGTATTTTGCCTTGGAAAATACGATTTTTGTTGTCTGTTTAGTTGAAAGTTTCGTGTGTGTGTGTGTGTGATGTGTGTGTGTGTGTGTGTGTGTGTGTGTTCTTTCACACTCGTTCTCGATGTTCTGCTTTAACAAGGTTACTCCAGCAGGGAGACACAAATTTATTCTTCCTGGAAAAATCCCGGTTTAGGAATTTCTTTCTCTTTTACGTCTTTTGGAAAACAATCATACCGGAGGGAAGGATTTCCAGCACCCTAGTCTCGCCCCTCGTACTCGACTTTTACGACACGTAAGAGATACGTGGCTAGTTTTCTTTCGCCCCCTGTTTCCAGGGGTATATATATATCTTTTCTTTCTTTCATACTATTCGCCATTTCCCGCGTTAGCAAGGTAGCGTTAAGAACAGAGGACTCGGCCTCTGAGGGAATATCCTCACCTGGCCTCGTTCTCTGTTCCTTCTTTTGGAAAATCAAAAAAAAACGAGAGGGGAGGATTTCCAGCCCCCCGCTCCCTCCCCTTTTAGTCGCCTTCTACGACACGCAGGGAATACATGGGAAGTATTCTTTCTCCCCTATCCCCAGGGCACTAATATATATATATATATATATATATATATATATATATATATATATATATATATATATATATATATTTGGTTCTCAGTGAATGTAGGTTTGCGGCAGGGGTGTGTGATGTCTCCATGGCTGTTTAATTTGTTTATGGATGGGGTTGTTAGGGAGGTAAATGCAAGAGTTTTGGAAAGAGGGGCAAGTATGAAATCTGTTGGGGATGAGAGAGCTTGGGAAGTGAGTCAGTTGTTGTTCGCTGATGATACAACGCTGGTGGCTGATTCATATGAGAAACTGCAGAAGCTGGTGACTGAGTTTGGTAAAGTGTGTGGAAGAAGAAAGTTAAGAGTAAATGTGAATAAGAGCAAGGTTATTAGGTACAGTAGGGTTGAGGGTCAAGTCAATTGGGAGGTGAGTTTGAATGGAGAAAAACTGGAGGAAGTGAAGTGTTTTAGATATCTGGGAGTGGATCTGGCAGCGGATGGAACCATGGAAGCGGAAGTGGATCATAGGGTGGGGGAGGGGGCGAAATTCGTGGGGGCCTTGAAGAATGTGTGGAAGTCGAGAACATTATCTCGGAAAGCAAAAATGGGTATGTTTGAAGGAATAGTGGTTCCAACAATGTTGTTTGGTTGCGAAGGCGTGGTGCTTATGGTAGAGTTTGTGCGCAGGAGGATGGATGTGCTGGAAATGTTGATGTTTGAGGACAATGTGTGGTGTGAGGTGGTTTGATCGAGTGAGTACCGTAAAGGTAAGAGAGATGTGTGGAAATAAAAAGAGCGTGGTTAAGAGAGCAGAAGAGGGTGTTTTGAAGTGGTTTGGGCACATGGAAGAATGAGTGAGGAAAGATTGACCAAGAGGATATATGTGTCGGAGGTGGACGGGAACGAGGAGAAGAGGAGTCCAAAATTGGAGGTGGAAAGATGGAAGGTGAAATAGGTTTTGTGTGTTCGGAGGCCACCTATGTAATCCTAGGTCTTTCTGACTGTACCTCTCACTTCACCTCCCTAATCTCTCCCCCTATGTCTCTGAACCTGTTGCCCTGCACCCCCCCCCACCCCCCCCCCCCCCCTCCCCCCCCCCCCCCCTCCCCCCCCCCCCCCCCCACCCCCCCCCCCCCCCCCCCCCCCCCCCCCCCACCCCCCCCCCCCCCCCTCCCCCCCCCCCCCCCTCCCCCCCCCCCCCCCTCCCCCCCCCCCCCCCTCCCCCCCCCCCCCCCCTCCCCCCCCCCCCCCCTCCCCCCCCCCCCCCCTCCCCCCCCCCCCCCCCTCCCCCCCCCCCCCCCATGATGCTGGAAGTAGCACAGCTTTGCTGGACTTCCTGGACTGCTTAGAGTCCTAACACAAAGATCTTGTCAGAAGGTAGGGGCTAGCGCGTAGCGCTCCCCGCTGGTAATAAGTGTTTCTCGGAGATCGTGGTGTGTGTGTGTGTGATGTGTGTGTGTGTGTTGTGTGTGTGTGTGTGGTGTGTGTGTGTGTGCGTGTGTGTGTGTGTGGTGTGTGTGTGTGTGTTCTTTCACACTCGTTCTCGATGTTCTGCTTTAACAAGGTTACTCCAGCAGGAGACACAAATTTATTCTTCCTGGAAAAATCCCGGTTTAGGAATTTCTTTCTCTTTTACGTCTTTTGGAAAACAATCATACCGGAGGGAGGGATTTCCAGCACCCTAGTCTCGCCCCTCGTACTCGACTTTTACGACACGTAAGAGATACGTGGCTAGTTTTCTTTCGCCCCCCTGTTTCCAGGGGTATATTATATATATATTATATTATATATATATAATATATATATATATATTATATATATATATTATATATATATATATTATATATATCCCTGGGGATAGGGATAAGAATACTTCCAAGTATGCCCTGCGTGTAGTTAGAAGGCGACTAAAAACCGGGGAGGAGAGCGGGGGGGCTGGAATCTCACCTCTCTTTTTTTTTTTTTTTTTAATTTTCCAAAAGAAGGAACAGAGGGGGCCAGGTGAGGATATTCCAAAAAAGGCCCAGTCCTCTGTTCTTAACGCTACCTCGCTAACGCGGGAAATGGCGAATAGTTAAAAAAAAAAAATATATATATATATATATATATATATATATATATATATATATATATATATATATATATATATATATATATATATATATTCCTATGAGTCCACGGGGAAAATGAAACACGATATGTTCCCAAGTGCACTTTCATGTCATAATCACATCATCAGGGAAGATGCAAGAAAGAAATATAACAGTCAGTTGATATACAACGGGAGAGAAGAGCCATCTTGAGCGAGGCCCTTATCATCGTCTGTTGACGAAAGGGATTAACAGTCCTGTTGAGGAGTTTCTAACTCCAAGGAAGTCCATTATTCCAAACCCCCCCCCCCCCCATGATGCTGTAAGTAGCACAGCTTTGCTGGACTTCCTGGACTGCATAGAGTCCTAACACCAAGATCTTGCCAGAAGGTAGGGGCTAGCGCGTAGCGCTCCCCGCTGGAAATAAGTGTTTCTCGGAGATCGTGGCGTGTGTGTGTGGTGTGTGTGTTCATGTTGTCATGTGTGTGAGAATGAGCGTTTATGTTTGGGGACTGGAAGCCGAAAGGTGTGTGTGTGTGTGTGTGCCGAAACGTCTCACCCAAAGCAAAGAGTTTACCAAAATGTTTCACGCGAGCGAGGAAACGTTCCGGTCATGTCCGAGCCCCTCACCCTGACCCAATCACTGTCGCCAAACGTTTTCTCTGTCCAACCTCTCGAAAGTTGCAGCTCTTTGAAGGACGACTCGATACCGTGAGTTTCTAATTTAAAAGTTAATGAACTAATTAAGCAGGCGGAAGATGGCTTTCTCTCGTGTTCCATTATGCGAGTAAAATGTTCCTTAAATGAAGGATTGAAAAAGGTAAGGATAAAAAAAATATCTTTCTTTTGATGGGGGTGGCGCTTCTCGCTCCTCCTCCTCCTCTGTCTGTTTGAAACAATGGACTTGATTGAAGCAGTAAGTACATATATATAAAGTGGACCCGTATCTAGCTTCGTCCGCGGCCGAACTCAGAGAGTGTGGCACGTTTCATTACCTAAAGCATTGCTATTATTTCTTTCAGACGCCTCGTGAAATAAATAAGCACTACACTCACACACACACACACACACACACACACACACACACACACACGTAGTAGAAAATGGTAAAGATGGTCCTCCTGTGTTATTCTGACATCTGCTTCGCTGGGTGGCGCGCGTCTCAGAGAAGTCAGATGTCTTGATCAAAATCGGGTCTCTTGATTGACGTTGACTTTACTCTGTGAGGAGAGGCTGCATCAAACGCACGGCCTTTATATATATATATATATATATATATATATATATATATATATATATATATATATATATATATATGTGTGTGTGTGTGTACACATATCATTATAAGCATTGGATGTAGTGCAAACAGTGTAAGTACACTATACACATCAATATATACATGATAAACATTATATAGTAATTGATAAAATGCCTTTAGGTTTACATTTTCTTATCAGCGTGTCACTGTTATATCACCATACAGGTAAACCTTATAGGTTTACAGTCTTTCTCGTCAGCGTCTCACTGTAATCATCATACAGGTAAACTCTCTTGTTCGTTTGCATTATCCCCCACTGTCATGTGAGGTCACTGTGTGTTTTCACTTAATTGTGCTGTACGGGGAGGGAATTTTACACTCTTGGCACTCCCGTCTCTTGAACATTCTCTGATATCGTACATTTTCTTCATGTGTGTATGCTGTCTGCTTTCACCATCTCCTCTGTCATTCATTTCCATTCGTTCACCACTCTTGTACTGTGAAGGTACGTTTATACATTTTTTTTACAAGTTTTTTTTTTTTTTTGGTTTAATTTCATACAGTTCATTGTCTACGTCATCCATCCGTTATAAGAACTTAAAGGTTGTGGTCAGCTCATGCCTCACTCTTCTCTTTTCCAAACAGGGCAAATCTAAAGCCTCTTAGCTCTTCCCTGTAACCCAGCTCCCGTCATTATATGACCATACGTCTTCCCTTCTTCTGTACCTTCTCTAACAGCTCTTTTTTTGGGCTTCTATAGATACGGTGACCAAACTTGAGAACCATACTGTAGTTCTGGCCTTCTGTAGAATATACCAACCGCTATCTAAACAATCCCTTATCCACGTTTACTCTTGAAAGTTCTAATATTTGCAAGAAGACAATTTGTCATCTCGACTATTCTCCCAAGTATAGGAGTTTGCCGACAGGTCTGGAACTATATCGACACTCAAGTTCTTTACACACACACACACACACACACACACACACACACACACACACACACACACACACAGACTTCTGAAGCTTGTGTCCTGCTAAATGATAATCGTATTAAGGGCCTCGTCTCACTCTGTTCCATCCTCATAACACATTTTGCTCGGGGTTGCATTTCATCACCGATGTTGTACAGTCCAGGCCAACTTCTATCTGTGTCTGTCATGGCCCCCTTGTAAGCTGGTGCAATCTTCCTCGATTTTCCACTTTCCCTCGTGACCTTTGCATCGCCCATCATAGTGTGTGTGTGTGTGTGTGTGAGTGTGTGTGTGTGTGTGTGTGTGTGTGTGTGTGTGTGTGTGTGTGTGTGTGTGTGTGTGTGTGTGTGTTGGAGGGGAACCGCCTGTCAGATAAGGTCAGAGGTGAGGTGTTGGTGGTGAGACTTTGCCTAAAAGGAAAGTGAGTATTCATCCCTCAAACAGGTCTGATGTCCTTTTGGTGGTGTGGCATGATTCGTGTTCAAGCTGAAGGTCAGATGGTTTTCACTAATGTAAATGGATTCTGTTAACTGTTAAAGCTACAGCAATATGTATATATATATATATATATATATATATATATATATATTCCTGCAAGTCCACGTGGTAATGAAACACGATAAGTTCCCAGATCACTTGTTCACCAGATGGCGTCCTAGCTACGTCTCTTCGATGTGTATCAACTGACTGTTATATTTCTCTCTTGTGTCTCCCCTGATGATGTGATTATTACACGAAAGTGCACTTGGGAACTTATCGTGTTTCATTTTGCCCGTGGACTCATAGGAATATGCTTGATCACGCGCAAAATTGTGATCCTTTTCAAAATATAGATATATGTGTGTGTATGTGTGTGTG
Organism: Panulirus ornatus; assembly: GCF_036320965.1. Lineage (NCBI taxonomy): Eukaryota > Metazoa > Arthropoda > Malacostraca > Decapoda > Palinuridae > Panulirus > Panulirus ornatus. The sequence continues at coordinate 14,625,632 of NC_092244.1, read as the reverse complement.
TGTGTGTGTGCGTGTGTGTGTGTGTTTATTTTCTGTAAGTTGTTCTGTGGCTGAATTTGCAGTGTGTTTTTGTATATTTGTATTTTGTGCCCCCCCCCCCACCCCCCCACGCCGTTCTGTATACATATCCTTGTGTTCTTGTTGTTTTTGTTGTGTTTGTAATTCAATGCTCCATTTGTATAAGTTAGCATACCTCACTGGATTTTATTAAAGGGGGTTCTCTTTTATTTATCTCTCTGCAGTAAGTTGTTTACTGACTCTGGGGTTATCAGGGTATGTGGGGAGGCTCATTTATCTTCAGCATTGTATCGGTTATTATTACCATTATAATTATTGTTATTATTATTATTATTATTATTATTATTATTATTCATTATTATAAATGGATGCTTTTGGGACCCTGATATCGGTGATATAGATAAAGTTCATGTGATATATGTAGCCTATGAGTAAGTATATGTGCATATGATAATCGCTAACCATAGATAATGTTTATCAGGGAACACACACACACACACACACACACACACACACACACACACACACCTGACCACAATTAAGGGAGATTTGATCCCCTTACTGGGCAAAGGTTGTTTGGTCGAGACATGAAGGAATTCTTGTAACCATCTCCTGCTCTTCTCTCATCAACAACAACCCAGTGCAAGAAAAGAAAAAAAAAATAATTGACCTCGCCAGGTCGTGTTGTGAATCGCGTCACAACAGGTGATGAGTGGGTGTGTTGTGTGACCTCAGAATTCTTGATTGGCACCCAGAGCTTACCGGCGGGGGAGAGAGAGAGAGAGATGGAGAGAGAGAGAGAGAGAGAGAGAGAGAGAGAGAGAGAGAGAGAGAGAGATGAGAGGTTGTTGTGGGAAGAGGAAAAAAAAAGGAAGGCTGTTTTGGGTAGAAAAAAATAAGTGAGATTGTTGTGGGTAGAGAAAAAAGTGGGGTTGTAGGGAGATAAAAAATGAGGTTGTTGTGGGGGGAAAAAAGTGAGGTTTTGGGGAGAGAAAAGTGAGGATATTGTGGGGAGATAAAAAATTAAGGTTGTTGTAGGAAGAGAAGAAAGTGAGGTTGTGGGGAGAGAAAAAAAGGTAATATTGTGGGGAGAGAAAATAGAGAGGCTGTTGTTGGGAGAGAATGTGAGGTTATTGTGGGGAGAGAGAGAAGTGAGGTTGTGGGGAGATAAGACAGTGAGGTTGTGGGAGAGAAAAAAGTGAGGTTGTGGGGAGAGAAAAAGTGAAGTTATTGTGGGGAGAAAAAAAAATGAGGTTTTAGAGAAAGAAAAAAGAGAGGTTGTTGTGGGGAGAGAAAGAGAGGTTATTGTGGGGAGAGAGAAAATTGAGGTTGCGGGGAAAGAAAAAAAGTGAGGCTATGGGGAGAGAAAAAGTGAAGTTATTGTGGGGAGAAAAAAATGAGGTTGTTGTGGGAAGAGAAAAAAGTGAGGTGGTTGTGGGGAGAGAAAAAAGTGAGGTTGTTGTGGGAAAAGAAAAAATGAGGAGGTTGTGGGAAGAGAAAACGTTGATGTTGTGGGGAGAAAAAATGAGGCTGTTGTGGGGAGAGAGAAAAGGTAATATTGTTGTATGGAGAGAAAAAAGGTGGGGTTGTTGTGGAGAGAGAAAAAGTAGGTTGTTGTGGGGAGAGAAAAAAGTGAGGTTTTTGTGGGAAGAGCAAAAAAGTCATGTTCTTGTGGGAAGAGAAAAAAGGTGAGGTTGTTGTGGGGAGAGAGAGAGAGAGGGGGGGAAAAAATAAAGGTATATATATATATCTTGAGTGGTGTGTGGGAGCGTAGCTTTCCGCCCTTGTGATTGACCAAAGGTAAGAGAGGAAGATCTTCTCCAAACTTGAATATTGGCCAGCAAAGTTTTATATCCCCCTCCATGGGGGGGGGGGGGGGGGGTACTGCTAGGCCTGGTGAGTCAAGTGCTGGGGAGGGTACTGCTAGGCCTGGTGAGTCAGGCACTGGGGAGGGTACTGCTAGGCCCTGAGTCAAGTGCTGGGGAGGGTACTGCTAGGCCTGGTGAGTCAAGTGCTGGGGAGGGTACTGCTAGGCCCGGTGAGTCAGGTGCTGGGGAGGGTACTGCTAGGCCTGGTGAGTCAGGTGCTGGGGAGGGTACTGCTAGGCCTGGTGAGTCAGGTGCTACGGAGGGTACTGCTAGGCCTGGTGAGTCAGGTGCTAGGGAGGGTACTGCTAGGCCTGGTGAGTCAGGTGCTACGGAGGGTACTGCTAGGCCTGGTGAGTCAGGTGCTAGGGAGGGTACTGCTAGGCCTGGTGAGTCAAGTGCTGGGGAGGGTACTGCTAGGCCTGGTGAGTCAGGTGCTGGGGAGGGTACTGCTAGGCCTTGAGTCAGGTGCTGGGGAGGGTACTGCTAGGCCTTGAGTCAGGTGCTGGGGAGGGTACTGCTAGGCCTTGAGTCAGGTGCTGGGGAGGGTTCTGCTAGGCCTGGTGAGTCAGGTGCTGGGGAGGGTACTGCTAGGCCTGGTGAGTCAAGTGCTGGGGAGGGTACTGCTAGGCCTGGTGAGTCAGGTGCTGGGGAGGGTACTGCTAGGCCTGGTGAGTCAGGTGCTGGGGAGGGTACTGCTAGGCCCTGAGTCAGGTACTGGGGAGGGTACTGCTAGGCCCTGAGTCAGGTGCTGGGGAGGGTACTGCTAGGCCCTGAGTCAGGTGCTGGGGAGGGTACTGCTAGGCCCTGAGTCAGGTGCTGGGGAGGGTACTGCTAGGCCCTGAGTCAGGTGCTGGGGAGGGTACTGCTAGGCCTGGTGAGTCAGGTGCTGGGGAGGGTACTGCTAGGCCCTGAGTCAGGTGCTGGGGAGGGTACTGCTAGGCCCTGAGTCAGGTGCTGGGGAGGGTACTGCTAGGCCTGGTGAGTCAGGTGCTGGGGAGGGTACTGCTAGGCCCTGAGTCAGGTGCTGGGGAGGGTACTGCTAGGCCTGGTGAGTCAAGTGCTGGGGAGGGTACTGCTAGGCCCTGAGTCAGGTGCTGGGGAGGGTACTGCTAGGCCCTGAGTCAGGTGCTGGGGAGGGTACTGCTAGGCCTGGTGAGTCAGGTGCTGGGGAGGGTACTGCTAGGCCTGGTGAGTCAGGTGCTGGGGAGGGTACTGCTAGGCCTGGTGAGTCAGGTGCTGGGGAGGGTACTGCTAGGCCTGGTGAGTCAGGTGCTGGGGAGGGTGCTGCTAGGCCCTGAGTCAGGTGCTGGGGAGGTTACTGCTAGGCCTTGAGTCAGGTGCTGGGGAGGGTACTGTTAGGCCTGGTGAGTCAGGTGCTGGGGAGGGTACTGCTAGGCCTGGTGAGTCAGGTGCTGGGGAGACGGCGTAGCGAGCATGAGGACCAAAGTGTCACCCATAGTTAGTGACGCAGTGGGCGAGGGAACGAACACTCAGGTGGTAAGCGGAGGAGGGAGGAGGAGGAGGAGGAGGAAACAAACGTTTGTTGATGACCCCATCAGGAACTAACGTTTCTGTTCGTCGTCTTTAGAACAAGCTTCTGTCGCTCTGTGTACAATAATGACGGACTGTCCTCATCGCCGGATATAAGTAGGCGGAATCAGTTCTTTTTGAAGAAATCCGGATGTAAGGCGGATTTATTTTCTTTTCGAAATCTGTCCAGAACGTTTGTGTTCGTGTAGCGTCGCCCTGGGTCATGTTCAGTGGGGTTGTGGGGTTTTAAGTCGTATTCGTTGGGTTCAACGCTCGTTTCACCTTCGTGCAGCACCGCTCATGTTCTCTTCCTGTAACCTCTTCCATTTTCTCTCTCTCTCTCTCTCTCTCTCTCTGTCTCTCTCTCTCTCTCTCTCTCTCTCTCTCTCTCTCTCTCTCTCTCTCTCTCTCTTTGTAAATCCTTGTCTTATCGAAAGACTTTCTCTTCATATTACACTGCGAATCTGGACTCAGCTCAGATTTGCACGGTGATGCAAAAAAAAAAAAAAAATAAAAAACTTTTTTCATCTTTTATCCCAGTGGCATTTTTTTTTTATTTTTTTTATCTCCCACTGGTCAAATATAGCAGGAGGAGGCGGAGCCTTGCCTAGCCAGGAAGATTTGCCATTTTGATGAATCAAAGGTGCTGGTGTATGCCAGGAGCTGACACTATTAAAGTCTACTTTGTGAATTCGTCCCCACGGGGGAGAAAAAAAAGGGAGAAAATCGACTTTACAGAACGTATTATATTTAAGTAATGCCTTCCTTCAGTAATTGTAGATGTCATGTGAACTTGAAATGAAATAAACTGATGTTTTTCGAACTGATTACACCC
>NC_092244.1:14511381-14616381 GCF_036320965.1 Panulirus ornatus | reverse complement strand
TGTTTGGGAGATCGATGTTTGAGAGATCGGTGTTTGGGAGATCGATGTTTGGGAGATCGGTGTTTGGGAGATCGATGTATGGGAGATCGATGTTTGGGAGATCGATGAATGGGAGATCGATGTTTGGGAGATCGATGTATGGGAGATTGATGTCTGGGAGATCGATGTTTGGGAGATCGGTGTTTGGGAGATCGGTGTTTGGGAGATCGGTGTTTGGGAGATCGATGTATGGGAGATCGATGTATGGGAGATCGGTGTTTGGGAGATCGATGTTTGGGAGATCGGTGTTTGGGAGATCGGTGTTTGGGCGATCGATGTTTGGGAGATCGGTGTTTGGGAGATCGATGTTTGGGCGATCGGTGTTTGGGAGATCGATGTTTAGGAGATCGATGTTTGAGAGATCGATGTTTGGGAGATCGATGTTTGAGAGATCGGTGTTTGGGAGATCGATGTTTGGGAGATCGGTGTTTGGGAGATCGATGTATGGGAGATCGATGTTTGGGAGATCGATGAATGGGAGATCGATGTTTGGGAGATCGATGTATGGGAGATTGATGTCTGGGAGATCGATGTTTGGGAGATCGGTGTTTGGGAGATCGGTGTTTGGGAGATCGGTGTTTGGGAGATCGATGTATGGGAGATCGATGTATGGGAGATCGATGTTTGGGAGATCGGTGTTTGGGAGATCGGTGTTTGGGCGATCGATGTTTGGGAGATCGATGTTTGGGAGATCGATGTTTGGGAGATCGATGTTTGGGAGATCGATGTTTGGGAGATCGATGTTTGGGAGATCGGTGTTTGGGAGATCGATGTATGGGAGATCGATGTTTGGGAGATCGGTGTTTGGGAGATCGATGTTTGGGAGATCGATGTTTGGGAGATCGATGTTTGAGAGATCGATGTTTGGGAGATCGATGTTTGAGAGATCGATGTTTGGGAGATCGATGTTTGGGAGATCGATGTATGGGAGATCGATGTTTGCCAGGTGTGTGTGTGTGTGTGTGTGTGTGTCTGCGTCGATGCTGGTGTTGGGGGAGCTGTGTAGATGGTGATTCTGGGCGGGGGGAGGACGATGTCGGTCGACGAGGCAGACGAGGTACCCCGTGCAAGGTGACGATGTATCAGCACACCCAAACAGACGTCGATGGAGATAGGGATGAAAGACGCCCAGTAACCAGGGTGTAACAGAGGTGCCTTCGTGTGAAGCTGTCTTCGAGGTTGCATCACGGGGTTGAAGATGCTTTCTTGTGGTGGAGGAGAGAGAGAGAGAGAGACAGAAGGAGCGATGGGGACAGCGATGCCGAGGGCGATAGAAAACGGGGTGTGTGTGGGAGGGGGTTCTCCTCCATTCTTCGGACAGCGATGAAGACGGGGGTGGCTGAGCTGCGAGCGATCAGGAGGGAGGGGAGGGGAACTTCCACCAGAGCAACGAGGTGATTTCCAATTTCCCTTCTGTCGTGGAGGCAACTTGTGAGGGGCGCCAGCCTCAGCTAAGGTCTTGGTGATCGCCCGCGGGGTTGGTGAAGGGGGGGGAACGTAGAGGGTTGGTGAGGGGAACGTAGAGGGAGCGTGAGGGGAACGTAAAAGGAGAGTGAGGGAGTTTAGAAGATTCATCTGCGTGTGTATACAGAAGGATGGTAAGGAATGCATAATGAATGAGAAGAGGATATAGATGATAGTGAGGGAGTCTAGAAGAATGAGGTGGGAGGTGTACATGGGAGAAAATACAGGGATGATGAGGGGGAGGTGTGTAGTGATTTACGAACGTAGGAGGACAATAAGGATATATATATATATATATATATATATATATAGAGAGAGAGAGAGAGAGAGAGAGAGAGAGAGAGAGAGAGAGAGAGAGAGAGGAAAGAAAGAGACCATTAAGCAGTAATGATTCAGTGATAGTCACATGCCACTGATCTGTAAAAGCCGAGGAGAAGAAAATTGTGGGGCACCCAAGATGGGTTTATAATAGATCCCCGCCAGATTAGTTTCGTTTACCCGGAGACCGAGAACAAATTAGAAAACGGAGAAGCGGGACTTGTTTATATTTAATGGCGTGTCTGTCTCCCCCCCGAGGCCTGCGCTTGTAATTAGCTTTTATTTTGTGGGAAAGTTATGGTTGTAGATACAGGTTATATAGATCTTCAGGTTTAGGGAAGTTTGTTCGTATTATAATCGAACACTATAATTTCAACGTGAGGGTGAGGGGGGGATCTCGTAAGGAGAATTTTAACGGGATGTGTGACATAAGAACACGCAAGAACACTTACTGATAACTTTTTGCGTCTTTGAAAATACTTTAAGAAGTGAAATAAGGTCACTCTAAGGAGGTAGTATCTTCATTCATCCTGTTCCAAATATATGTGATCTATAGTCAAATACAGGTCTCTCCGCTATAGTCAAATACAGGTCTGAAGTTATCTTTGGGTGCAGGACTGTATTTGACTATTTGGCGCCATGACAATGTCTCATTTGGAAGATGTGGGCCTTCGGTGCGTGAGTGTAGAGGGATGGTAAGGGAGCGTAGGAAAGGGGTAGTAGTGGAAAGGGAGATCCTTTCTTTAAAGGAAGGGTAGAGGAGGGAGGGATGCTAGGGAGGTGGTGTGTCAGTGGTTCAGAAGAGGGTGATGGGAGGGTAGTAAGAGGAGGAAGGAATGGGTGTAAACTGTAGAGGGAGTAGGAAGGGGTGGTGTTAGGAGGGGAGGGGAAGGGATGTAAATAAGATGTGTGTGTGTTTGAAGAGATAGCAGGGCCCTTGAGGGAATATCCTCACCTGGCCCCCTTCTCTGTTCCTTCTTTGGGGAAAAAAAAAAAGAATTGAAGCAGTAGCGACGGAAAAGAGGGCCATTCGCCTCATTGTCCTGCCATTTTTTTTTACTGTCTCTTAGGTCAAAATACTGTCTGTGGCTCCTGAAAGAACTGTATACCAAAATTTGAATTAAAAGAAAACATGAAAATCAGCTTTCAGAACGGCTATATTGATCTTGTAGTGTGTTCAGACACCGATCCTGACTCTATTAGATGTCCTTATGATCTATCCTGACCCAACAGGATGTCCTTAATTGTCTATCCTGACTCTATTAGATGTCCATATGGTCTATCGTGACACAGCAGGATGTCCCTGTGATCTATCCTGACACAGCAGGATGTCCCTATGATCTATCCTGACACAGCAGGATGTCTCAATGATCTTTCCTGACTCTAGGGTATGTCCCTATGGTCTATCCTGACTCTAGTGTATGTCCCTTATGGTCTATCCTGGCTCAACAGGATGTCCCTTACGATCTATCCTAAAGCAGGAGGTTAGGTCTTAAGATCTATCCCAGCGCAGCAGTATGTCTCAGCAAACACCCTGACACAGTTAGAATGTCTCAGGAGGAGGGAGAAGATGTCCCAGAATCCGTCTTGGCACAGCAGGATGGCTGTGGATGTGTCGACATAGACAGAAAGTAAACAAATCATTCTCATCAACAGGGATCAACCAGAAGCCATCTCGAGAGGCCTTCGGGGAGGAGACACACAGACACACACACACACACACACACACACACACACACACACACACACACACACTACCCACGTCTTTCATCCTGGTGTGACTGGACACAGATGATAAGGTCCCGCGAGGAACCATGAATGGCCATGAAAACCCCCAGAGATTACGGTAGGAACAGTGGAGTACGTTCGTTAGGGACTTACTTTCTCCTCCTCTCCCTCCTCCCTCAAGGGGCCTGGGTCGCCCCGAGAGCGCAGCTGGGGGACCAGGGTCGCCCCGCTGTCTCACGATGGTTCATCTTGATTAAGATCTTTCGCTGTCGTGGTGTGTGATGAATAGATTAATATTTCTTTTATTGGATTTCGGAATCCGTTCGGCTGAATAACAGAATTTGAGGTTGTTATACATATTGCCGAGCTGGGATGGCCATGATATAGTTAACTAGTCATACAAGAGCTTAAGCTTAGGGTAAGCTGGATGTTTCCACCCTTTGGATAAGGATGTGAGTGACGTATACAGTTAGATTGCCAGAGTGGCAGATATATATATATATATATATATATATATATATATATATATATATATATATATATATATATATATATATATATATATATATATTATCCCTGGGGATAGGGGAGAAAGAATACTTCCCACGTATTCCCTGCGTGTCGTAGAAGGCGACTAAAAGGGAAGGGAGCGGGGGGCTGGAAATCCTCCCTCTTGTTTTTTTTTTTTTAATTTTCCAAAAGAAGGAACAGAGAAGGGGACCAGGTGAGGATATTCCCTCAAAGGCCCAGTCCTCATCCTCTGTTCTTAACGCTACCTCGCTAATGCGGGAAATGGCGATTAGTATAAAAATATATATATATATATATATATATATATATATATATATATATATATATATATATACATACAGGGAGGTTTACAGAGAAGATGGTGTGGTTTTATACATTACGAACTTGGTTGAAAATTAAGTGATGAATGATTGCAGTGATACAAGAGTTGACGTACTACATGGCTTAACTTTTGCATTCACACACACACACACACACACACACACACACACACACACACCATCTTCCCCTCTCCCCTTGTATTTCAAATCTCTTCATGTTTCTCCATTCTTTCTCTCTCTCTCTCTCTCTCTCTCTCTCTCTCTCTCTCTCTCTCTCTCTCTCGCATATCATTTTGAACCCTCACTGTGACACAAAAGAAAATTTGCAACAGAGAAGGATCGTGTGTGTGGTGGGGGTGTCAGTTCGTTACCAATCTCGTAAAAAAGAAGAAAAAAAAATTGAAAGACTTGTTCAGTTCATCTTAAGCTAAGAAACGAGGAGTTTCTCACAGCGCCCCCCCCCCCTCCCCCCCTCCACCCCCCCTTCACCCCCCACCCCCCACCCCCCACCCTCTAGAAATTAACTCTTCGACCAAAAATTTTTTCCATCCGATGCCTCACATTTCTAAATGCATTTCCCCGCGCTGTGGTTCTTCTTCTTCTTCTTCTTCTTCTTCTTCTTCTTCTTCTTCCCATTTGTTACAACCCTAACGCTCTGGTACTGATGATGACTTAAACACGGCATTTTCACAAGGCTGCAGAAGGTGACGTGCGTTAACGTAAGTTACCCGTTGAAGCGGTGATAAATGATCCCTTATTTAGTGTTAGTTATATGGAAAGAAAGAGCTCCCCGCCCCGCGCCCCCTTCTGTGAGGCGTCTGGGTTGTGTGGCACACTTAGGTTAATTCTTATAAAATGAGCCCCAGCTTTTACGGGAGGTAATGTAAGACTGGGTTTAGGGGGCCAACTGAAGACGGCATATTTTGTTCCCCTCTCCTGGAGGGTTTAGAACGAAGCCTTCGTATGGCAGAGGTTGGAAAGGGCATCAACCCAGCGTGGACAGATGGAGGTTGCTTTTACGGTTGCCAAATGACTGATGACGGTAGACGTTTTTGGAAAGGGATATTGTGTGTGTGGGATGATGGGGTTCGAAGCACAGCGAGCTTGCCTTGCCTTGTGGGTTTATAGGAATATGTGACGATGAAGACACTGAGAACGATAGAACACGAGGATAACAGTGACGATATAACATGAAGTCAATGAGAACAGTATAACACGAAGACATTCAGAACGATAGAACACGAGGATAACAGTGACAGTATAACATGAAGACACTGAAAACATGAAGACAGTCATAACAATAGAACACAAGGATAACAGTGGTGATATTACATGAAGACAGTGAGAACAGTATAACACGAAGACACTGAGAACAATAGAACACGAGGCTGACAGTGACAATATAACATGAAGACAATGAGAACATTATAACATGAAGACAACGAGAACAATAGAACACGAGGATGGTAGTGACAGTATAACACAAAGACAAGAACAGTATAACACGAAGAAACATTGACAGCAATAGAAGACGGGGATGACAATGAGATTATAACATAATGAAGACAAAGAGAACAGTATAACACGAAGGTGAGAACAGTGTAACACGAAGAAGATAATATGAACAGTAAACCATGAAGAGAAGAAGAAAATAAGAAGAGTATAACATGTAGAAGTCGTTTGAGAACAATATGACATGAATTAGTGAGAACAGTATAACATGAGGTAGTCAGTGAGAACAACGTATAACAACACATAACATTTATCCTTCTCCAGTATTGTATGGCAGTTTACACATTCACTCGGTCCGTTTTCTTTTTAAAAATATTCCATTCCTCCCGTGCGCAGTGACAAAAAAAAAGAAAGAAAACGCGCAGGTGATTATTCCGTGTGGTGTGGTGTATGCTCCAGTGCGCAGTTCGCTGCGCAGGGGATTAATCAGTTGGATGTGGTGTGCGCGCACATAGTCCGCCACTAGGACGTGAGTGTCTTTAGCTTTGAGGCAAATATGGGCGATTATTAAGGAATAGTAATATTTGAAGGTATTCTATTTTTTTTATTTTGCTATTGTGAAATGCGCAGTTTACACATGATGGATGCGTATTACACACACACACACACACACACACACAAATATATATATATATATATATATATATATATATATATATATATATATATATATATATATTCTTTTCTTTCATACTATTCGCCATTTCCCGCGTCAGCGAGGTAGCGTTAAGAACAAAGGACTGGGTCTTTGAGGGAATATCCTCACCTGGCCCCCTTCTCTGTTCCTTCTTTTGGAAAAAAAAGGGGGGGGGGGGTAGTTAAGAGAGAAGGTAAAAAGTATATATACGTCTGTGTATGTGGAATTCGAAGTGAAACAACGCCTCTGTAACGCGACTGTCGACTGAACGTGATAAGTAGTAGAGAGAGAGAGAGAGAGAGAGAGAGAGAGGAACAGGATTTCGCTATGAAGTCGAGAGATGAGAAGTTTGTGGTCAGCAAACCCCCGTGGGCGAAGTTCTCCTTATGACTAAACTTCCTTCCTCATTTGTTTGTTGTGTAAGACGAATGCTCCTAGAGAAGGACCCTGTTGTCAGTTTCTCTTTAAGACATGATGATAATGAGTTTATTTCACAGTCTAATCACTTGAAGTTGTTTAGAAAAATAAAAGCGTGTTTTACAGCATAGTTTAAGGAGAGGAGGAGAGATGGGTGGGTGGGATGGGGTATTATTAACGCGTTGCTGAGTGGAATTGGTGATTCGATCATTACTTTTGAGGGCGGGTAGAGTCATTAGTATAGTCATTCACTGTCAGTCACTGTATCAGCGACCTGGTAGTCGCTGCCAGACTGAGTCTACGTGCGAGAGAAGTGAATCATACACCTTCACTGCCAGAGTCTCAGACATTCACTGCACGGGTGCTATCAGAGTCCACTGCTCACGTTTCACTGCCTCGAAAATGGTTCGTAAGTTCGTTGTATACAGGCCATAAGTCGTTTGTAGTAGGCATTATATAGCGTCGCTGTGTTCCCATGTGAAATTCGGGTTTCGTGAGTGCTCTCCAGGAAGGAGAATATAGTGAAGGATTTACGCACGTTATCGAATAACCATGCGACTTTGACAGGGATCAGAGGCGATGAGTGTGGCGCACCGAGATGATGTTCGCAGCCCTCTGGCCTCACCGCTGTTCTCCTACAGCTGCACGAGTTTGTTCTCCTACAGCTGCAGGAGTTTGTTCTCTCACAGCTGTAGGAGTTTGTTCTCCTACAGCTGCACGAATTTGTTCTCCTACAGCTGCAGGAGTTTGTTCTCCTACAGCTGCACGAGTTTGTTCTCTTACAGCTGCAGGAGTTTGTTCTCCTAGAGCTGTAGAAGTTTCTTCTCCTACAGCTGCAGGAGTTTCTTCTCTTACAGCTGCAGGAGTTTCTTCTCTTACAGCTGCAGGAGTTTCTTCTCTTACAGCTGCAGGAGTTTCTTCTCTTACAGCTGCAGGAGTTTGTTCTCCTACAGCTGCAGGAGTTTGTTCTCCTAGAGCTGTAGAAGTTTCTTCTCCTACAGCTGCAGGAGTTTCTTCTCTTACAGCTGAAGGAGTTTGTTCTCCTACAGCTGCAGGAGTTTGTTCTCCTACAGCTGCAGAAGTTTGTTCTCCTACAGCTGAAGGAGTTTGTTCTCCTACAGCTGCAGGAGTTTCTTCTCTTACAGCTGTAGAAGTTTGTTCTCCTACAGCTGCAGGAGTTTGTTCTCCTACAGCTGCAGGAGTTTGTTCTCCTACAGCTGCAGAAGTTTGTTCTCCTACAGCTGCAGGAGTTTCTTCACCTACAGCTGCAGGAGTTTCTTCACCTACAGCTGCTGGAGTTTCTTCTCTTACAGCTGCAGGAGTTTGTTCTCCTACAGCTCTAGGAGTTTCTTCTCTTACAGCTGCAGGAGTTTGTTCTCCTACAGCTCCAGGAGTTGTGTAAAAATGTTCACTACATGATGACTGTAACTCTACTCATAAGACTGTGAGTTTCCACGTTCTGACTACACCTTGTACGTAATTAGAGTATGGGGAGATGGTTTTTGAGCAGACAAATAGTTTGGTAACATGGAATTATGAGACTTTTGAACATGACAAATAGTTTGGTAACATGGAATTGAGACTTTTGAACAGACAGATAGTCTGGTAACATGGAATTACGAAACTTTGTAACATGGAATTAGGAAACTTTTGAACATGCAAATAGTCTGGTAACATGGAATTAGAAAACTTTAACATAGGATCTGACATTATTATGACCTGAAATGCGTTACTCCTCTCATGATTTTGGATTAAGCTCGTGTGACTGCAGGTTTGCATGACGGGTGAGTAGAATGAACTTACAGATGAACGAAAGAGTAGCATCAGTGATTGGAAGTGTTCATGTCTCCTGCAGATGACGGATGGGGGGGTCTAGAGAATTCTTTGGCAAAGAAACGCCATCGAGGCTTTAGAAAACGACGAATTTCGATGTTTCGTGCTACCAGCTCTGTACAGGGTAACGGTCAAGGTTGAAGTAGAGGACAGTCGAAGTGTTGGAACCGAGGACAACGTAGCGAAAGAGCGCGTCGAGGACTGTCGAAGTGTTGGAACCAATGACAACAGAGCGAAAGAGCGCGTCACGATCGACCTCAGTCCCAAAACGTGAACGCGTCGACTGTCGCTCTGTCTTGATAACAAAAGACATACGTCATCAGAATCACGTACGAGAGATTGAGGACAGCGTGCTTTATCGTTCGTAAATCGTACGATAATTAACTCGCAGACAGAAGGCTTCCTCCATGTGTGTGTATGTGGGTGTGTGAGGCAGCTCGCGACATCGTTCGAAGACATGGGACAACAGACTACTTCGTATGTTCTCCTATGGAGCGTCTTCCCCTGGTACTTCGTACGTAACGTGGCCGAGGAGGAGATCTCTTATAATTGCATTGTGTGGGTCGCGACCCTCCTGCGATGGATGATTGGTGCTGGTGATCGTATTTGCTGGTGTGTCACGGGCCCGCCCGCCCGCCATAGCCTTCCGAACGCCACCATAAACTGCGACGGTTGTTCACAGATGCTGAAAGGATTACGGGCCTTGCCAGAGCGCAAGCCACTTGACCGTCCGTGTGTTGGGATAACACCGCCACCACGAACATGGTACCCCACCACAATATATATATATATATATATATATATATATATATATATATATATATATATATATAAACCCCCTCTCTGTATGTGTGGATATGTAATAACCTTTCTTTACATTACTATATGATTACATTACCATCTTACTCTCCAAACAAACCAAACATTGTCCAGTCGAGACCTCAACTCCCACCTAACTTCCTCTCCTTCCTCCTCCTCCTCCTCCTCCTCATTTCCTAAACACTTCATTCTCTAATTTACGCTCCGCTCTCCCGCTGGTTTATATGCCAGTCTCCCTGTTTTATACGCCACTCTCCCTGGTTTATACGCCACTCTCCTATACCTCGTAGGCGCCTCTTACAACTCCCTGTCAGTCTTTGTCAACTGCATATACTTCAACTTTAGCACATGATCTAGTTAAGCGTAGGAAGTGTTGGAGTGACAATGTGATAATGTTTGACTCGAAATGGTAATGTCTGTGACTGGTTAGAGTGGAGGGAATGCTTCATGGTGTAGGCAGTGATAGATTATGACAGAATATAGCAATGGATATCAGAGCTAGATGTGTTATATCAATGGGTCATGGAATATAGCAGTGGAAGTTAGTGACAGATGTGTTACGCTAGTGGGTCATAGAATATAGCAATGGATGTCAGAGATAGATGTGTTACATCATGGGTCATGGAATATAGCAGTGGATGTCAGAATTGATATGTTGCATCATTAGCTCATAGAATATAGCAAATGGAAGTCAGAGACACGTGTTACTCTACTGGGTCATAGAATATAGCAGTGGAAGTCAGATACACATGTGTTACACTTGTAAGTCATTAATGCTAAATGATAATGATAAATATAGTGAGAGACTCAATGGTTACAGAGTCCTGCCGTGTATAGTGACGTAGTTGATGGTGGTGGATGATGATAACGGGAAGTGTAACACTGAAACAGGTGATGGTGACAAGTGACAGTGACGAATGTCACGTTCGGTGATAGTGACAGATAATGACGACGAGTATGGTGTTCATGGAGATGGCGCCACGATAGGAGATAGTGAGTGACGGGTCATAACTACAGACGATTGTGAAGGATGGCTGTTAAAAAGTCTGCGTCAAAGACCACGTACTATCGGTCATGGAGAGAGAGCGCGAAGATGGCCTTCACTTCGCTGGACAGATCTCTCGGCTCATGACACACCAACCAGCCAGTTATGGTCGAGGGAAACTCTTGTGTTGTATCTGCCCCGGACACGCTTCGTCCTCACTCCCGCCTCATGTTGAGTGAGGAGACGTGTGTGTGTTGAGTGAGGAGACGTGTGTGTGTGTGTGTGTGTGTTGAGTGAGGAGACGTGTGTGTGTGTGTGTGTGTGTGTGTTGCTAGTCTCATTGTCCGTCGAGGACGCCGATCTGAGTGGGGGGATCTAACCTGGGCTATAGGAAATCCAGGATCCATATTGAAACCACAGAGCCACAAAGTCCGCCCTGGGCTTACGTTAAGTCAGGGTATGAATACCAGGGAGTTTAACTGGTAACCTGGTACTTGTTAGGGGTAAAGTACCACATCTGCTACCTTGGTAACATAGGTCAGCGGAAGCAAGATTCACTGCCCTAGGGAAATATTAACTAGTAATTTCCCAGTGGCGATGGGAATGAATGAAGGCAGACAGTATGAATTATGTACATGTGTATATATGTATATGTCTGTGTGTGTATATATATGTATGCATTGAGTTATATAGGTATGTATATTTGCGTGTATGGACGTGTATGTATATACATGTGTATGTGGGTGGGTTGGGCCATTCTTTCGTCTTTCCTTGCGCTACCTTGCTAACGCGGGAAACAGCGACAAAGCAAAATAAATAAAGATAATTTCTTAGTACTTGTTAGGGCAGCGGAAGCAAAATAACTAGTAATGACCCAGTACTTGTTAGGGCGGCGGAAGCACCATCCACTACCCAAGTGAGACTTGTAATTTACATTGATATCAACAACGTCGACCATTGTACAATCAGTAAGGGCGATAACCTCAAAGTTAAGCAGGACGGTGACAGCTTTGAGAACATGACCACCAGTAGTCCAGGCTGTGGTCGACATGCGTACGTAAATGAAATTCTTAGAAGTCGGAACTGCGCAACGAAGAGAAAATAAGTCTTGCGTAGTCTACTTTTCCCATTACGAGATGAAATTAAAGATGTAATCATTACCTTGCCACAGTGGTGGCCTTTGCGTGATAGATACGAAATAGATATTAAAATCCTATCATTGGAAGTTATAGCGCATGCAGGAAGAGAGATTTTTTTTTCTAACTGATATGCAAATTCGGGCAACAGGCTGCTCTATGATTTGATTACTGTCTCCTCACCTCTACAAGAGGTACGTATAGTGTGACTATAGGGTTTCTGCCATGTCTTGTTGTTGAGGAAGTCACCTGCTCACAGAAATTTATCCACACACACACACACACACACACATGCCCAGCGCAGGCTTAGGTCTATATGTATAAACACATAGAAAGGAGAAAAGACACGGTACATGTATATACACACGAGGTTGAGAGACAGGATCTAACCCAAGTGTAAAAACTTCAATCCCCCACGACACACGGATCGTTATCACAGTTGTTGCCCAGAACCAACATTGACACATGGTGTTGATAAAAGCTTCAAGGATTCCATAATGGAAAGACCCAAGCACTCAGCGAGTCCTCCACGTTCCCTGGGCGCTGCCAAAGATCTCGAGGAGAAAAATATTGAAGTTTTGTCTCCGCTGGGCTAGTGGTGGGCAGTCGAGGGTTAAGTGGTGATGTGGTGACAGGGTGAACAAGAGGAGAGGTCGTGTGTGTGGTGGGAGGGTCGGTCTGTTGTGTGTTGCGTTCTTGTGGTGAAGGCTGGTGGCGGGATCTGAGGCGTGGTAGAGCGACGTGTGTAGGTTCGGGGAGAAAAAGGGTTTATCTTGTGAGGGTGTTAAGTTGAGGAAGGTGTTGAGGGAAGGCGGGGACACGATTGAAGTGTCTGGTCGGTTGATCGTGTATGAAAGTCTGGTTACACTAGTGCTGGGGAGTGGAGGAGGAGGAGTAGGGATCTGGTAGTTGGGGTGATGGTAGAACAAGGCTCGGGTCTGCTATTCGTCTCTGGGTCGGGGTGAGTGGTTTGTGAAGGTTGGGATGGCGGGAGTGGACTGAGAGGGTGTGTGTGTGTGCTGCCGCAACAGATTGCGTACCTGTCATGCCTTGAGTGTGTCTTTTGTGGTGGTGTTTGGGTTTCCGGTTGTAGGTGATTGGAGTTGATGGTTTGGATACATCTTGTTATGGTTCGGATGGGCATTTTTCTTATGTTTTTTTGCGTTGTGTTTGACCATTTGTTGAAGACCCGACTGCGGAAGCATAGAGTTAAACAGTCCGTTTGAACTGATGGTAGAGAATGAAAATCGCTTGTTTACACGCTAATTATTGTTCCCCATAGGTGTTCTTAGATTGTGTACTTTCGATGTTGCCTTTATAATACTACCGTTAAGCGTGAAGGTCATGTGAGTGTCGTATACGATGCCTAGTGCTTCCGGGGGGGTGTTTGGGTGAGAGGGAAAGGGGGTTGATGGAACCATGAGATGTGGCGGGTGATGATCGATGCAAAATGTCAATGTCGGTTCCTGTCATTCAGTTGCAGTGGAGTCGTTATTAGAAGAGAGTGAAGTTTTGTTGCAAGTTATTTATGGTATGCGTTATATCAGCTTGTGACTGTAAGAACACCTATGTCAGCAAGAACGATAGGTGTGTAAGGGTTGGGAGAGGTGGTGGATGATTATGTAGGAAGAGGTTGAAGAGAGTGGGGGATAGAGAAGCGGCCTGGGGTACTCCGTCCTCATGGCTGCAAATGTTTGAAGTGGGTAATGTAGAAGCACCGCGTATGTCTGACGGTTGGAGAGGAAGTTCACCAACCACCGTGTGTTGTTCATCTGCACTGAGGTGCTGAGTAGCCTGTGTGCGAATAAGGGTACCGTGTCAAAGGCTTTCTTTATATATGTATGGCAGGATGGGGTACTGGGGAGGTTAAAACCGTCCAATGAGGGTGTATGTTGCGTATAAGGTGATGG
This sequence comes from Panulirus ornatus, assembly GCF_036320965.1. Taxonomy (NCBI): domain Eukaryota; kingdom Metazoa; phylum Arthropoda; class Malacostraca; order Decapoda; family Palinuridae; genus Panulirus; species Panulirus ornatus. The sequence goes on along the minus strand of NC_092244.1, from coordinate 14,602,732 downwards.
GGGAGAGTGATGGTGCAGTGCTTAGGACGGAATCCTTGATGTGAAAAGGGAGAAAGAGGGATAGATGTCTTAGTTGATCCTATTTGAGGATGAGAATATGAAGGATAGTCTAGTCGATTGGAAGAAAATATACATAAAGAAGCTGGTACGTAAATGGTTTAGCTGGGTTTCAGGACTCTGGTTATGTTCGCCAGTGTTCATATGCTTGGTATTCTCCTGTGGAATCAACAGGAAATTGAGATCTTTACACGGACCTGAAGGGTTACGGGAGGTAGATGTTTCACAGTTGATCGTCAGACATCTTGTGGTCCAGTAGTGTGTGGTCGACGAAATACTTCGTTATGGATCAGATGATTGTGTTTCGTTCTCTCGTCATCCACAGCATATTTCTTGGGAGACATATCCCCTGGTCGTTCATCTCCAATAGGAATCCTCAGTCAGATCTTCATACTGAGGGAGTAAAGGTGAGTGTGTGCATGCCAGAGACACACGCACGCATTTATCCCTCGGTCGGGTGGTGGTGTATGGTAAGCTCAACCCACACATGACAATTAGGCATTCAACAATCATCCAGAAGACGAAGTAGGAGACAGATGAGGTGAGGGGTGATATGACTCCTTTGGCCACCTCCACCACCACCCGTGGTAGTGTCCGTTCTGTCCTCATTTCAGTCACTACCTGACTCCACCTGCGTGTGGTGACGCCTCGAGTGGTGAAAGTCAACTTCAGCGGGTGAAAGAGGGAGTACAATCTCGATGGAAGATCTCACACCACAAAAAAAGGTACCTACCTTTCGCTGCTGCTGATTTAGGACAGCCTTGAAACTGCAGGAACCCTGTTCAAGAGGTCTTGAGTTTATGCTGTGAAAATGATATATTGTATGAAGTCAACGCGCCTGAGCGGTGAGAGTCGAACTCGGCGCCTCCAGAGGAGTTGGTAGGCCGAGAGAGGGAAGAAACACTCAGCTTACCATCCCTGGTAGCCCGGGTTCGACTCCCGGAGAACGCAGGGGGGTCTATGACTCGATCTGAGTCTTCCTCGAGACTCGAGTGTGAGCGGGCTGTCGTACCCCACTTGACCTCCAGAGTCTGTGGGCGTGTGGACCCACAGAAGAGCTGCCGTTGTAGCTTAGGAAAAGCAAAGTTTTAGCTCATAGATGATTCCAGGGGAAGGCAGTCCATCCCACAAACCCTAATGGCCTCGTTTGGTTCACGTGCGCGCAGAGGTGAATTTGTGCATGCATGAATATGTACGTGTGTGTGTGTGTGTGTTTGTGTGTGTGTAAAAGTTCCACAAACTCCACGCTAATAATCGCACAGAATCCCTTGGGAGCGAGCGCTGGGGGGAGTAAACTTTGATGCTAATTCTGACAAGCAAACTGCAAAATATGAAAATGTAAAATGGTCTGGGCTGGTGCCCACCACGGAAGGTGGAGGGATTTTCTCTGTCTCTCACGGTTTTGAGATTCTTCAGAAGCGTGTGAAAACTCGGGCCACGCACTTTACCCCCGCTAGCCAGACCCTACCTTCTATAAACCGGCAACGCGGGAGCATTTCCGAGACAAAGAGAGAGAGAGAAGAAAAAAAAAAAGGATAGATAAGATGGTTCTTTCCTTTTTCTTTTTTCTTCTTGTCTCATTTTGAAAATTATTTTTCATTATGATGAGCTGTGTGTGAATGTGAGTGTGTGTGTGTGGGCAGGTGTAAGTATGTGTGTGTGTGTTTGTGGGCAGGTGTAAGTATATGTGTGTGTGTGTGTGTGTGTGTGTGTGTGTGTGTGTGAGATTAGTACTTGTGTGATGTGGGAAAGCATTTTACACTCGTCTTGCCCCAGTCTCTTAACCTTGTATATATATGTACCATGGCTTCCCCCCCTTATATCCACCCTCCCTCCGTTCCTCCCTTCCAATCCTTCCCAGCCAGTGCCCGGTGTGTGTGTGTGTGTGTGTGTGTGTGTGTGTGTGTGTGTGTGTCCATTATCCATCATGATACGCCTGCCAGACAGGCACAAGTCCACCATATACCAAAATACCATCCTCCACCAACACCACCACCACACCCCTTCTGATAGCAGGAGCCGTTGTCAACCTGAGCATACACCCGTGTGGCCGTCATCCACAACAACACAAGGATACACGAAAAAAAAAAAAAGCATACACAAGTGGGGGATTCGTGACCAAAACAGGATGCGACACCGCATTTGGCCCACTGATTCCCCCACTAGGGATAATGGATCGCCACTGCTCTGAACTTTGCGAACCTAATTTTAGTCGCGTGCGCTTGAATCAACGCAGAGCAAAACAGCAAAAATGTCAAAGGGCTTTGATGATGAATAACAAGTTGTCTCTTACCCGACGAAACTTAGAATTCTTGTAGGTTATGCATGGTTCGGTAAGGAAGGAGTTCAGTTCTTAATAAATGCCTAACAAACTTTAATTAAATCCTTTGTTAGTATTTAACAAGCCACCATTCTCTCCTTGTGAAAAAAAAAGAGAAATGGAAATCATTGTTCGAGTAGTAGTTATTGTAGTAGTTGAAAATAACGCCATAAAAACGTGTGAAAACAAAAAAGTAACGAGTGACGAATACATAGATTCAGGTTCATGACTGGGCATTATTTGCGCCAACGTAGTTAAAACTAATGTCAGTTTTACGGGCATTTTTATCACTTGTCATCCCTGTGTTTGTCTCCTGTCCCAGCGCTACAAGCTGCGTGGACATGATCACTCCTCTCTCTCTCTCTCTCTCTCTCTCTCTCTCTCTCTCTCTCTCTCTCTCTCTCTCTCTCTCTCTCCCCTCACCATCACTAACCCACTGGTCTGTTCCGAGCGCTGAATGAATAGCCTTTAGAAGCTCCAGTCCTTTGGCTCAGAAACCTACATTTTATAATCCAATCCAATCCAGTCCGTCTGTTGTTGTGTGCAATACCCTTATATATACCTCTTATTTTTTGATGACTTTCTGGTGGTAATTTTTGTATTTTTTTCCTTATTTTTTTTTAACAATCGTAGCGCAAGGAAACAGACAAAAAAATGTTCCAACCCAGCCACATACACATGTATATACATACACGTCCACACACGCACATATACATACCTATACATTTCAACGTATACACATAAATATATATACAGACATATACCTATATAGACACGTACATAATTCATACTTGCTGCCTTTATTCATTCGCGTCGTCACCCCGCCACACATGAAATGACAACCCCCTCCCCCTCATGCGCGCGTGGTAGTGCTAGTAAAAGACAACAAAGTCCCCATTCGTTCACACTCAGTCTCTAGCTGTCATGTATAATGCACCGAAACCACAGCTCCCTTTCCTACATCCAGGCCCCACATAACTTTCTATGGAAAATCTGTTGCTTACTTTTTGGAAAAGAATGAAAAAGTCATTTCAACTTTGACCTCAAATTTGCCTGGGTACAAGAAGCAAATCACCGGCCCAATTAAAAAGTTCCCTTAATTCGAAGCAAAACAGGTAACACCTTTTATCTACGTCGTTGGCTTATACTTTGCTGTTAACTGCTTCGAGGCCATTAGAAACGAACTAGTAATATATATATATATATATATATATATATATATATATATATATATATATATATATATATATATATATGTGTGTATATATATATATATATATATATATATATATATATATATATATATATATATATATGTGTGTGTATATATATATATATATATATATATATATATATATATATATATATATATATATGAGAACGATTTACCTTTGGGCACCCTGAATTCCAACTCGATCCTGTTGCGTGTCACGACTGTACGTAACTGTAGGACCCGGTTCGAATCCTCGACGCTCACAGGTAAAGTCGTTATCACTTGTTCCATATGCCCAGTACAAGTTTATATATATATATATATATATATATATATATATATATATATATATATATATATATATATGTAATTATTGCTTCCCTTGACGCATATATCCAAAACGTTTTCATAGCAAGCTGGTGAAGGTAATTGTGTTTCCAAACTCAAGTAATGAAAATGACTTCAAACATGGTTTGCGTCCCGGGATTAGATATACGCAGATTAATGTCATTTAGTCCCAACAGCAGTTGAAAGTGGGGTCGTCCCAAAAATAAAAGTAATATGCATAAAAGAAAGAGAGAGTAAAGTCGTCATGAGGTTAGTTTACTCTCATTTTGCTACTGGTTCCTTTCGCTGGTCGGTGGTACGTATGTACTTGCGACTGGGTGTGGTGGTTGTGGAGTGTGGAGGTTGTGGGACGGTGGTTGTGGATTGTGGGGGGGGGAGGTGTTTGTTGAATGGTGGTTGTGGATTGATGGGGTTGTGGAATGGTTGTTGTAGATTGAGGTGTGTGGAAGAATGGTAGTTGTAGATTGGTTGGAGGTTTTGTGGAATGGTGGTTGTGGATTGGTGGGGTTGTGGAATGGTTGTTGTGGATTGGGGTGTGTGGAAGAATGATAGTTTGTAGATTGGTTGGAGGTTTTTGTGGAATGTGGTTGTGGATTGGAAGGTTATACTAGATTACCAACGCCACTGTTCACCTTCTTTCTCGTGGCTGATTCTGCCCTTTATGTACCGAATGAAGGAGTCCTACACTGATATTCCTTGGTTGTGATATTGGCGTTTGTGGGCTGGGTGATGCCCCACAGCGTAGAATCTCAAGTTACGTGAGAGAGACGATATTACCAGTCCTTCGCAGGACTCGAGCGGTGGATCTGTGGTCGGAAAGGTCTGCTCAGTCCTCCCCTGGGACCCTTACTGTGGATCTGTGGGCGAGAAGGTCTGCTCTGGCCTCCCCTGGGACCCTTACTGTGGGTCTGTGGGCAGAGAGGTCTGCTCAGTCCTCCCCTGGGACCCTTACTGTGGGTCTGTGGGCAGAGAGGTCTGCTCAGTCCTCCCCTGGGACCCTTACTGTGGGTCTCTGGGCAGAGAGGTTTGCCCAGGCCTCTCCTGGGACCCTCACTGTGGGTCTGTGGGCAGGCAAGTCTAGCCAGGCCTCTGTGAGTGTGTGGCCTGCTGTGGCCAACCCTCTGCACACACACACACACCAGGAACAGCAACTTCCTACAGAACTCCTGGACTTGCTGCATGGGGGCCAGGCGGTCCCGTGGACGCCCCTTCTCTCCCAGTCTTCTGCAGTCGGAGTATTTCGCTTTAGAAACAAACTTGTGGCCGAGAGAACTTCAAGGGAATTGTACCGGGTCTCTGTGGCGTCTTCTTAGGCACTTCTGAATTAGCCAGGCAACAATTTTGGTCGATCAGTTTGAATATATATATATATATATATATATATATATATATATATATATATATATATATATATATTTTTTTTTTTTTTTCATACTATTCGCCATTTCCCGCATTAGCGAGGTAGCGTTAAGAACAGAGGACTGGGCCTTTGAGGGAATATCCTCATATGGCCCCCTTCTCTGTTCCTTCTTTTGGAAAATTTAAAAAAAAATGAGAGGGGAGGATTTCCAGCCCCCCGCTCCCTTCCCTTTTAGTCGCCTTCTACGACATGCAGGGAATACGTGGGAAGTATTCTTTCTCCCCTATATATATATCTATCTATTTATTCATTTTGCCCTGCCGCCGTCCCCCGCGCCAGCGAGGTAGTGCAAGGAAACAGACGAAAGAATGGCCCAACCCACCCACATACACCACATATACATATATATACACACACAGACATATACATATATACCCATGTACATAATTCATACTGTATATATATATATATATATATATATATATATATATATATATATATATATATATATGAAGACGAGTAATAACTTGTAATACAACCTTTTTCAAAAGCTCACAACATGAGCCGTAGCATGAAAGTGATTTCTCCTGGAGAGCAAATTAGTCAATTAGCTGTCAGTCTTGTATTGTTCACGTCCGTTCCGTCAGTAAATGGAAGTAACTAATTATACGTTCAGGATGTCATTGACGAAGTTGTAAGAATATTATTATCATCAGATCGACATTTCATATTTCGCGTCGTTTTGCTCTTGGAACTGTTTCCTACGCCTGCTTGCGAGTGATCGCTACCAGCTGACGATTGAGACAAAGAGGAGGTCGTAGAGATGTTACCCTCTTGCGCTAGTTAGGATTAGGCTCGACAAATCTCCATTGTAGGATGGCTGTCTTTAGGCAAATAAGGTGTACTGTAATTCGAATGAGAGGTCTCTCCCTCCCTACTGTCTCTTTCATGCCGGGGGTTGGCAAACACTTGGAGGAGGCAGTGTACCTCACTGCCATCCCGACTCAAGTCTCAGGCGGTCGCTAGAGAATCTACGGAAGGATGTGTCGTCAGCGTGACACCACTATTAGTCAGTCATAAGGTCTCAGAAGCTGCTGTGTGAAGCACCGAGACGGTGTCGGCATCCAGATTCTTTTTCGTGTGGGTTCAGAGTGTCTTGCAAGACTCGAACGTAATGGAATAAGGGGGATCGAGGACCCCAAGTGGCTCCTTCAAGTGACCTGGTAACAGCAGCTTATATGATCCATGACAACAAATGCGTACATGAAAGGAGAATCAAGACTGGAATTCATATTCCTCGAGTCTTTGGATAATTCGAATCACTGAATTACATTTTTAGGATTATATTTTTATGTCAGCCATTACACTAAAAAGTCCAGAATACCATTGGACCTTCGTGGTGTAGTGGTTAGCGTTCCTGACCGCGAGGCGTTCACGGGCTGCTCAGGATCGAGCGCGTAGGTTCGAATCCTGGTTACGGCAGTCGGTCCACAGTCAACTGAGCTGTTCATCCACGCCTAGTTCGATAAAATGGGTACCTGGCTTGGATTGGGGTCAGTTTTAAAGAATATGCTTTTCTGAAGACTATGCTATTTCGAAATCGCTTATAAACATTAATATACACGAGAAGGATTGAATTATTTTTTCTTCATGTTCATACAGACATTTGGAATTAAGAAATGATACATAAACACATTAATGTGAGTTGAGCATTGCCAAGTTATATAAGAATTGGAGAGAAATTCCTCAATAAAGATCTCATCTTGCCCATTTGTAGAGAAAAATGGTATAAATTTTCACTTTCTCAACCCTATTTTGTTTTCCATCGTAGAGAAAACGGTGTTAAAGATGTTACACAAAAAAAAAAGACACGAGATATATTAACAAGGATGGAACTTTTAATGGAACCATCGGCTTCCATCGTTCCCATAAAACGAAAGAGTAAGTTGAATGAAGGAACCTCCATTATTTATGGCGTTGATAAGGGACTCCTACAGGCTCGATTTATGGTCTATATTATAGCTTGGATACCTTATATATTTCATCCCTAGGCAGCTGAGATCATGTGATTCTCTTGCTTCGTCTGTCCCGTCCTTTGTTTGGGGTTGAATTCCTTATCTTCCTTCGTCCTTCGGACGTGGGAGTGGTGTTCAGTGCTGCTCATTAGGTGGGTGAAATGGGTTTAGAATCGTGGTTCTTGGGGGGGGGGGGGGGGAAGTATGACTCTCGATATTTTTGCCTGCCAGTTGATCGTCCAATATGTTGACTGGACGCCTTTCTTGAGAGAGAGAGAGAGAGAGAGAGAGTACCTCCTCCCTACCTGCGGGTACTTAATACGAGATTTTGCCGTTAGGGAGTGCTAGCTAGCGCGTAGCGCCCACTGCATATCTTTCTTGATAGCAGTACTCCTTTTCTCTCATCACTACGATACTGTATCACGGTCGCCCCTGTGTTCATCTGGAACCGTTTTTAAGCCATTTATCAAGGCTTCTGTTAAATGCGTCTATGTTTATCCCATGCCAATATCTCCACTTGGTCCATAAACTGAATAACTTGATCATCTTTCTTGATTAGCGTCTCGTGAATGTTTGTCTAACGTCCTAACATGTTCCACAGTGTTCCTGTAGACTTAAAGCCCATCAGAATTGCCTTGCCTTAAAGCCGTGCCTTTTTGTGACAGACGACCTCACCCTCTCGCCGTGTGCGTAGACCGTCGTGTTTCCTCCTCCTCCTCCTCCTCCGCTTTATGGGATGCTGGTGTTCGCCGAGGAGTCTTGCAACCCCTCAATGTGAAGTTTTTAAAGTCCCCGCTTCTTCGAGGTTATACCTGTATCGCCTTCCCAAGCTGCTTGCTTCTCTCTCTCTCTCTCTCTCTCTCTCTCTCTCTCTCTCTCTCTCTCTCTCTCTCTCGATGACGGTGGTGGTGGCCGCATATAATATAGCAGTATTCTGATGTGTGTTGTGTCATGCGTATGCAGTTGAACAGCTCCAGTCATCATTGTTCTTCCTCTTGTTATAAATGTTCTCATCATCTTTCATTATCATATCCCAACTTTTCACTTCCTTTCCTTTTGGTACGTTCTTATGTCTCCGCATGACTTAAAATGCTCGTTCGTTTTTCTTCTCTCTCTCTTCTTTCCTGTTCACCAGCTTCTCCTTTACCCAGAGAGAGAGAGAGAGAGAGAGAGAGAGTCATGAGTAAGGTGACTGTCAATTGAGGGTGTGTTGCAGCAACACAGACTCATGCCTGTGGGAGTGAGTCACTTTTAAAAGTCGCGAGGTGACGTTGGGGTGAGTGGAAGAGGGTTGGGGTGAGTGGGAGAGGGTTGGGGTGAGTGGGAGAGGGTTGGGGTGAGTGGGAGAGGGACGACGGGTGGTCGTCGAGTGCCCTGTGAGTGGCCACGTCGCTCATAAACCAGGAAACAATCACGATTCTGGTTACTGGTTCAATATTATGGTCAGGCGAAGGAGAAGCCAGTGTGTTGACTCGGCTGAGGAAGGACACACACACACACACACACACACACACACACACCAAAGACTTGCTGGAAGGCCTGACTGGCCTCTTACCTGAATATGTTTGCAGATGATGCCGAAGATTATGAGGAAAGGTGGACGTGACAAGTGATGAGGATTGCATCAACTTACAAGGGGACCTAGACAGACTCCAGAATGGATCTGATAGATGGTTGATGATGAAGAGTTCAACCCGAGTGAATGTAATGAGGAGGAGCCACAGCGGCAGAAAATGTCAGAACAGTTATTATCCAGCAGGAGGTAAACAAGCAGGAATCTGTGTGTGAAAAGGATCTAGGAGTTGACGTCATCCTTAACACGTCGCCAGAGTCCCACTGTAGGAGAATGTATACAAATAAGGAGACCAACCGTTTGATAGAAAATATATGACTTTCATTGAAATATTTGAGCTAGGAAATGCTCAGCTGGCTCCTAGCTGGCCAATGAATATTAGAATTGATAAGTGGAAAATCGAAAAGGCAAGCTACTGTGTGAATTCTACTGAACCGCAAAAAGATAAATGAGGAAAAGGATCTGGGTTTGATCATCTCTGGTGAGCTAAGACCAAGTAAACATTGCACAGAAGCTGTGAAAAGAGCGAACGAAATTCTTGGATTCTCAGGCAGGATCTTCGAACTTTAGCCAGGGAAATCATCCTTACTCTTCACAATTCATTGGTTGGTCCCAGTTCTTGAATATTGTGTTCAGGCTTGGTGGCCATACGTGCCAGAAAGACATGATACATTGGAGAGAGTGAAGCTACGGGCTACCAAGATGATTCCCGGCCTAAGAAAGAAATCCTACGAGAGCACATTAGACGAATCCATTCATCTTAAAAAGAGAAGGTTAAGAGGGGATCAAAGGCAAGTATGTAGAATTATTACTGGCCTTAATCACATTAATCTATCAAAGTTACTTATAGACATGATTCGTGGGATCTCACTCGCTGTAATGGATACAAACTCGTAGTCAAACGTTTTACGTCGAATGAGGTGAAGCTCTTTCTTCCTCAACAGGGTTATCAACATATGAAACGATTTGCCAAATTAGACTGACTGAAAACAGAGCTGTAGATACGTGTAAGCATAGAAAGAAAATAGTGAAGGTCCTGAGAACAACAGCAGAGATGGTAACGGAAATAAGAGACCATAGCTACAAAGGGAGGCTTAGAGGCCTTGGATTTACCCGTCTTGGAAGAGAGAAGAGTGAGGGGTGACCTGATCTCAGCCTTAATGTGTTTAGAAAGCAGATGACGTGGATGGTGGTAAGCAGTGCTTTGAAAGATGTAAGGATAGATCAACCAGAAGTCGTACCATGAAGTTTAGGAAGAAATTTGTGTATTTTCATCGTATATGGATGGTAGATGAATGGAACGTGATGAATGAAGACAAGACATAGTAAACACAGACAGCGTACAGCAGCACAGATAGGGAATTACACACACACACACACACACACACACACACACACAGTTTGAACAAATGTTCTTCACACATGTGTTGTTTAAAGACCCGAACATATCCAGCTACCTATTAATACGCTCAGTATTTCATATGGGAGCTTTGAATCTCGCGTCGGAGGCTGCAAATCAACTCTCCGAAATTTATTTCATCATAAAAGTTAACAACAATCAACCCTTCTGAATTTGTTTTAACTTTAAAGTTAACAACAGTTAACAGAAATTATCTTGCTAGCAATACCGCGGGAGCTTAATCCCATCATACCTCGGGAGCCTTATCCCATCATACCTCGGGAGCCTTATCCCATCATACCTCGGGAGCCTTATCCCATCATACCTCCGGAGCCTTATCCCATCATACCTCGGGAGCCTTATCCCATCATACCTCCGGAGCCTTATCCCATCCTCTGGGCAAAGAAGAGTGATAGTTTCCGATCCTCTTCGTTGCTGATCTCGATGTTCTTATGTTAGAAGATCAGCTGCGCTCTCTCCTCGCTTGTGACATGCCCACTGATGATTCGACGAAGGATCCGCTCTTCAGCTCTGTAGGCAAGAGGCCCCGTCTTGCCCGCGGGAGAGTATATACACTTGGACTGTACGTAATACCAAGGACGTGAGGACTGGTTGTTAAGGGCTGAGCTCAAAAGTGTATTCTTATTTCGACCTCTTCGTCGTTCTTGGTGTGTCCGTTGTCATCCAGTAATCTGTTGTAGGCCTTGAAGTTCCTGGTGGAGGGTTGCCCCAGTCCTTGAAGTTCCTGGTGGAGGGTTGCCCCAGTCCTTGAAGTTCCTGGTGGAGGGTTTCCCCAGGCCTTGAAGTTCCTGGTGGAGGGTTGCCCCTGTCCTTGAAGTTCCTGGTGGAGTGTTTCCCCAGTCCTTGAAGTTCCTGGTGGAGGGTTTCCCCAGGCCTTGAAGTTCCTGGTGGAGGGTTGCCCCTGTCCTTGAAGTTCCTGGTGGAGGGTTTCCCCTGTCCTTGAAGTTCCTGGTGGAGGGTTTCCCCTGTCCTTGAAGTTCCTGGTGGAGGGTTTCCCCAGTCCATGAAGTTCCTGGTGGAGGGTTTCCCCTGCCCTTGAAGTTTTTGGTTGAGGGCTTCCCCTGTCCTTGAAGTTCCTGGTGGAGGGTTTCCCCTGTCCTTGAAGTTCTTAGTGGAGGGTTTCCCCAGTTCTTGAAGTTCCTGGTGGAGGGTTTTCCCCCATCCATCCGTCATCACGACGAAGGTGAACGACGGGGAAGGAGGAGGAGGAGGATTCTGTTCTGTTCTACTTTGGTCTTGTGTGACCTTGAGGACTGAGGTCTCGTGCATGGCCTTCTGCAGGTGGTTTGTGTGTGTCTGTGTGTGTGTGTGTGTGTGTGTGTGTGTGTGTGTGTTCGAGAATCGTGACAACCTATACAGCGCCTCCCTGGGGGCCTCCCGCAACTTCAAGGCTGCGCTGCGCTCAGTAGCAGGGATAGGATAGAATCCTTTCGAAGCGAGAAGTTCTTTGACGGGACTGTACCTCGTGTCGTCATCTGACAGTGGTATAGCCTTGCCAGAGGTGACCGTCTTCACTCATCGTGTGACTTGGAGGAGGGCGAGTCCATTCACACACACACACACACACAAACACACAGAGATAGGTGTGTGTGTCTTTGTCTGTGTGTGTGTCTGTGTGTTTGTGTGTGTGTGTTTGTGTGTGTGTGTGTGTGTGTGTGCCTCCCCCATTGATCATCCTTTTTCCTGCTTGTTAACGCAGCCCGGGGGCAAGGACCACCGGTAACAAACTCCCACACCGGCGCTGGGGTATTGGCGCTCCCTGCAGATACTCGTAGGATATATATATATATATATATATATATATATATATATATATATATATATATATATATATATATATATAAAATATCCCCTTCCGTAGCTTCCTTCATTCTATCCCTTTATTCCGGGAGAGTTACGGGCCTTCCTCCTCTCTCTCTCTCTCTCTCTCTCTCTCTCTCTCTCTCTCTCTCTCTCTCTCTCTCTCTCTCTCTCTCTCTCTCTCTCTCTCTCTGCCAACTAAAGACAAAATCCGCGTCTGTGAACACGGAAGACACTGCCGCCTTCAGACTTTACAAAGACGTATAACAAATTATGTATTTTTTTCTCCCTCCCCTCCATACCCCAACCCAACCCACTCCACCCCACTCCTATCTCTGCAGCGTGGTACATAATGAGCGTTTGCCAAAGTTTCCTTTACTCTTCGTTGTGTTCCTTAATGTCTTCAGTTTCTTGTCATCACCTGTGGAACTTTTTTTTTCCATTGTTTTGGCGTGTTTTTAATATATTCATATTTCATATCAATTTATTACCTGTTATGTTTTTTAAGTTGTTTCGCCGTGTGTTTATGTATTCATGTGTTATTTTGATATTGATTTATGACATATACTGATTCTGTAGCCTCCCATGCATTTATGTGGCCAAGGACCACGACTGTTCGAAGTTACAGCGGGAGTGAATAGTCGCTTTTGGCTATTCTGTGTCAATGGGAGTACGATTCGCGTCAGGGAAATCTCACTTCGAAGGCGTTCATATTTCCCTGCTACCGGTAGCAGCGCAGGAGCCTTTAGAAAATTGGTCTTTCGGGCGTTTACAGATTAATGAATTCAGATTAGGAATAATTGGTGACGAAATCCTTCAGTATATACACCACGCAAGACGTCATAAATGCATCAGAACTGCACTGTATAAAGTTCCATTAGACACAGGTGAAGATGATGGTGACTTAAACCGTAAATCCGGATGTATTATCTGTAGAAAGTTGTATCCAAGTATGTCAGCAGATGGCCTGGACTCGTAGAGAACTGTACAGTGTACCGTGATCAGATGGGAAGTGCCTGTCACAAGGGAAGTGCCCGAAAACTGACAGATGTCAGTAAAAAAGATTGAGGAAAGTTGAGAATGATGAGGAAAGATGAGAATAATGAGGAAAGGCGAGTGATGAGGCAATGTGAGAATGATGAAGAAAGGTGAGAATGATGAGGGAAGGTGAGAATGATGAGGAAAGGTGAGAATAATGAGGGAAGGTGAGAATGATGAGGAAAGGTGAGAATGATGTGGAAAGATGAGAATAATAAGGGAAGATGAGAATGATGAGGAAAGATGAGAATGATAAGGAAAGGTGAGAACGAACGTGTCAGGTATTCATAATCCAATCATAATACACCACAGCATTCCAGAAAAATGACAGAAAATGTCTCCAGGGTTAGACTCACAAGATTAATGATAAGATAACAAAATGATAACAAATAACCACTGTCGTTCTTCCCGGAAACCATATCAGTTCTCTGGATCATTGATTTCTTTTATGAAATGGATATAAAGTGTTAGGAAAAAATAATGTAACGTCTGATGTTATCTACTTCGATTTCCAAGAAGGCCTTTGCTAAAGTTCCACATGAAAGATTGTAACGTGATACGGAAGTCCCTTAAGACACTGTCTCTTGAGTTATAGATGGAAAAACAGACAGCTAAATGAAGAATATATTATTATTTTCTTAGCTTCATTCATCGTACAAAGCTCTCGATGTAGCTTTTCTTAGAGACTATACGAACCAGCTATAACTCACTTGTAAGACCACTTCTTGCAGATTTTATACACTCCCGGTGTGTAGAACACCTCATGGACAATATCTACAAGTCTTTAAGGTACACAGAATCTTTGTCAACATCGATATAAAGGGAAAAAGAGCCACTGTAGTACACAGGCGATCCTCTCACTAGAAACATAGGGAGGGTTAAAGCTTAAAGGGGGAAAGGGTTTCTCTTGGATGTAAACATGTACGTCAATCTAAATAGGGTCTTTGAAAACTGATACCGTAAAGCAGTAGACTCGTTCGTAACGAAGCTAGATTTGTCTAGCCAGGCTGTAAGCTGCCGCTCATGGGATAGATATGAAGTGATAACCTCAGTCACTTCTGTGTATAAAGTAGTTACGAGCCAGTTAAGTCTTCTGTGACCCGTTTGTTCGATGTATTAAAGTACCTCCTGGTCGCTGGGCGACTGAAACCCTTCAGTCTTTCCCTTCAAGTCAGTTTTGTGCTTGATACCGCCTCTCTCTCTCTCTCTCTCTCTCTCTCTCTCTCTCTCTCTCTCTCTCTCTCTCTCTCTCTCTCTCTCTCTCTCTCTCTCTCCCTCCCCTCATTCACGTTTTCTGTTCCTTTGGAACCACTCACACCATCACCTAGTTATTCATTCATCACTTCCTTCCTCTTTGTTTTATCTCTTTCAGTCCCGTCACCCTCTATCTATTATTTCCCCGTCCTCTCTTATCAGTGGCCCATATCTCCTTATCATCTCCTTATCACTTCCCTCTCCCCACCCTACACAACTCTCTTCGTGAATATCTATTTCTCTCTTCTTCTTCCCCCTCTATACCTCATCCTCCCGCAGGCTCGTGTCTTTCTTCCCACGTTTAATAAACTGCTTAACATGATGATGGGTCGCGGGGACATCACGCGAGGGTGGCAATTTTGGCGCGCGGGTGAGGGGGAAACAATTTTTCGGCGCGGGCGAAAACATCGGCTCTCTCGCGAGTTCATTTTTCGGCACCGAACGATATGGCTCTCTCTCTCTCTCTCTCTCTCTCTCTCTCTCTCTCTCTCTCTCTCTCTCTCTCTCTCTCACGTAAATCCTAGCCTATGATGATAATAATGCTTCAGGACTTTCGTTTTGTGTGTGTGTGTGTGTGTGTGTTTGTGGGGTGGGGGTGGGTTTAGATGATCACCAGGTCTGTGCCTCATTCACTCAGTGGTTGTAAAGTGGTTCTCTGTCGCTTACATCATGAGCACGAGCCCCACTGGGCTTACAGTGTGAAAGATACACTTAAAAACTTTTTTTGAACAGGTTGTGGATGATGGCTAGGTAGTGAGGCTTAGTTTGACAGATGACAGGAAGACGCTGTCTTTTAGTAGCTGAAGGGAGTCTGGAGGGAATGTCGTCAGCAAGGATTGTCAGCAGGGGTAGGAAGCAGGAGGGAGTAGGGGAAGATTGTCAGCAGCAGCAGGAGGAGGAGGAGGGAGTCGGGGAAGATTGTCAGCAGGAGGAGGAGGAGGAGGAGGAGGGAGTCGAGGAAGATTGTCAGCAGGAGGAGGTAGTCGGGGAAGATTGTCAGCAGCAGCATCAGCAGGAGGAGGAGGAGGTAGTCGGGGAAGATTGTCAGCAGCAGCAGGAGGAGGAGGAGGGAGTCGGGGAAGATTGTCAGCAGCAGCAGGAGGAGGAGGAGGTAGTCGAGGAAGATTGTCAGCAGCAGCAGGAGGAGGAGGAGGGAGTCGGGGAAGATTGTCAGCAGCAGCAGGAGGAGGAGGAGGAGGGAGTCGGGGAAGATTGTCAGCAGCAGCAGGAGGAGGAGGAGGGAGTCGGGGAAGATTGTCAGCAGCAGCAGGAGGAGGAGGTAGGAGGGAGTCGGAAAGATTGTCAGCAGCAGCAGGAGGAAGCAGGGGAGAGTCGACAGGGATTGTCAGCAATAGCAAGCGGGAGTCAAGAGGAAAGTAGGAAGAGCAAACAAATGGAATGACGAGAGTCGGTCGTGGAAGCAAAAGGTCAGATTGCCAGAAAATAAAGAGAGAGAATCTTTTACGTCTAACACGAGAGCGGTATAACCCATGGTTGGGCGTTTTTTTAAACCCCTTACACTAACAGCAAAAGGCAGTTAGAATGCAGGGCAAATATAGTGAGTAAGTTTGGGGGGAAAAAAAGGAAAAACAGTCTGTTTAAAGTCACGTATAAAAAACAAACAAAAAAAAGAACGCCTGAGGTATGAGGTGGTTGAAAGGAGAGAGAGAGACGAAAGAAGAGAGGATGCGTGTTTACAGAGAAAGGCACTTGTGACTATAAAGGTGAGGGGAATGTGTAGAAACCAGTGGCGAGCATCATATGTAGTATTAGGATATACTGCAATGGTGTCCGGCAGCTCAAGGGGGAATTAAAGAGTGTATTAGCAGAGTCGGATTCTGTTGCGGAAACACGAAGGAAGGAGTTAGGCTGTATTCTTGGATTGCATTTAATGTGTGTATCAAGCGTGTTAGGGAGTTCGAATGTGGAGAAGCCTTAACAGTGGGTCAGAATGAGTAGAAGTAAGAGAGTTAGAATGTGAAGATGTTTATTGTGGAGAGCCACAATGTTCAACAGCACTTTTAGAAAGTCTTGAATGCTAAAAGACTATGATGCATTGGAGTAGATAGCACTATTATTCTGAAGAACTCGGAATGTATACAACGTTCTTGGGAGATAAGACCATATGACAGTAGTTCAAGAGAACAGTGTCTCGGAGTTGTGATAGCGAGTCAGAAGGTGTACCAACACATTCTTAAGGAGTCAGACCCTGTTGGAGTGATCATCTGTGATGTTAAGCTGTACCTGAAGCTGCAGATGTTTAGCAAAAGTGTTAGGTCGGGAGGGGGAGAGAATGTGTTTCGGACAACAATGGCAGAAAATCAATATGTGAAATAAAACGATAAATACAGAGTATTATTATAGGCTGTGTAGCGGAGGGAATGAAACAGCTTTTGACTTCAGTACAGACAGAGTTAATATGTAGCCAAAAGGTTGATTAGCAGGTATGGATGTTGGGGGCAACAGAGAATCATCCCACAGCAAAAACTCTGGCGAGTGTGTAGAGCAGCCGTTCGTGTAAAGTTGTTGAGGTTTTGTGGAACATTTTGTGATGTAACAACGTAGTAGTGGTAATGGGGAGTCCGGGAAGGCAACGTGAGGCTTAGAACAGGCTTATCTCTCTCAAACATGTGTGTGTGTGTGTGTGTGTGTGTGTGTGTGTGTGTGTGTGTGTGTCCTCACCTCAACTAATCCTTGAGTTTCTGTTCTCTCCCACGTCTTACAAACAGCGTCGTTACGACCCAGGGGCAAGCGAAGGGTCTTGTTGCCATTTAGATTCCAGTGTTTTGGTTTTTTTTTTTTTTGTTTTTTTCAATTCCTTCCTCACACGTAGGCAATAGCTGGAGACCGTCAGAATAACACCGACACAGAGTGGGGTGAGGAGAAGCCAGAGCCATGTCAGCGATCGTAGCGCACCACTTCGAAGTCAGTCACTGGCCACGGACGGATCTTCCCCGTCAAGTAGCGCCCGCCACTTCGAAGTCACTCGCCACGGACGGATCTTCGAAGCCCCACGAGTCGCGCACCACGTCGGAGTCAATCACTACCCACGGACGGATCTTCGAAGCCCCACGAGTCGCGCACAACGTCGAAGTCACTAGCCACGGACGGATCTTCGAAGCCCCACGAGTCGCGCACCACTTCGAAGTCACTAGCCACGGACGGATCTTCGAAGCCCCACGAGTCGCGCACCAGGTCGAAGTCAGTCACTACCCACGGACGGATCTTCGAAGCCCCACGAGCCGCGCACCACTTCGAAGTCACTAGCCACGGGCTGGTCTTCCCCCCAACGAGTCAGCGACGAATGGGACGAACTCTGCCAAGAGTCAGGGAGGGACGAGACACCTCACAGAGACATTATCAGCGAGCGACAGGGTGTTACAGACAATTCCCTCGAGGGGTCTCTCACCAAAGGGGAGAAAAATGCGATAATAATCGAAACTGGAGCGGCCCGCAGTTCCGAGAATGGTTTCTTAAATGGGCGAAGAAATAGACATGATCACTCACATTGATCCGTATAGACGGGGGGAAGGTCGGAGGGAGGGCCTTCTTAAGCCGCCGTCTCTTGGGAGGGTGTGTGTGTGTGTGTGTGTGTGTGTGTGTGTGTGTCGTAGGGAGCCCTCCCCAGAGGAGCGTACGTGTGGCGGGGGAAGAGGAGGTAGAAGTGAAAAGGGAGCTGGCAAACTGGTGTTGAGCGGAGGGATGTAGGAGGTAGGAACAAGAGGGTGAGGCACAGAGGATAGACCGATGCCGACCAAGGCCACGAGAAGGGGGGAGAAGAAGTGAGGTAAGCGAGGGAGAGAGAGAGGGAGAAACTGTTGGGGTTGAGGGAAAGGTAAGAGGTTAAAGGTGAGGTAGGGAGGGTAAGGGAGGTACCGAGTTGAGGAAGGAGTACGCTTGGTTGACTCGGGGGAGATTTAAGATAATGTACATTCGGATTACCAGCGACGTGAAGAAGGTGTCGTGGTGGTACTAAGGTCTCCTCCCTCCCTCTCTCTCTCCCTCTCTCTCTCTCTCTCTCTCTCTCTCTCTCTCTCTCTCTCTCTCTCTCTCTCTCTAGTGTTGCTTTGCCGTCTCGAGTCGGTCAGTCAGTCAGTCGGTGAGGTCCGGCAGGTCGAGGTAACTCTTTTAAGCGTGCCGGTCTGATAACATCCTGGTGAAGGGTGATGTTGTATTGGGTCGAAAACTCCCATTACCATGAAAGTTCTTGTGAATTAAGCTTGTCAAGATACCGGAGACCGGCGGTGAAATGTCCCGCCGGGCCGTGGGTGGGTGGGGTCACAAAAGAACTTGTCCTGCAACTCGAGAGGTATAAAGGATAAAGACCCTTGTGACTCTCTCTTTCTCTCTCTATACACCGCCAGAGAAACAAAAATATAAATGGAAAGAGATTTCAAAGAAACAAATGAAATACAAAAAAAAAAAAACATCTCGAAAGGGTTTTAATCCCCTTTCGTGATCTTGCACCGATATGAATCAAATGTTTAGATCCTTTATATACGTAAATATTTTTTTTTTTTTCCACTCCTCTTATTATAGGAAGAGTGTTCCATGCCATCTGGCTCTGCCCCTGAGTCACACTCGCCCTCTCCATGGGGCGGGAGAGCTTGGCTCCACTAGTGGGGCCCCCAGAGGCTGAGGTAGGTTGTCACACCAGCTTTTAGCTGTTCGAATATCCTGAATTCCACTCTGCAAAAATGTAATGTAATGTGACGGTTAAAATGGGCTTGCAAAAAGCTTTGGCCAGTCCTCTGCATTTGTTGAGTAATCTAATGTCCCAAATGGGGGCCCCTTAGTTGGGCATTGTCCTGCGCCCAGATCCCAAACTGTGACGGAGTTTTTTCGTAAATGTGCGGGCGTGTGTTGTGTATATATATATATATATATATATATATATATATATATATATATATATATATATATATATATATATCACTTTTTTTTTCCATACTTGTTTGCCGTTTCCCGCGTTAGTGAGGTAACGCCAGGAACTAACGAAGAAAAAACTCGTTCACATCCATTCTCTTGCTGTCATGTGTAATGGATCGAAACCATAGCTCCCCAACCACAGCCAGACATTCCCCCTCCCCCTTTCCAGACCTCTCCTTGGTTTCCTCCCCAACTGCTTCATGTGCCTTGGCTCAGTCCATTGACCGCACGTCGCCCCCTGTTTACCACAGCGCTCCAATTCACTCTTGCATGTTCAGGCCCCGAACGCTCAAAATTTTCTCCACTCCATCCTTGCATCTCCATTCTAGTCTTCTTCTTGTTCCCTCCACCTATGACACATATATCCTCTTTGTCAACCTCTTTTCACTTATTCTCTCCATATATCCAAACCAAGTCAGCAAACCCTCTTCAGCTCTTCTCTCCACTACGTGTGTGGAGGGTGTGGTACACCACAGTGGCAGTTCTCCACTACGTGTGTGGATTGTGCGGTACGCCAATGTGGCAACTCTCCACCAGCTGTGTGGAGGGTGTGGTACACCACAGTGGCAGTTCTCCACTACGTGTGTGGATTGTGCGGTACGCCAATGTGGCAACTCTCCACCAGCTGTGTGGAGGGTGTGGTACACCACAGTGGCAGTTCTCCACTACGTGTGTGGATTGTGCGGTACGCCAATGTGGCAACTCTCCACCAGCTGTGTGGAGGGTGCGGTACATCACTGTGGCAGCTCTCCACCAGCTGTGTGGAGGATGCGGTACACCACTGTGGCAGCTCTCCACCAGCTGTGTGGAGGGTTCGATACACCACTGTGGCAGCTCTCCACCAGCTGTGTGGAGGGTGCGATACACCACTGTGGCAGCCACTGATAATCTTCAAATGCCTCCTCCGCATCGCCCCAGCCTCACCCACTGGTGCACCAGTGGTATCATCCAGCTCGAGAGTTAAGAATGAACGCTTTCATTCCTTGCCTTCACTCTCTTATCCGGGGCCTGGAAAATGCGGGAGGGTCAAAAAGGCGTGCAT
This sequence comes from Panulirus ornatus, assembly GCF_036320965.1. NCBI lineage: Eukaryota > Metazoa > Arthropoda > Malacostraca > Decapoda > Palinuridae > Panulirus > Panulirus ornatus. The sequence goes on along the minus strand of NC_092244.1, from coordinate 14,582,363 downwards.
GGGATAAAGTGAATTGGAACGATGTGGTATACACGGGGCGACGAGCTGTCAAGTGTTCTGAACCTGGACGTGTGAAGCGGCCTGGGGTAAACCATGGATAGGTTTGTGGGGCCTGGTTGTGGATAGGGACCAGTGGTTTCGGTGCATTACACATGGACTGAGACCTTTTTTCGTCTGTTCATGGCGCTACCTCGCTAACCCGGGAAAAGACGATCAAGTATGAATAATGATATTGACTAGGGTCCGTACTAGTATCATCATTTGGAGTGTTTTAAGGTTAGAAAGCTGGGAATATAGTTGTCGTATACTCAACAAATAAGAGATAACAAAGATAAAAAGCTACTATTAAGGTCCTTAATGTCACGTCGCCTTGAAAAGCCACAGGATGAGAAGCAGACGCTATGGTATGGTATCCTTGACCAGACCATACTACTCCTCCTCCGTCCTGCTTGACTCCCGCTTGTCCTAAGGATTCTCTCTCTCTCTCTCTCTCTCTCTCTCTCTCTCTCTCTCTCTCTCTCTCTCTCTCTCTCTCTCTCTATCTATCTATCTATCTATCTATCTATCTATCTATCTCTCTCTCTCTCTCTCTCTCTCTCTCTCTCTCTCTCTCTCTCCTTGCTGTCGGCCGTCGGCGGCGTCTCATCTCGCGTGAATTGTGACTAGGGAAATGAGTTGGGGGGGGGGGGGGTTTATCACTACGCTACTTGAAGATGTAGTCAAGTCTGAAAAGAGTCTTGTGTTGCGGGCAGAGGAGACTTAAGGTGACGCTAAGATGGCACGGAAGATACAGGTTTGTTTCACCCCAAACAGGGAGGGCTGGTGGAGCGCTAACGATGTGTCAACAAGGATTTGTGTGTAATATATATATATATATATATATATATATATATATATATATATATATATATATATATATATATATGCTGAACCTTCACTTCCCCGTGAAGTTGTATATGCAGAATCCCACCACTGGAAAGAGAAAATAAGAAACGGCGAGTGCTTTCGTTTATTACATACTCATATATATATATATATATATATATATATATATATATATATATATATATATATATATATATATATATATCCCATCTTGATTTCGGGAATAGTTATTAAATCAACGCTACGGAGGCGGATGTTGCTTGGAGTCTATAATTAATTTTGTGTAAAAGTAGAGCTGTTTTCAGGAAGACATTATTACTACCAATCAAAATTCCCCCCCTCGAGGAAGGAGGAGGAGGAGGAGGAGGGAAGAGGAATATTTCTGAGGGTGTGCGAGAGTGACCGCCACTATCAACACGTCTATAAAAACCTTTTTTTTTGGGAAATAATGAAATGAGTATTACTTATTGAGAGAAACATGTGACGCAGGACATTACTGAAATGAAAGGGGTTCACAGTACAGTGATCAGGAGGGAGGAGGAGGAGGAAGGTCTGTTTTCCTGTCAAGATGGTTTTTGTCTTATGATGGAGGTTCTCAGTGGTATGGAGAACTGATTCCCAATAGGTGACAACTGGAGTTGGTTAGAATGGAATGACTGTCTTTCCCTACAATAACAGTACATAGAATTTGAATGATCTTTTAATGTTTCTTTTTTCTTTTTTACGGTCGAAGACAAACTCATCCCTAGGAAGTAAGTAGAGAAAATTCGATCAGTGGCAAAACCACACGTACCAGGTATATGATATTAGGCTAAGGATATAAGTAGACTCATCCTGTTCAACAAAAGTCCATTTTTTGATCGTGTCGTACTCTACCATTTCAGTTGGATTCATGTGATATAGTGGTTCATACATCTAGGCCGCAAGGCTTCAGATACGTCGCATGGTGTAGCCTAGAAATACGTCCCATGGTGTAGCTTACAACCATGTCACATGGGGTAGCTTACAACCAAGTCACGTGGTGTAGCCAACAACCACGTCACATGGTGTCCACATCATATGGTATAGCTTACAGCTACGTTGCATGGTGTAGCTCACAACTTACGTCGCATGGTATAGCTTACATCTACGTCACATGGTATACCTTACAACCACATCACATGTTATATCTTACAACCACATCACATGGTGTAGCCTACAATTACGACACATAACAAACACGAAAAAGCACATCAGGTAGTCATAACAGCTTATATGCAACTCGAAACGTACATTAAGTAACATGAAACTCCCTATTATTTTTTGACAGAACAGACTTGTGAGGGAATGTCTTTCTCTCAGTGGACTCGTATGACCCTTTGTCTGGCAGCTGGCAAGAGTTCATGTGCTCCAAATTCCAAATATCGAAGGCTTTAAACTCATGTTAGAAGTCAACGTAAAAGCTATTTTCAGGGAGAATTATCATGAATGCATTAAGGTAGAGATGCACGCGCATGCACAGAGGTATGCACGCACACAAACACACATACAGGTGGCAAAGAACGGGTTGGAAATGTCCTCTAGGCCTGGAGGGGAGGGAGGGTAGAGTGATAAGGGGGGATATGTATTGAAAATAGGAGTCAACCACTGTTAGGGACAACTGATTTCTTGTATTGTTGGTCAGGTTGTTAAGGCAGCAGCAGCAGCAAGTCTTCTTCCTGGAATCTACACTCGTTCCAGGCGGCCCCCATCCTCCTTTCCATCCCCACACCCCCTTACTTGTCACCCTGCGAGTTTAAGGAGGAGGGGATCCCACACCACCCTCCATCAGATCTCCCAAGAGTCGTTCCAGGAAAAAACTTTGTCATGGTTCCAGGGTTAGGTAACCCCAGCTGTGTACCAGATTTTTTCTTCTCATGGAAACGTCCCTCTTCCACCTGGATATTGTGTATGGTAATGCGTCACCTCTGAGGTCCATCATGTTCAGGTGGGTGTGGTATAGTTGGACACGACGCCTTTTTCTTTTTTTTGGAAGGGGAGTTGGTCCGTCGGGGAAACTAACTCATTTCTTGGGATATAAGGGCCAGTTTTTTGTAGTTGGTTAGGATTCCAAATTGAAAGGCTTTAGATTCTGTGTCGTCTATACATGAGAGTTGGTTCTCGTAGAGGTTCCAGTTGATAGTATCCATATACGTATGTGTTTGTCGGTTTAAAAGAGGTTTTAAACATTTTGGGTTCGATACCATCCTGAGTGGGTCTTGAATGCCAGCCATACACGTATACTTTATGTCTGTTTATCTGTCCATTTTTTATCATCAGTTCTATTACCATTTCCATGGAATTGGATCAAGTTCCAACATCATTTACTTTCTGTGGAACTTAGCCTTACTTATTGTCTCTAACCCCGTGCCCACAATTCTGGATATAGTTCAATGACTGTCTTTATTTTTCTGGTGGTTCATGACGCCATTGGATAATCCCAGGAGATAAAACAGCCCCACGACTGTCCTGTGCATGACGACATCTCCCTCTCGAGGAGCATGACACTTGTAGTGGTCCTTAGCGGGTGCTTCCCAGGAGGAATATTCATGCGAGGCCTTTCATATGTAAATACGAGTGGTGGTCAGTGTTATCTTTCCCGCCGGTGGAAGCGAGCCACCTTCCCTCCTGCTCCCGGCCTCCCTCCCTCCTACCAAGTATTGGCTGTGGGATATCTTTATCTTGTCTGACAGTCTTGTCACTCCACCTCTTAAGCCAACTGGATCTCATGTGTGTGTATGTGTGGGTGGGGAGGTGGGGTGAGTGTTTCTGGCCCTCCCTCAGCGATGGACCAGCGAGCGATAAGGAGCTCAGAAGTCTCCAGTACTCGAGCAACCAACGTCTCGACATTTACCTGACTCAGAATTTTTTCCTCTGGTTCATCCTCTGCCCTAAACTGATCCTCCAAGACACCATGACGTCTGAATACACCTTCAAGGGGCCAGCCCTGTCTCGCACTCTCTCTCTCTCTCTCTCTCTCTCTCTCTCTCTCTCTCTCTCTCACCGAGGGAGGCAGTGCTAAGAGTGCGCGCACCTGCAGTGTCTGTGACAAGGCCCAATGCATTAACACTAATGGCATTCTCAAGCACAAGCATCAAAGAGGAACGCATTTCGGGGTCTCGGAGGTCTCCCACGACAGACAGCATCCGGTGGCTTCCACGCCCCTACCGCCGCGCAGGTGTAAAGCAAGTGTGCACCACTTACGTCCCGTCGTTTGCCCGCAGCTGTAATACAAAGAAGGGGCGCGCCATCGCTAGAACACCACCTCTTGTTTTGAAGCGTTGACAACCAAAGACGTGAGCATTTCTTCTCTTTTCCCGTTCCAGCTCTGAGGCAGCAAGTCCCTTAAAACGACTTTCATTATCGGGGAGTCAAAAGTGCACCTTAGGACAGACACGCTGGCGCAACTTCGACCTCGGTCTTCAAAACTTTACCCAAGATCGACTCCCGAAGACATCTTATATCACCATATGGAAAGCACTCAGTTAATAGTAATGCATTGGACTCATTGGGTTCAGTCTCAGGTACGAATATGTGTACACACAGGGCTGTATGGATCACGGGCTTTTTATTATTCCGTCTATCCCCTTACGGATCATACAAGTGGATTGCATAATGTTGCCTCCTTCCACCTCCCCATCTTCACGTTGAATTAGTAACTTAAATGTCCTTGATAAGCTTTAGTCTGCCATTACCTGCTACATTGGGAAGGTAGGAGGATATTACTGACCCTTTCTAAGAAAAGAAAAAAAAGATACGTGAATGATATTTATATGGTAGAACAGAAAGCTCACCATTACCCAGTGTTTGGCAACAGGAGAAACTCAACTCCTCATATGTGATGAAGCTGCCAGAAATCTGGACGGGCTTTACATTTTCCCCCTCACAGGTGGGGGTAGTGGTGAAGACAGACGTGTCAAGGAACATATTAAGGCGTTAGTGCAGCAGTACAAGCTGGTCCTGAAGACGAGCAAATAAGACGCCAGGAGCGAGTTCTGTGTTCCTCAGGTGCAGGTGAAACTAAGGATTCTTGGGCAGAAGATATGTATCCCTGTGAGTCAGAGGTTTTCGATAAGCTGGAGGAGGTAGACAATTATAGAGTTAGATTATACTAAATCTTTTTGGATTTCTTTTTTTTTTTTTTACTAATAAGATTTCTTTTGTAATTTTCGATATTGTTTTATTGGTGACTAACGGGAGGCGAGGGAAGAAATTGTTATTAAGTTTGGTTGTGAAATGTGCTTATTTCTTTACACAGATATTTCTCTCTCTCTCTCTTCTCTCTCTCTCTCTCTCTCTCTCTCTCTCTCTCTCTCTCTCTCACTGGGCACTCAAGATTTGACGCACGAGGGGAAAAGGATGAAATAAAGCAATGCAACATACACGTATAAACCCGAGGCACGGCGGTATGCCCACCTCCTTGCTTCGGAGCTTCGAGTCTGAGAGGCTTCGGAGGGGTCACTGAACACGTCTGTCATTGCCGCGATACATATCAATGATCCTGGTTAGCTTGCACGTGACTCCTGGCTTCTCCAGGCTGACTCGAAGCGGCGGAACATGAAGTTGAACACAGTGCTTCGAGTAGAGTGGCTTGAAATACGAAATCGAGAGAACGAAGATAATATTGAATTTCGACCTTTGAACGGAAGATATTGGATCGTGAGTAGCCGCCGTGTTGAGAGAGATTTTTATATTTAAGAGGCGAGAGCTGAAGTATATATATATATATATATATATATATATATATATGCTGAAGGTCCTAGCATGGCCTTCATGTTGTGAATGCATGACACTAAACGCATTCACATTTTACTCTCTAAACCTGAAGACGTTCGAACCCCATTACGAAGCTGTCGGTTCCAAAGCATCATCAGGGTTATGCTGATCACGTATGCTGCAATGGGAGGGTCTTTTCTAAGGAGCAGCATTTCTGCGTAGCGATTCGCCCAGCATGGGAGGAAGGAGGGTGGTATACTGATGAAATATAACGCTGGTAATGGGAGCTTCTTACGGAGGAGGAGGAGGAGGAGGAGGAGCAGTGTTCCTCCTAGCTCCTCCTCCTCGACTACCATGTGTGAAATGACCTCATCAATATGCCGACGGGGTCCTGTTGGTAGAAGTTAGTTTCCGGTCTGATGATAATGGCTCGAGACCCTTGATTTCAGAAACATTCTCGAAGGGTCCCAAGCCTGCACCGTGTTGCATGACGCTGTGACTGACGTCGAGTTACAGACTGTATCCGACGTGGACTAAGAGTGTTATTGATCACTATTGCTACTACTGTCTCATTGGACGTTTCAGAAATCGTGTAATGCCGGACGCCTGAGGTATGTTTCGTCGATAGTCATAATTGTCAGGTCGTTTTGACCAGACAGCAAAAGTGAATATGAAAAAAAGATAATTGTTCGAAATGTACCTGTAGAATACGTGATTTTGTCTGTTGGTGTGAGTTACATTATCATGAATTAACCATTTTTAGGCGTATTTGTTTTTCCCTATATATATATATATATATATATATATATATATATATATATATATATATATATATATATATAGATAGATAGATAGATAGATAGATGAATGTGCAAAAGAAAAGCCTTAAAAGAATTTTGATTAACAGCACACACACACACACACACACACACACACACACACACACGGGTCTCCGTGGTGTAGTGGCTAGTATTATTGACCATGAGTCGCCAAGGGCCAGCCAGGGGTTAGACTAGCATGGGTTCGAATCCTGAGCGTGGCAGTCGGCCGACACCCAATCCAGGTGTTTATCTTTGCTTCAGGGATGGTCGATAATTGAGTAACTGACTTAAACTGGCAGGGTGTGTGTGTGTGTGTATGTGTGTGTGTGTGTGTGTGTGTGTGTGTGTGTGTGTGTGTGTGTGTGTGTACATAGGATTAAAGACATGAAGCATATACACAGGATTAAGAAAGGAGGAAATACGAGTGTAAAACTTTCTCCTCGTAACACAAAGATGTTAGTCACACACACACACACACACACACACACACACACACACACACACACACACACACGCATCATATGTGTGTGTGTGTGTGTGTGTGTTTGCATATGTTTTTTTTGTGCCAGGAAAGTTAGGTCATCTCCATTCATTTGAAAACATTAGGACATATCCCGCAGGAGCTGGCCATCACTTACTAACTCAACCTAACTCCTTAGGGTTAGATAAGAGACAGAAGAGATGAAGCACTTATTCTTACGACGACAGTCCACACGATGCGACGGACGCAATGGACTGCGTTCCTCCAGAGAATACTCATAATAAGGTTACGAGAGGTCGTAACTCTATCCGAGGACATCCCACGAGTATTTACCTAATGGTCTGTTGCCGTTTGTGATGATGTTAATGCCCCACGCAGACGTTATTTTGCCGTCGCGTCTTTGGTACTCGTAGTCGTGTTTTTTTTTTTCTTTTTGATGTGGTAGACTTGGTTGGCTTTAAGTGGTGCACCGAGGTTGACTTGGTTGGCTTTAAGTGGTACACCGAGGTAGACTTGGTTGGCTTTAAGTGGTACAATGAGGTAGACTTTGGTTGGCTTTGAGTGGTACAATGAGGTAGACTTTGGTAGACTTATTTGGCTTTAAGTGGTACACCGAGGTAGACTTTGGTAGACTGGGTTGGCTTTAAGTGGTACAATGAGGTAGACTTTGGTAGACTTATTTGGCTTTAAGTGGTACACCGAGTTACAATTTGGTAGACTTAGATGGCTTTAAGTGGTACACCGAGGTAGACTTGGTTGGCTTTAAGTGGTACACCGAGGTAGAATCTGGTAGAGTTTGTTAGCTTTAAGTGGTACACTGAGGTTGACTTGGCTCGTTCTTATGAGCATCCCTTTGGTATACTTGATTTGGCTCGTTTTATGAGTTATGCTGGAGTGAACTTGGGCTCGCTTTATGCACTATATGAAGGTGGTCTTGGCTCACTTTGAGCTTTACTGAGGTGAACTGCGCTCGCCTTATGAGCTGTACTGAAGCGAACTTCGATCGCTTTACGTGATTTCCTGAGATAAACCTGGCTCGCTTTTCTAAGCCATACTATCGTCAAGTAAACACAGTTTACCAGGTAAACCACAGGTAAAGATTCCCTAACGGAGGGTGGTTGATTGATGAGTGAGTCTTCACAGTGGGGGAGGCGCCTCCTCCTCCTCCTCCTCCTCTCCTCACCTTAAAATGCTTGGATGACCAGATGAACAGCGTGATGCAGTGGCGGGTGGGTGAGTGGAGTGATTCATCATCGGGTCTCCTGCCTTATCTAGTGGAACGAACCCCCCGTAGCATACTCCCTAGGGCGAGTGGTGACGGAGGCGTTGGTATATGTAGAAGTTGTGACGGAGACGTGGGTGTATATAGATGTTGTGACGGAGGCGCGGGTGTATAGATGTTGTGACGGAGGAGCGGGTGTATAGATGTTATGACGGAGGAGTGGATGTATAGATGTTGTGATGCAGGAGCGTGTACGTAGAAATTGTGACGGAGGGATGTATAGATGTTGTGATGGAGGAGCGTGTACGTAGAAATTGTGACGGAGGCGTGGGTGTATATAGATATTGTGACGGAGGAGCGGATGTATAAATGTGACGGAGGCGTGGGTGTATGTAGAAGTTGTGACGGAGGCGTGGGTGTATGTAGACGTTGTGAGGAGTCGCGGGTATACAGACGTTGTGACGGAGGCGAGGGTATACAGACGTTGTGACGGAGGCGCGGGTATACAGACGTTGTGACGGAGGCGCGGGTATACAGACGTTGTGACGGAGGCGCGGGTATACAGACGTTGTGAGGGGTCGCGGGTATACAGACGTTGTGACGGAGGCGCGGGTATACAGACGTTGTGAGGAGGCGCGGGTATACAAACGTTGTGACGGAGGCGCGGGTATACAGACGTTGTGAGGAGGCGCGGGTATACAGACGTTGTGACGGAGGCGCGGGTATACATACGTTGTGACGGAGGCGCGGGGGTATATATATATATACAGGCGTTCTGACGGAGTTGTGGTGTGATGTCCTCCACAAGACATGGGTGAGTGATGGATGGCGAAGATAATTCGAGGTGAAGAATTCTTCCCTCTCTCTCTATATATATGTATATATTTACATATTTTTTCCCCCTCCACAACAGATGTTTGCTGGGAAAATATTCTCCAAGTGATGGGGGATTTTTCAGGGATTTAACAATAACATCCTTCCCTCTCTCGGGGGGTTGTTGATGTATGGAGAGGGAGGGAGAGGGAGCCCTTTTCTTCCCTCTCACGTGATGGTAAATATTGTTGTGCCAGTATGTGGAGTCGATTCCCAAGAGAGAGAGAGAGAGAGAGAGAGAGAGAGAGAGAGTGAATATGTGTGTGGAAGTATCTTTGCGTATTTTTTTTTGGCTATTTGTGTGTGTGTGGGATAGGGAGAGAAAGAATACTTCCCACGTATTCCCTGCGTGTCGTAGATGGCGACTAAAAGGGGAGGGAGCGGGGGGCGCTGGAAATCCTCCCTCTCGTTTTTTTTTTTTTAATTTTCCAAAAGAAGGAACAGAGAAGGGGGCCAGGTGAGGATATTCCCTCAAAGGCTCAGTCCTCTGTTCTTAACGCTGCCTCGCTAAGGCGGGAAATGGCAAATAGTATGATATATATATATATATATATATATATATATATATATATATATATATATATATATATATATATTTTTTTTTTTTTTTTTTCATACTATTCACCATTTCCCGCGATAGCGAGGTAGCGTTAAGAACAGAGGACTGGGCCTTTGAGGGAATATCCTCACCTGGCCCCCTTCTCTGTTCCTTATTTTGGAAAACTAAAAAAAAAAAACGAGAGGGGAGGATTTCCAGCCCCCCCGCTCGCTCCCCTTTTAGTCGCCTTCTACGACACTCAGGGAATACGTGGGAAGTATTCTTTCTCCCCTATCCCCAGGGATATGATATATATATATATATATATATATATATATATATATATATATATATATATATATATATATATATATATATATATATATTCTCCTTTTTATGTTACATGGAAACCTACCGACAAGATATATATATATATATATATATATATATATATATATATATATATATATATATATATATATATATATATATAGGTGTATAAGCTCCCCTGCCCTTCTCATTATGCCCCTCACATCCCCTTCTCATTAGATATAAGGCTCAACACAGGCACCTAAGGCCATTAACATTTCTAATCTCTCTGATCTTTCTCGGTATTACTGTAATTTTGAGACAGTTTTCTTAATGATGATATCACTGCCTTTTTCCTAAGTCCGTTTTCCTTCATCTTTCATATGATTTGTTGCATTTTTTTTTCCCCCCTCGTATTTTTCCCACGTCAGTAAGTGAAAGCTTTTAGCGTGATCAGAAACTAATCGTTTTAATCACGTAAAAGTAAGATATGAATATATAAATGTATGTGTTCGAGGGATGTTTCCTAATGTGCCAGTCCACTAGTAATTTCCAGCCTCTTTTTTTGTTCACTTAGTCTGTTCCTAAAGATTGAGACAACGCATGTGTATATATATATATATATATATATATATATATATATATATATATATATATATATATATATGGCGTCCTAGCTTCGTCTCTTCGATGTATATCAACTGACTGTTATATTCCTCTCTTGTGTCTTCCCTGATGATGTGATTATTATACGAAAGTGCACTTGGGAACTTTTCGTGTTTCATTTTCCCCGTGGACTCATAGGAATATATATATATATATATATATATATATATATATATATATATATATATATATATATATATATATATATATATATATATATATATATATATATACACACACACCACAGTATTTCACAACTACATACATAGTCTATGGGCGCATCTGTACACATTTTGTTAACGAAATATTCTTGCGAATTGAAAGGAAGTTTATATCAGTCAAAGACCTGACCAGCACACAACTCTGGAGGCACAACAGAAAACACCATCTGATTAACGCGACACAATTCTACGGTCAGACCCACCCATGTTCCACTATCCAGAGACTAATTTTATTCAAACTACGATCTTCATTTAATATTCAAACCGATCTTCATTTGATATTCAAATAGCGATCTTCATCTAATGTTCAAACCGATCTGCATTTAGTATTCAAAGGACGATCTTCATCCAATGTTCAAACAATGATCTTCATTTAATATTCAGACGATGATCTTCATCTGATATTCAAACAAAGATCATCATTTAATATTCAAACGACGATCTTTATCTTATATTCAAACAACGATCTTCATTTATCATTCAAACGACGATCTTCATCTAATATTCAAACAACGATCTTCATCTAATATTCAAACAACGATCTTCATCTAATATTCAAACAACGGTCTTCATCTAATATTCAAACTACGTTCTTCATCTGATATTCAAACTACGTTCTTCATCTAATATTCAAACGACGATCTTCATCTAATATTCAAACAACGATCTTCATCTGATATTCAAACTACGTTCTTCATCTGATATTCTAACGGCGATCTTCATTTAATATTCAAACGACGATCTTCATATCCGCTGTTACAAAGAATAGATTCAATATTTTTCGATTCACTAGCCCCACACGTTACTAATAGATAGACAAATGGATAGACAAAATGAGATCCAGCAAACACACAAACATGTTTTTCGTCACCGAAACAGTACTGTTCTTCTGTTCTTCATACTGTTCTTCTGTTATTCATACGTGTGTTCTTTGTTCAATACGGCCTTCCCTGTTCTTGACGCGTCCGCTGTAAAATGGCATCGTAGTTTTCCTTGTTCTTTTTTGTTTATGGAAGGATTTGTTTTGGCAGTGAAAAGATCGACTCCCGCGCATAAGAACACTGTGACCTTAGCCTGTCACTGTTAGGGAGGGAGGAGGAGTCTCCTCCTCACCGGCCAGCACCTGGTCGTGGACACTGCGTCCAGTACCCGTTTTCTATACAGTGCCAAAGGGTGAGGGTTGGTCACAGTAATTTTCGTTCGTTTGTTCTTTTTTTATCATTTTTACGTATAATTCCTCCTTTTTTGTTTTTACGTCTAAGATATATTATTTATATCTCGTTTTAGAAGGGATTGATTTGTATATTTTTTTTTCTTTTCATACTATTCGCCATTTCCCGCATTAGCGAGGTAGCGTTAAGAACAGAGGACTGGGCCTTTGAGGGAATATCCTCATCTGGCCCCCTTCTCTGTTCCTACATATCTGTGTGTGTGTGTGTGTGTGTGTGTGTGTGTGTGTGTGTTATGGATTTGATGATGAGATTGGAGTAAATGTCAAAATGTAGAAAATGGGATTTAGTGCGTAATCTTATTTATTTCGAAGAGAAAGACGAACTGAAGGAAAGTACTCGATTTTGATATTTGTTTCATTTCTATTTATCTATTTATTTTACTCTAGGCTGATGAACTCGTATTCCAGTGAAAGTTCCACCATGATACCTAGGTCCGTGATGTATCATGTCCACTTCAGTAGAAAGCAGTTTAGTCATTAAATCTGTACGAAAACTGTGATAAAAATACGTTCTCATTTGATGGTGACGGATGAAGGAAAACTTTATACCCCGAAAACTACATCGTCAGCCATGATGATGATAAGTACACTGACCATTTTTTTACCAGTACTTCAAAGGTGGACCGCGACATCATTTTTACCACTACTTCAAAGGTGGACCTCGAAATATCCACTCCCCCCCCCAAAAAAAAAAAATATATATATATATATATATATATATATATATATATATATATATATATATATATATATATTCAACTCTCGGAGCAACGGAAAGGAAGTCTGAGGCTATACAAGGAAAGGGTACACCATCAGACTATTGGGCGAGTGAATGCAAAAGTTCAGTCATGTAAGTAAAGAAGATGGCGCGTGCTCCGGGCCACCCCGAACAAATAGCAAGGATGAGGGAGGCAAATTGTCCCGGAATGTTGGGAGATCTGGGCCACGAACCCGGGGGCTGAAAATGTGATTGTACTGCACCAGCAGGATAGCCAGCACCTCCCGCCGCTGGTGTGAGCACGTTAGCCCTAGTGGAGGAATACCGCCACGGTGTGTGTGTGTGAAGCGACGGTGGTTGATGCTCTGCCACTGCTGATGATGACTCGCGGGGGCCAACCACTGCTTACAGAGGAGGGAGGAGAGGTGAGGGGGGTGTTTTTGTGGTGGTCCTCACGACCTCTGCAACCTGCATCACGACCCTGGGGGGAGAGAGAGAGAGAGAGAGAGAGAGAGAGAGAGAGAGAGAGAGAGAGCCTGCAATACGACTTGGAGAGGAGGAGGTGGAGGTAGGCAGAGAGGAGGGTCGGGGTATGCTGTACACGACCTGAGCGAGGCTACGGCAGGGAAGAGCACGGGAGGGAGGGACGAGATGCTAAGGAACCCGGTCCACAGATCGACCATGACGAAAGTCATCAGGAGGGGAAGAATCGAATGGAAGGTCGTGGTGCTGGGGGTGTGTGTGAGGGGTCCCATTCTCTCTCTCTCTCTCTCGCTCCTGGAAACGTAGATGATCAACTTGATGAGGGTGTGAGAGAAGGGAGAGTGAGTAGATAACGAAGGTAGAAATGGAAAAGGAAGATGAGATGTGAGAGTTTTGATTAGGTAGAGCTATGATAATCGCATTCGGACACAGGGACATTCGAGTGTAGGAAAGAAATGATAAGTTGTGTTAAATAATGAAAGGTTATGGTTTTAGGTGGCACCTCCATTTTAGGGTCTATAGAATGGCGGGGAAATGTGTACGAGAGTGAAAAATACACGTGTGTTCTGGGGAACCCTGTGCTGTATGAGTGGCCAAGAGTATGGGAGTGGTGAGAAGGGAAGTGCATACGCGGGTCGTAAGGAGTGATGTGCTGGTAGTGTGAGGAGTAATGTGCTGGTAGTACGAGGATTAATGCGATCAGTATTCAGGTATGAGTGTGAGTGGTAATCGCAATGAGGCCATGGTTTCTTAAGTGGCAGGGAGTAATGTGGAATGGAGATTAACGTGTATGAGTAGTGAGGAACAGCGGGGAGTAATGGAGTAATGTTGGTGGTGGGGATGATGTGTTATGGTGGAGAGTAATATGTATGTGTATCATGGGACATGTTGAGATTAATGTGTGTGATTGATCATGGAGTAATGTGTGTGGCCGATGAGATGCAATAGAATGAGTAATTTGGCCCAGCTTTAGTAAGTTCAAAGAGTAATGAGTATACGTATATATTAGTGTTACCGGACTCCACCTGCTCGAGGTTGCACGTCGCGTGAAAAGTCACCTTTGGCGAGGCTATGATATCAAGAGTACTATCTCGTCAAAGTCCTTATTATTCCAAAGGAGTCCATCGTTTCCCCGCTACTGGAAGTAGCGCTGTCTTGGAACCTTCAAAAGTTCCTGGCAAAAGCTTTGGTAATGGAGTGACTCCAGGACCTGTGAAAGAAAAGGATCCTGGGGCATATATATGTATATTTGTGTGTGTGTGTGTGTGAGAGAGAGAGAGAGAGAGAGAGAGAGAGAGAGAGAGAGAGAGAGAGAGAGAGAGAGAGAGAGAAGCATTAGAGCAATATTCACCTCACGTTGTCCCTCAGGCTGAGCGTCTTCCCCCCCTCTCATTTTCCTCCCAGCCACACGTAGTACAGTGTATCCAGTGAGCCGTGTAGCGTCTCGTGCCGATGATTGTACCAGGGGGCCAACGTCGGAGTAACCATACCAAAAGGAAATATGTATTTTAGAATAGTGAAGGCACGATGGGGAAAAAGTGGGTGTGAGTCTCCCTCAGTATTTATAGACTTTAAGATTACCTCAGCCCAACCTGTGTATCCAGACAGCATTCTCCCGTCAGCTAGAACTATGAAAAATGGAGATAGCTTTGTGATGAGTCCCTCCTTGGAGTCCAGTGCTTTCCCCTTCTTCCTCATGATAAAGCTGGAAAACTTTGAAGTATCAAAAACACAGAGGGTGTGTTGACTTCACCAGCCATGATGCCTACTATAGAGGAAATTATAATTTCCTTCCAGACGCCCAGCTCCTTATTAGCTCCGCGGTTAATTGCCCCAAAATAAATCCCGCTCTCTCACCAGTGACAGTAATGGCGCGCGAGAAAGACGATGAGGACTGTTATCAAGAAGACCCCTGAGCCTCTTCTTTGGTGACTCCTATGGGCGCAGCCAAACCTCTCAGTCAGACTTGGACTTCGTGATGCCCCGATGGTGTCTTTTTTCCAGGTCGTCCGCCCATTCGTCTCAGCGTTCTCTGCAGTCGTCAGATAAAGTGACAACTGGAAAGATCTCTTCTGGAACTTGTAAGACGCACGTCGGCGGCAAGCAAGCAAGTTAACCTCAGTTCCTCGCCCAGTGTCGCCTAATGCGATGGGAGTTGTATTCCATACACACCCGGAGGATCGCAGACACCGATGGCAAACGTGGTGGTGTCATCGGGAAGATTGCTTCTGCTATGGTTGAGCAAGTTTTATCCCGGGAAGTGAGAGATGGGGAGCCTTTGCCAAGCCACGAGTGACATCGTGTCACCAAAGTTCTCTTCTGTGTGTCTCGAATTCTTGCTTTTGCACTGAAATATGGATGCCAAGGCTCTCCCTATTGCCGTCGAGGTCTTCCTCGTCTTGCCATCTCGTATCTTCAAGGGTGACCCACACAGGCGCAGAGGCGCTCAGTCCTGGTGTCTACAGCAGATAGAATGCAAGGTTTCGAATGAAGTCAGTGACATCATTAATGGAGAGTCTTGCCATAGCTTTGAGGGATGCAAACCTCATCAGCTCCTCCTCCTCCTCCTCCCCAACGATCCGAAAAGGACATCTTCAGGTGATCTGCTGGCAATAGATGTGGAGACTTTCATTCATCCCCATCTTAGCTCAGGCTTGTCCCCCTTTTAAGTACATAGTGAGGTGCAGGTGACGAATGAGGACCACAGAGGAATCCCTAAAGAGCTCAGAGCACATAGACACACACCCGTATTGTTCCGTCAGAGTCCAGGAACTCCCTTGGTGGAAGACCTGATATCATGGCTAGGCAGAGGTGCCCCAACGCAGCGACGGTGAGAGACGCCGAGAATGAACACCCAGGTGGAGCGTCGTGGCTTATACTGGTTCGTTGGGGGTAATGAAGATCAACTTTTATCTCAGGAACCAACGCTGTTTGTTGGTCCGTCGAGCGGGGGTGGGTATGACTGTCGCCCATCCTTTATCAGAATTCTCGTAGGGACTTTGACAGTCTTTGCAGACGTGTTTTCCTATCACGAAGCTTCTTTCGTGTCCCTTCCTTCGTCCAGGGTCGTGGTAGAAGACTAAGATGTTCTTAGGAAGTGAAAGATTTCTTGTCTCTCTCTGTTTTCTTCGTCATGCTTGAAAACTGTAGATACAAAGAGACGAAGTTTATCAATTAACAAGATCACTGCGAATCGTTGCAAACCTTTGATGGTGAGGGAAGAGCTGCTAGAAGTTTGTGCTACAGTCACAGCTCTCTCTCTCTCTCTCTCTCTCTCTCTCTCTCTCTCTCTCTCTCTCTCTCTCTCTCTCTCCATAACAGATCGCGACCGAGCCCTGCCTGAACCAAATGTTTAACCCCAGCCACTGTCATGTTCGCTTTATGGCCTAATGATTCCTTGCTCACTCTCCTTCCCTCGATGAACGTCTCGTTTTACACCGGTTCTGATTACGAAAAATCGTTTAACCGGAAAATCTTTTCCGGTGTAGAAATCAGACAAACTTTGATTGCTTCCCTTGTTGTGTTAAACATTTTCCGGGGGGGGGGGATACACGGCAGATTTGAGTTTTGAATGTGGCAGAGTAATATTGCTTGAATATCTTTGTTAACTGTACATCAAATTCACGAAGATAACAGGCGTTTTCAATCAACAGGACTACAAAATCGTGCACTGAAACTATTTGGTGTCTGCAGGTGATAATCGAAGAATTACCTGAATATTCTTAGGATATTCGGATATTCCAAGTGGTCAGTATTAGACGAAGAAAGCATTGGCTAAGTTACACATATACCATGGGTTTGTGTGTGTGTGTGCTGGACATACGAAAATACGAATATGGTTTGATAAATACATAGCGATATTAAAAATGATTCAAGGGTTGATTGAGCCTTTCAGAAACAATCCTCATTTGGCTCCTTCTTCCGATCTTACCTTTAGACTGATGATGATACAGACAGATAGCCACCACAGACGACAGACACTCTTCGGTAGACAGGCACCCAACCACCACAGACGATATACATTCTTTTGTAGACAGGCAGATAGACTCACCTGTAGACAGTCACTGTAGACGGGCAGACAGACAGCACAGACGACAGACACCCTCCACTGTACAGGCAGAGAGATGTTAGACACCCTCTTCTAGATAAACAGACAGACGCACACCACAGACCAAAGACACTCCTCTAGACAGACAGAAATAAACCATCATACAGACAGATAGACATCACTGACGGCAGTCACTCTTCTCTAAGCAGATAGACAGGTGCCACAGACCACAGACACCCTCAAGAGTCTAAACAGACATACGGAAACCCTCCTATGTGTAGGTATACAAACACCACACTCGACAGTCCCTCTCCTCTGTACAGACGAAGGACACGCTCCTCCGGATGAGGCGGGGCACAGCCAGCCTCAGAAAGAAGAAAACCGTTCCGGAGTTTCATTCCAAACCAGATTTTTGTATGAGAGAGGAAACTCCGTGGCGCATTTTACCTCACGCGTCAGGAGGCGAGAGGGACCAGTAATGGTAATCATCAGGAGGTGTCAAGGTAGAGGAAGAGGAGGAGGAGCAGGGAGTGTGTGCGTGTGTGTGTAGTTGGGAGGTCGTCGAGAGAAGGGGGGTATGTGGAGTTCAGTTGTAGATCCAGAGTTGTACCGAGAAGAGGGTGTTGTTGATAAGGTTGTGGAAGGGTGATGGGGGCATTATGTACGCAAGCACAGAACCAAAAGAGTATGGGGGTCCATGGGGTTTATGGCAGGGTAGGCTAAATTGTAGCTGGAGTTTCTTCCAAAAAGGGTTCGGCTGTATGGTAATAAATGGGCTGAGGTGTTTTTCCCGTAAGGGCCATGTTTGTTGTTTGAAATGAGGTGTTGAATAGGGTTCAGCTGTGTGGTGCTTCACGCAATAAGGTGTCCCAGGAGGTTAGGTATATGGCATTAAATGGCGATAATTTGGGCAATTTTGTCTCAGATCGTGTGTGATATCAGTAAATGGTGATCAGCGAGTATTTTTTTTTTTTTTCAGTAGACTTCATGATTTTATAAATCCCCAGAAACTACAAGGCATAAAGAGATAAGAGAGGAACCCAAAAAAAGGGGAAGGGGAGGAAAAATTAATCAAAGTCTTTCGAAAACGTGGAAAACGCATTTTAAGAATGATTGCAACTCGTTGTTCTTAGGTTGGACATGAGAGGGTAGATCATTTCTGTGGCATTTAGTTATATTTTGAACATAGATATACCCAAGGAGTAGCTCAAGAGATCCTTTTGAGCAAACAGAGACGACGATACGAAATTGAAGTGGTGGTGTGTGTGTGTGTGGGTGTGGGTGTCAAACCAGGTCAGGTTGCCCCTTGAGGCTCTTGTTAGCCGTGACCCAAGGTGTAACCAGAGACGGCGCGTCCAGAGGCATGTCAACTATTCCAGAGAGAGACGTGATGTATAGACAAGAGGGAAGGTGTTCTTATATTACCGTAGCTTGTCTGCTTCCAGTAGCAGGGAAATGTGGGCTCCTTTTGTATGAGAAGTTGCTTGACGAAACTGGCCTCCCGATAATACAGCCTCGACAAAGTTGAATTTTCGTGAAACTTAAGAAAATAATGTCAGTTGTAGAGTGGTCGCGAAATAGTTATCAGTCCTGCTCTCATACGTGTCATTTATAGCCCAGTCCATCTGTTTGTTTATGCCTGTTTGTAGCAGTAGACATTGAGTCTCCATTGTGGACCTATTTCCCAGTTTAGTATCGTCTTCGAATTATCATATCGTAGCCGATTATCTATATAGTTAATATATGTATGAGACGGATAGCCGGTCCCAAAGACATGATCCCAGTGGCACAGCACTTGTTACGTCCAACCATTCTGAGGCCTAACAGTTCATTTCTTCTGGTTATGGTCAGTCAGCCGATTCCCCGCTGCTTAAGTACATCCCCGTCTGTACCATATGATTTAACTTATACTAGTAAGAAATTCTATGTAGAATTGTATGGATTGGTTTTGAAAATTTAAATACACGACATCGATTGCTTTACTTCTATCATTCATGTTAATCATATTTTGAGGAAATCCAATAGATTTGTCAGACATGAAAGATTTCATCGAAAAAGAAAACAAAAATGTACTGATTATAAGTGGTGATTATCTAAAAGATTTTCACTTTTGTGTCGAATTATGATTTCCGTCAGTTTACCAACTTCTGAGGAGTAAGTTGATTTGATGATGACTTCAGGGCAGGGACTTGTTACCTTTTTTTTTTTTTTTTTTTCCAATATCTGTGTTGCATTGGAAGACTTACCATCCTCACTAACTTTCCCCACGGCAAGTGACTTATGGAAAAGAGCAGTGAAGGGCTTAGCTATCTCATCTTTCGCATCTTCCATTGTCTTCGGATTTATCTGGTCCTGCCGATTTGTTTACCTTCATTCCATATGAACCCGATACCATATTTCCACCTTTTATGCCAGTATGGTGTTGAGGTTGTTCTCTCGGAGCGGTGGAAATTGGTTTAGGATAAGAGTTATGACTTTAGTCACAAATATAGATACAACAGAAAATGATTTAAGATCACCATGGCTTCGTTACCTTGAACCAAACAAGACATAAGCTTAGGAGAAAATGTGACTGGTGAGATGAGGAAGCTAAGTAGCTGGTGAAGTGAAAAAAAAAGTGGTGAATTGGCAGTTCCTGTAAGAAAACGGCAGGGCGTCCAGAAGAAAGGTGAAGGGGCTGAAGAAAAAAATTAGAATAGTGAATCCTACTGTTATCATTGTTATCTAGATACCAGAACCTAGGTAGAATAGTAAATCCTACTGTTATCAGTGTTATCTAGATACCAAAACCTAGGTAGAATAGTGAATCCTGCTTTTATCAATGTTATCTAGATACCAGAACCTAGGTATCGAGAAGGGAAGTGACGACGGAGCGGGTAGCCAGCACGACAGTGCCTGTCAGGTTTCCTTCCCTGGCCCAGATATGCTTGTCTTTTTCTGCCTCTGGTATACGTAGGGTCGTTGGCATTGAGCCCATAAGCACACACTCCGCCTAACACACATCACTCGACAGCCTGGACCTAACTCGACCTTTTTTTTTTTTGTCTTCTCTCGCATAATTGTCTTGCGGTGGGCGCTACGCGCTTCCCCCCTACCTGCCTGGCCACCTGGCAGTCTATCCGTTATTAGGTGAAGTTGGTAGGCGACCACACGAGCTTAGAGCTCTCTCTCTCTCTCTCTCTCTCTCTCTCTCTCTCTCTCTCTCTCTCTCTCTCTCTCTCTCTCTCTCTCTCTCTCTCTCATTTCCAAATAGTTTATCCATAAATCACATTAATCATAATTCACACTTATTTCCACGCCTATAACACCTTCCAATACGATGAATGAATGAGTGCTTATAGGATGACATAGAAAAAGGGAAAAAAAAAGAATAAAGTGATGCGAAAATAAATCCGGATAATTTCACTCGTTTTCACAGCGGCAGTAAAACTCGAATGGGATCCCAGCGCCACGTGCCTTAAAAGCAAAGCCAGGAGGACGAAGTCTCCCCTGGAAAAATCTCTCTCGGGACAAAACAAATAAAGAACACATCACATTGTTTATTACCAGAAAATGACCTTTCAGCTTCGCCCCCCACAAGAGTGTATGATGAAAAATATGCCGATGGGAAGAAAATGGGCCACGGCAAAGAGAAAGAAAGAAAACGACGAACTTGAGGGGACACTAAAGAAAAATGGACCACGGGAGGAAACTATAAAAAGAGAGAAGCAGAAATAAAGAAATGTGTTTGAGAGACGTTGACACAGACGAGAATGTGGAAAATATATTATGAAACGACACAGAAGAAAGTACGAGGATGGTGGGGTGGGTGGGTAGGTGTAGTGGAGGAGGTGGGTCGTGAAGCCACGGTCTCTGTCCACACTGATAATGGCGGCAAAATACTGCCTGGCTCATACAACCCTCCACCAACCCTCCACCAACCCACACCCACAACCCCAATCCTTCGTGGCCGGCCTGACCCTACACCTTGATGGATGGGGGGTGAAGGGGGTTGCGAGGGTGGGTGTATTATTATTATTATTATTTATTATTATTATTATTATTATTATTATTATTATTATTAATTGTTAGTTACTTTACGTAGGTGAGACTGCATGAACCAACTCGTACCCACACACACACACACACACACACACACACATATATATATATATATATATATATATATATATATATATATATATATATATATATATATTTTATTTTGCTTTGTCGCTGTCTCCCGCGTTTGCGAGGTAGCGCAAGGAAATATACATACCTATACATCTCAATGTACACATATATATACACACACAGACACATACATATATAGCCATGCACACAATTCACACTCTGCCTTTATTCATTCCATCGCCACCTCGCCACACACACACATATATATATATATATATATATATATATATATATATATATATATATATATATATATATATATATATCACATACAAACCTCCAACAGCCAGGATCGAACACGGGACCAGCCCAATAGCCTAATGGTTAGCATTCCTGCCTCTTGCACAGGGGTCCCGGGTTCGATCCTGGCTGTTGGAGTTTTGTATGATCTATGAAAGTGCGCGTTTTTATGCACTTTATTCATATATATATATATATATATATATATATATATATATATATATATATATATATATATATATATATATATATATATCCCACCATGAGGCAGGTGACCAGATTAATCAACCATCCCCATAGGGGAACATGAATACCTAAATCAAGATATTAAAAACTGCTACTAAATTCCTCTTGTGGTATCTGGTCGAAGCATTACATACAGAACTTCATACATCCCATGACAGAGAGTCATTGAAATTGATGCCTCTATTTTTTAATGACTTAGTAATTTCTATATAATTCGTAATAGCCTTATGGTGTTGCATAGGGGCTAATGCCGTGAATTTTTTTTGTATTTTTTTCCTTTTTTTTTTGAGCGTCTGTCGAAGGGAAATTCTTTTGAAAAATCAGTTTGCTTTATGTATTTAAAGTTCTTGGTTTTCCAAGCGATTTACAAGAGAGAGAGAGAGAGAGAGAGAGAGAGTAAGAGTAATCGACTGTCAGTAAAGTTATTCAAATTTATGTGCATAATGAATATGGACCGTGGGTAAGATGATTATTGTGAATAACGCAAACTGAATTTTTTTTTTTTCTCCCCCATGAAATTTCACAACCCCCTTTCTTGATTTTTTCCCCATTCAGGTTTATTCCTTTTAAGATTTTTTCCCCCCCCTGAAATTTCACAACCCCTCTCTTGATTTATTCCCATTCAGGTTTATTCCTTTTAAGGATTTTTTTGTTTTCGTCCGAGAGACAAAGAAATAACCTCCCGTTTTCTTTACAAGTTTTTTTTCTTCCCATATAGATAACGCAGAAGGCTCTTATTTGTCTTATTGTAATTTTACCTTATTTCCTCGATTGTCTTGGCTAAGCCTCGTGTATTCCTGCCATGGTCTTTCGTAGCCAGAACGTGCATGCTCTCCAAAACTTAGGAATATATATATTTTTTTTTTCTAAATTCCTTCGCCGACCGCAACTGTAATATTTAACAGGAAGAAATTATTCTTATATATATATATATATATATATATATATATATATATATATATATATATATATATACTTGATTATTTTTCTTTACTGTTATGTATTACATATGTATATGTGTATTTCCTTTATTGTTTTTCTTTAATGTTTCTTTTCCTACGTGTTTTTTTCGTTTTTTTTTTTTTTTATTTATTCATCTTTAAGTAGACTTGCCACATTGCAAACGTGGCTTTGTAGAATTATCATATATTGAGTTTAAATGGAAAATCACGCCAAAATTATTGAAGTGGTTTGCTTTATCTGATGACCTCTTGTCGTGGATTTGATGACCTTTGGCCTTTGACCTGAACCCTTAAGGGACCGGCGTTTTACGAAAGCGCGGATTGGCATATCAAAAGCGCGGCAAACGTTGCTGATATATTGCTATCAAAAGCGCGGCAGAATATTAAGTCAAAAGCGCGTTTTATCACTCACCTCTAAGTCTGATTGTTTATACGTTCATTAACGATCGTTCACCTCTTCCGTTAGCCAGATGATATCATCTGTTGCCCCCTGCTTACCACGGGGAGGTGGAAGTAGGACTTTTAAGCAGGAAAAATTATATATTTGTTAAGTATAGGCTTGTCCTTGTAAGTATATTCTTCTTGCACCTTAGTACAGGCTTGTCCTTGCAGTCCTTTATGAAAGGTTAGGTTAGGTTAGGTTAGGCTAGGTTAGGTTAGGTTAGGGTAGGTTAGGCTAGGTTAGGTTAGGCTAGGTTAGGTTAGGTTAGGCTAGGTTAGGTTAGGTTAGGTTAGGGTAGGTGAGGTTAGGTTAGGTTAGGCTAGGTTAGGTTAGGTTAGGTTAGGCTAGGTTAGGTTAGGGTAGGTTAGGTTAGGCTAGCTTAGGCTAGGTTAGGCTAGGTTAGGTTAGGCTAGGTTAGGGTAGGTTAGGTTAGGTTAGGCTAGGGTAGGTTAGGTTAGGTTAGGCTAGGTTAGGTTGGGTTAGGTTAGGCTAGGTTAGGTTAGGTTAGGTTGGGTTAGGGTAGGTTAGGTCAGGTTAGGTTAGGTTAGGTCAGGTTAGGTTAGGTTAGGTTAGGTTAGGTCAGGTTAGGTTAGGTCAGGTCAGGTCAGGTTAGGTTAGGCTAGGTTACGTTAGGCTAGGTTAGGTTAGGTCAGGTTAGGTTAGGTTAGGTTAGGTTAGGTTAGGCTAGGTTAGGTTAGGTTAGGTTAGGTTAGGCTAGGTTAGGTTAGGTCAGGTAGGTTAGGTTAGGTTAGGTTAGGTTAGGTTAGGTTAGGTTAGGTTAGGTTAGGTTAGGTTAGGTTAGGTTAGGTTAGGTTAGGTTAGGTTAGGTTAGGTTAGGTTAGGTTAGGTTAGGTTAGGTTAGGTAGGTTAGGTTAGGTTAGGTTAGGTTAGGTTAGGTTAGGTTAGGTTAGGTTAGGGTAGGTTAGGTTAGGTTAGGTTAGGTAGGTTAGGTAGGTTAGGTTAGGTAGGTTAGGTTAGGTTAGGTTAGGTTAGGTTAGGTTAGGTAGGTTAGGTAGGTTAGGGTAGGTTAGGTTAGGTTAGGTTAGGTAGGTTAGGTAGGTTAGGTTAGGGTAGGTTAGGTTAGGTTAGGTTAGGTAGGTTAGGTTAGGTTAGGTTAGGTAGGTAGGTTAGGTTAGGTTAGGTTAGGTTAGGTTAGGTTAGGTTGGTTAGGTTAGGTTAGGTTAGGTTAGGTTAGGGTTGGGTTAGGTTAGGTTAGGTTAGGTTAGGTTAGGTTAGGTTAGGTTAGGTTAAGGTTGGGTTAGGTTAGGTTGGTTAGGTTAGGTTAGGTTAGGTTAGGTTAGGTTAGGTTAGGTTAGGTTAGGTTAGGTTAGGTTAGGTTAGGTTAGGGTAGGTTAGGATAGGTTAGGTTGGGTTGGGTTAGGTTAGGTTAGGTTAGGTTAGGTTAGGTTGGTTAGGTTGGGTTAGGTTAGGTTAGGTTAGGTTAGGTTAGGTTAGGTTAGGTTGGTTAGGTTAGGTTAGGTTAGGGTTGGGTAGGTTTGGTTAGGTTAGGTTAGGTTAGGTTAGGTTGGGTTGGTTAGGTTAGGTTAGGTTAGGTTAGGTTAGGTTAGGTTAGGTTAGGTTAGGTTAGGTTAGGTTGGGTTAGGTTGGTTAGGTTAGGTTAGGTTAGGTTAGGTTAGGTTAGGTTAGGTTGGGTTGGTTGGTTAGGCTTAGGTTAGGTTAGGTTAGGTTAGGTTAGGTTGGGTTGGTTAGGTTAGGTTAGGTTAGGTTAGGTTAGGTTAGGTTAGGTTAGGTTAGGTTAGGTTAGGTTGGTTAGGTTAGGTTAGGTTAGGTTAGGTTGGGTTGGGTTGGGTTGGGTTAGGTTAGGTTAGGTTAGGTTAGGTTGGTTAGGTTAGGTTAGGTTAGGTTAGGTTAGGTTAGGTTAGGTAGGTTGGTTAGGTTAGGTTAGGTTAGGTTGGGTTAGGTTAGGTTAGGTTAGGTTAGGTTAGGTTGGGTTAGGTTAGGTTAGGTTAGGTTAGGTTAGGTAGGTTGGTTGGGTTGGGTTAGGCTTAGGTTAGGTTAGGTTAGGTTAGGTTAGGTTGGGTTGGGTTGGTTGGGTTAGGTTAGGTTAGGTTAGGTTAGGTTAGGTTGGGTTGGGTTGGTTAGGCTTAGGTTAGGTTAGGTTAGGTTAGGTTAGGTTAGGTTAGGTTAGGTTAGGTTAGGTTAGGT
This sequence comes from Panulirus ornatus, assembly GCF_036320965.1. Lineage (NCBI taxonomy): Eukaryota > Metazoa > Arthropoda > Malacostraca > Decapoda > Palinuridae > Panulirus > Panulirus ornatus. The sequence continues at coordinate 14,556,904 of NC_092244.1, read as the reverse complement.
TAGGTTAGGTTAGGTTAGGTTGGTTGGGTTAGGCTTAGGTTAGGTTAGGTTAGGTTAGGTTAGGTTGGGTTGGGTTGGGTTAGGTTAGGTTAGGTTTGGTTAGGTTAGGTTAGGTTAGGTTAGGTCAGGTTGGGTTAGGTTAGGTTAGGTTAGGTTAGGTTAGGTTAGGTTAGGTTGGGTTGGGTTGGGTTAGCTTAGGTTAGGTTAGGTTAGGTTAGGTTAGGTTGGGTTGGGTTAGGTTAGGTTAGGTTAGGTTAGGTTGGGTTGGTTAGGTTAGGTTAGGTTAGGTTAGGTTGGGTTAGGTTAGGTTAGGTTAGGTTAGGTTGGGTAGGTTAGGTTAGGTTAGGTTAGGTTAGGTTAGGTTAGGTTAGGTTGGGTTGGGTTGGGTTAGGTTAGGTTAGGTTAGGTTAGGTTGGGTTGGGTTAGGTTAGGTTAGGTTAGGTTGGGTTAGGTTAGGTTAGGTTAGGTTAGGTTAGGTTAGGTTAGGTAGGTTAGGTTAGGTTAGGTTAGGTTAGGTTGGGTTGGGTTGGGTTGGGTTGGGTTAGCTTAGGTTAGGTTAGGTTAGGTTAGGTTAGGTTGGGTTGGGTTGGGTTGGGTTAGCTTAGGTTAGGTTAGGTTAGGTTAGGTTAGGTTGGGTTGGGTTGGGTTAGCTTAGGTTAGGTTAGGTTAGGTTAGGTTGGGTTAGGTTAGGTTAGGTTAGGTTAGGTTAGGTTAGGTTAGGTTAGGTTAGGTTGGGTTGGGTTGGGTTAGCTTAGGTTAGGTTAGGTTAGGTTAGGTTAGGTTGGGTTGGGTTGGGTTAGGTTAGGTTAGGTTGGGTTGGGTTAGGTTAGGTTAGGTTAGGTTAGGTTGGGTTAGGTTAGGTTAGGTTAGGTTAGGTTGGGTTGGGTTGGGTTGGGTTGGGTTAGGTTAGGTTAGGTTGGGTTAGGTTAGGTTAGGTTAGGTTGGGTTAGGTTAGGTTAGGTTAGGTTAGGTTAGGCTGAAAGTTATGACAACACAGGATTGAGTGTCAGGTTCAGAGTGAGCACCGTGGCCTTCAGCACTGTGAACAGGAAACCATCGAGACAGACACTCGCGGTGGTCTCGGTGAACAGTGTGAAGCATTATGACACACCGAATGATTCTCAATGACACAGCAAGTGATAGGATTAACCTTGCCGCGCATTTGATAGTACTTTAAGGGTGAGTTTCGAACGCGGTCACTTTCTCGAATCCGCGCTTTTGATATACGCCCTAAGGGACAGGTCGGTGGTCACGTCATCATATGATGACTCTTATTTTTTGGCCTTTGACCTCAACCCTTAAAGGACAGGTCAGTTTTGACGTCATCATATGATACCTTTTTTGGCCTTTGACCTTAACCCTTAAAGGACAGGGACAGGTCAGTGTTCGCGTCATCATATGATGACCTTTTTTTGACCTCAACCGTTATGGGACAGGTCGATGTTCACATCATAAAATGACCTTTTTTTCGCCTTTGACCTCATCCCTTAAGGGAAAGGTCGATGTTCACATCATAAAATGACCTCTTTTGGCCTTTGACCTTAAACCTTAAGGGACAGGTCGGTCAGTGTTCACGTCATTATACGATGACCTTTTTTGGCCTTTGACCTGACCTTTTAAGGGAGAGGTCACCTAAGGGGCAGACCCTTGTTTTTAAGGGTCATGCTATACTGCCCAAGAGATTAATCATAACTATTAACAATAATTAAAACATCAGTAATTAATCATTTTTAGAAAATTTGGTCATTGTGATGAGTTGAATTATTCGCCATGATGGTAATATGTATTTATACATGTTGGTAATATGTATTTATACATGTTGGTAATATGTATTTATACATGTTGGTAATATGTATTTATACATGTTGGTAATATGTATTTATACATGTTGGTAATATGTATTTATACATGTTGGTAATATGTATTTATACATGTTGGTAATATGTATTTATACATGTTGGTAATATGTATTTATACATGTTGGTTATATGTATTTATACATGTTGGTGATATGTATTTATACATGTTGGTAATATGTATTTATACATGTTGGTAATATGTCTTTATACAGGTTGGTAATATTTTTGGCATTACATTTTTTTCCCATTTTTTTTTTTCTTTCTTTTTTTTGTACAAAAACATCGAGATCACGTTTTCTGTTAGTCTGTGCGTAGGATTCGAATCAAAATTATCAGTTAGATTTGCGTCTTTTTTTTACAATTATCTTCTACCAATTTTTGGCCAACATTATTTCATTACTAGTACTGTCCTAAGTCAATATGACATATCCTGATTTATTCTGAAATGTTATGTGTGTCTGTGAGTGTGTGTGTGTGTTATGTATGTGTGTGTGTTTGTGTGTGTGTGTGTTTAATTATCTGTATGTAATTACCCATGTGAAGGGAATTGCATTTTCCTGGGGGCCTCATCTCGTGTGATTACCGCTGCTGTGTTAACAGAGGAGAGTATTTTGCTCCTGTATTGCTCCGTCTCGTAACCTAGTAAATATGTCTGTGATTATGAATACGATAAATGAATAAAAGTTGAATAATGGTTTACTGGATGTAGGCAGCCATTTGGCTCAAGATATATATAGTTGATGTATTGTGTTTATTACATTACTAGGAGGCCATGTGAACAGTATTAGTATAGTATATGTGTGTGTGTGTGTGTGTGTCCTATATGTAGTTTTGATATATATAAAAAGCCTGTTTTCCTGACAGGTATTTTTCCCTCTTAAAGTATTTATTCCTGGAACCTATACCCAGCATGACAGTAGTGCTGGCCAAAGACACACCCAGCCACTCGTAAAAAAAAAAAAAAATAACGTTTTTATTCCTAAGTTACCCCTTGATTTCCCGTTTTTTTGCTGCTTCCCATTTTCTTTCCATTTTGGAAAACAATGAATGAGGTAAGTGTCACAGTATTAATATAACCTTAGTTACTGGTGAAATATCCCCGGGGTTAGTCACTTGACCATCGCCACTGCACATTCCTTAAGCCAGTCAGTCACTACTAGTTTGGTAGTGTTCACTAGGAGCCACATGTCGCTTGAACGCTTTTGGCCTTTCATTAATGGTACGAACGACTTTGTAAGTTGCTTAAGGTAAACTATGTCGTAGATTCACTCTTTCGCAAACACTACGTATAATAGTTATGATCCCCAACGCTATAATAAGTGTCATTCCTACGTCATAAGTGGGTGAAACGTTATACAGAGCCTGCAATGTAGTTTTGGGGGGGGTCGAATGTGATTGTAATGTTTTGGATATTCAAACGAGGGAAATGTATAGATCGCGAAGATGGGAAGGAAATGGTATAATTGAATTCTTTTCTCGAGGCATTGATGCATGGGCAGAAAAGGGGAAGGGGGTGAGGAACAAAGATATATTGTCTCTTTCTCTTAATGTATATTTATTCTTTTCCTTATGTGTGTGTGTGTGTGTGTGTGAGTGTTGTTTGTGTATTCCATTGTTTGCTGTGTTTTTCGTATGTGTTTTGTCTCTTTGTTAGCTTTCTTTGTTGGTTTTTTTTTTCCTATATTCTGTCTCTTGTGATTGAAAAGTCTGTTCTTAATTTTTTTTTTTTTTGTTTTTTTCTTGAACGCATTTGTCGTCTTTTCTTCATGATCATTCGTGAAGTTTATTTACAACATGTGATATCAGCCCGAGAGAAATCTCTCTCTCTCTCTCTCTCTCTCTCTCTCTCTCTCTCTCTCTCTCTCTCTCTCTCTCTCTCTCTCTCTCTCTCTCTCTCTCTCTCTCTCTCTCTCTCAGTCCTCCAGTGCAGCTTTATGTGATTGGAGTGAGGAGGGCGCCGCCCTCCCTTCACACCTGCAGGAGATAAGGAACCCCCGCGGCAGATCAGGATTAGGGGAGGAGGAGGGGAGAGAAAAGAGAGAGAGAGGTAGGCCAGGCGCCTGTAGGAGATAAGAGCGAACTGATGATAACTCCAGCAGATGATTTCGAACACCGTCTCTAGAACTGCGCAAATCTTGTCCAGTAATTAAAAAAAAAAATGGGCAAATAGATTTGGAAATCACTGAAGACGTGGGGGCTCTCTCTCTCTCTCTCTCTCTCTCTCTCTCTCTCTCTCTCTCTCTCTCTCTCTCTCTCTCTCTCTCTCTCTCTCTCTCTCTCTCTCATCCCGTTACTGGCTGATTATGAGTGGGAATAAATCCACGAGAATAAATCTAACCAGTTTCTTCTGGTTGTCTCGCAAGGATACACGAGAGCAAGAGTTTTTTTTTTTTACCCCCACGTCAGATATTTTTTTTTCCCCACGTCAGATATTTTTTTTCCCACGTCAGTTTTTTTTCTTTTTCTTTTTTTAATGGGAAAGACAAGAGCCTTTGCCAAGGACAGCTTCGTGCAAGACCAGCGCTGCAATTGCACAAATTTTATTGCGCCAGGCAAGAATAAATGCAACATTAATAACGTAATAATTATGATAATTGCAGTAATAGTGATAATTATAACTGTAGTGATATTGGTGATATTAATGATTATGATAATGCTTTTGTTAATGATAATTCTGTGTGATTGGAAAAAAAGAAGTTACCGGCACTATACGTATAGCAGCCGGTACCGTACCTAGAAGCAGCCGGCATTATACCTAGAAGAACCGGCACCATACCGGCCTCCGATACACCAAGGCCGGCCGGCAGCCGGTTTAGGAAGCTTATATATATAATAAGGATAATAATTGTAATAATGATAATGATAATAATAATAATGATAATAAATAATGATAATAATGATTATAAAACTAATGATAATAATGATAGTATTAATGATAATGAAGATACTAGTGCCATTGTTATTATCATTGTTATCATTATTATTATTAATTATTATTATCATTACTATTATTATTAGTTATTATTATTATTATTATTATTATTATTATTAATATTATTATTATACCAAGAATTGATGTCATTTTCCTATAGGGTCGTTTCTGGGGTGGTTGATGTCGTCTGGGGTTGATGACGTCGTCTGTGGAGTTGATGACGTCGTCTGTGGGGTTGATGACGTAGTCTGTGGAGTTGATGACGTCGTCTGTGGGGTTGATGGCGTCCTATCTGGGGTTGTTACTGTCGTCTGTGGGGTTGATGACGTCGTCTCCAGGGTTAATGACGTAGTCTGTGGAGTACGTCGTCTGTGGAGTTGATGACGTCGTCTGTGGAGTTGATGACGTCGTCTGTGGGGTTGCTGACGTCGTCTCTAGGGTTGATGACGTAGTCTATGGAGTATGTCATCTGTGGAGTTGATGACGTCGTCTGTGGGGTTGATGACGTTGTCTCTGGGAGTTGATGACGTCGTCACTAGGGGTAATACAGTGAGTGGTACAGGTCGTTGTAAGAGGCGATCTCTCATGTACGTGATGGACCAAGAGAGGTAGTAATACACTAGAGTGGGAAGTCCACTTCAAGCCATGCTAGGCTTGGCTGTGCTAGGCTAGGCTAGGTTTGGCTAGGCTGTACTAGGCTAGGTTTGGCTAGGCTGTACTAGGCTAGGCTAGGTTTGGCTAGCTGTGCTAGGCTAGGTTTGGCTAGGCTGTACTAGGCTAGGCTAGGTTTGGCTAGGCTGTACTAGGCTAGGCTAGGTTTGGCTAGACTGTACTAGGCTAGGCTAGGTTTGGCTAGGCTGTACTAGGCTAGGCCAAGCGAACCCAATTCACACTAGGCCAGACCAGGCCAGACTTGGGTATGATATGCTACCTTGGCTATGCTAAGCTAGGCGAGGTTAGCCTTAGGCCAGTTCACGCCATGCTACGCCATGCCAGTTCACGCCAGGCCAGGCCATCCTAAGCCAAGGCAGTTAAGTCCAAGCCCTTAGAGTAGTTTATAAACGAGACCAGGTCAGGTCAGGTCAGCGCGTGAGATACACCAGAGTCACGGAGTGTGCGGGGGCAAAGTTAGGGCGATGCCGTAGGATCCCGCAAAATAAAAGTTTAAATTGTATACCGCCACAGGTTAAAAAGTCCCGAGAAACTTTGAAAGTAAAAGATTTTTAGGGAAAGACTTGAAATCTGCCCAGCGATGAAAACATCGATACGCGACACTACACAAGGCTGTTTACTGTCCCTTAAACACTACACAAGGCTGTTTACTGTCCCTTAAACACTACACAAGGCTGTTTGCTGTCCCTTAAACACTACACAAGGCTGTTTGCTGTCCCTTAAACACTACACAAGGCTGTTTGCTGTCCCTTTAACACTACACAAGGCTGTTTACTGTCCCTTAAACACTACACAAGGCTGTTTACTGTCCCTTAAACACTACACAAGGCTGTTTACTGTCCCTTAAACACTACACAAGGCTGTTTACTATCCCTTAAACACTACACAAGGCTGTTTACTGTCCATTAAACCACACAAGGCTGTTTACTGTCCCTTAAACACTACACAAGGCTGTTTACTGTCCCTTAAACACTACACAAAGCTGTTTACTGTCCATTAAACCACACAAGGCTGTTTACTGTCCCTTAAACACTACACAAGGCTGTTTACTGTCCCTTAAACACTACACAAAGCTGTTTACTGTCCCTTAAACACCACACAAGGTTGTTTACTGTCCCTTAAACGCTACACAAGGTTGTTTACTGTCCCTTAAACACCACACAAGGCTGTTTACTGTCCCTTAAACACTACACAAGGTTGTTTACTGTCCCTTAAACACTACACAAGGTTGTTTACTGTCCCTTAAACACTACACAAGGCTGTTTACTGTCCCTTAAACATCACAAAAGGCTGTGTACTATCCCTTTAACACTACACAAGGCTGTTTACTGTCCCTTAAACACCACACAAGGCTTTTTTACTGTCCCTTAAACACCATAAAAGGTTGTTTACTGTCCCTTAAACACTACACAAGGTTGTATACTGGCCCTTAAAATACACAAGGCTGTTTACTTTCCCTTTAACACCACACAAGGCTGTTTACTGTCCCTTGAAGATCACACTGCATGACGAGAAACGAATAACAGCGGCCTATTTCAGGTTCAGATATTTAACGCATACGTCGAACTAAGATACTGAAGTCGAGGGATAAGCCTGAAATGAAATATTAGAAGGGTTAGATGGAGCAAATAGAGAGAGAGAGAGAGAGAGAGAGAGAGAGAGAGAGAGAGAGAGAGAGAGAGAGAGAGAGAATGTAGCTTTAGAGTGAAAGTAGAAAACGTACCTCTTTAGAAATGCCATTTCGTTTTCTTTGAGAAGATAGAGGTCCCGGAGCTTAGCGCTACGAAATAGACATCCCAGCGGCTTACCCGTTGAGTTGGCTGCCAGCCCGCGGCCAGATAAACCCACTCTCTCTCTCTCTCTCTCTCTCTCTCTCTCTCTCTCTCTCTCTCTCTCTCTCTCTCTCTCTCTCTCTCATATAATACTTGAGACCACATAATTCTCACGATTACCCTTTTTTTTTTTTTCTTCTTTATCCTTTGGTTGAGATGAGAGTAAGAAAGCCAACACCACCCCAACCCACCTCACCCCACCCACATAATGTATCTCTCGCATTTAGGTTGAGGGGAGGATCAGGGGCGAGACCTGTTATAAGAGGCGAGACCTCCTGTCAGGGACGAGACCTATCTTGGACGAGAACCAACTATCATGGTCGAGACCTGGTATGTGGGACGAGACCTACTTTAAGAGAGCGAGACCTACTCTTATGGTCGAGACCTGGGAGGAGGGGGGCTTGAAACCCTCCCCAGTTGCATTTCGATCTTTCCAAAGACAGGAACAGAAGAAGGAGCCAGGTGAAGACTTGCGCTGGAAGACTCACAGACGCCGTGATGTCTGACTGCAAGTTGTAATAACCAAGTGGGAAAGAAGGGAGAGGTAGATGGTATAATTGTTGAGAAAAGCCTGGATGTCCTTGTTGTGAACCAAGTGGGTAAGAAGGGAGAGGTAGATGGTATAATTGTTGAGAAAAGCCTGGATGTCCTGGTTGTGAAATAGACAACGTTTGAAGGGGAAGGTTGCTTTAAGAGTGTCATAGTCTGTGGTTAGCGAGAGGACCAGGGTGAAAGATGTGGCATTTCTATCGGAGGAAATTAATTCAGAATTGTTATAGGTTGGAACGAGAGGAGAGGTTATGGGAGGTGGGTGGTTATCGGTGCTTATACACCTGGTAATGAGAGAGAGAGACTTGTAGGTGGAGTTAGCGAGGTAGCGCCAGGAACAGAGGAAGAAAGGCTGCATCCTCTCACATCTATTATTCGGCTGTCATGTGTAATGCACAAAAAAAATCACAGCTTCCTATTCACAACCAGTCCCCATAGACCTTGACATGGTTGATCCCGGTTGCATATTATGCCTTAGTTCCGTCCATTGGCAGCACGTCGACCCCTGTATATCTCATAGCTCCATTTCACCTTATCCCTTGCTCACCTTTCATCTTATGTATATATATATATATATATATATATATATATATATATATATATATATATATATATATTTTTTTTTTTTTTTTTTTTTTTTTTTTTTTTATACCTCGTCGCTGTCTCCCGCGGTTGCGAGGTAGCGCAAGGAAACAGACGAAAGAAATGGCCCAACCCCCCCCATACACATGTACATACACACGTCCACACACGCAAATATACATACCTACACAGCTTTCCATGGTTTACCCCGGACGCTTCACATGCCTTGATTCAATCCACTGACAGCACGTCAACCTCTGTATACCACATCGCTCCAATTCACTCTATTCCTTGCCCTCCTTTCACCCTCCTGCATGTTCAGGCCCCGATCACACAAAATCCTTTTCACTCCATCTTTCCACCTCCAATTTGGTCTCCCTCTTCTCCTCGTTCCCTCCACCTCCGACACATATATCCTCTTGGTCAATCTTTCCTCACTCATTCTCTCCATGTGCCCAAACCATTTCAAAACACCCTCTTCTGCTCTCTCAACCACGCTCTTTTTATTTCCACACATCTCTCTTACCCTTACGTTACTTACTCGATCAAACCACCTCACCACACATTGTCCTCAAACATCTCATCTCCAGCACATCCATCCTCCTGCGCACAACTCTATCCATAGCCCACGCCTCGCAACCATACAACATTGTTGGAACCACTATTCCTTCAAACATACCCATTTTTGCTTTCCGAGATAATGTTCTCGACTTCCACACATTTTTCAAGGCTCCCAAAATTTTCGCCCCCTCCCCCACCCTATGATCCACTTCCGCTTCCATGGTTCCATCCGCTGACAGATCCACTCCCAGATATCTAAAACACTTCACTTCCTCCAGTTTTTCTCCATTTAAACTCACCTCCCAATTGACTTGACCCTCAACCCTACTGTACCTAATAACCTTGCTCTTATTCACATTTACTCTTAACTTTCTTCTTCCACACACTTTACCAAACTCCGTCACCAGCTTCTGCAGTTTCTCACATGAATCCGCCACCAGCGCTGTATCATCAGCGAACAACAACTGACTCACTTCCCAAGCTCTCTCATCCCCAACAGACTTCATACTTGCCCCTCTTTCCAAGACTCTTGCATTTACCTCCCTAACAACCCCATCCATAAACAAATTAAACAACCATGGAGACATCACACACCCCTGCCGCAAACCTACATTCACTGAAAACCAATCACTTTCCTCTCTTCCTACACGTACACATGCCTTACATCCTCGATAAAAACTTTTCACTGCTTCTAACAACTTGCCTCCCACACCATATATTCTTAATACCTTCCACAGAGCATCTCTATCAACTCTATCATATGCCTTCTCCAGATCCATAAATGCTACATACAAATCCATTTGCTTTTCTAAGTATTTCTCACATACATTCTTCAAAGCAAACACCTGATCCACACATCCTCTACCACTTCTGAAACCACACTGCTCTTCCCCAATCTGATGCTCTGTACCTGCCTTCACCCTCTCAATCAATACCCTCCCATATAATTTACCAGGAATACTCAACAAACTTATACCTCTGTAATTTGAGCACTCACTCTTATCCCCTTTGCCTTTGTACAATGGCACTATGCACGCATTCCGCCAATCCTCAGGCACCTCACCATGAGTCATACATACATTAAATAACCTTACCAACCAGTCAACAATACAGTCACCCCCTTTTTTAATAAATTCCACTGCAATACCATCCAAACCTGCTGCCTTGCCGGCTTTCATCTTCCGCAAAGCTTTTACTACCTCTTCTATGTTTACCAAATCATTTTCCCTAACCCTCTCACTTTGCACACCACCTCGACCCAAACACCCTATATCTGCCACTCTGTCATCAGACACATTCAACAAACCTTCAAAATACTCATTCCATCTCCTTCTCACATCACCACTACTAGTTATCACCTCCCCATTTACGCTCTTCACTGAAGTTCCCATTTGCTCCCTTGTCTTACGCACCCTATTTACCTCCTTCCAGAACATCTTTTTATTCTCCCTAAAATTTACTGATAGTCTCTCACCCCAACTCTCTTTTGCCCTTTTTTTCACCTCTTGCACCTTTCTCTTGACCTCCTGTCTCTTTCTTTTATACTTCTCCCACTCAATTGCATTTTTTCCCTGCAAAAATCGTCCAAATGCCTCTCTCTTCTCTTTCACTAATACTCTTACTTCTTCATCCCACCACTCACTACCCTTTCTAAACAGCCCACCTCCCACTCTTCTCATGCCACAAGCATCTTTTGCGCAATCCATCACTGATTCCCTAAATACATCCCATTCCTCCCCCACTCCCCTTACTTCCATTGTTCTCACCTTTTTCCATTCTGTACACAGTCTCTCCTGATACTTCCTCACACAGGTCTCCTTCCCAAGCTCACTTACTCTCACCACCTTCTTCACCCCAACATTCACTCTTCTTTTCTGAAAACCCATACTAATCTTCACCTTAGCCTCCACAAGATAATGATCAGACATCCCTCCAGTTGCACCTCTCAGCACATTGACATCCAAAAGTCTCTCTTTCGCACGCCTGTCAATTAACACGTAATCCAATAACGCTCTCTGGCCATCTCTCCTACTTACATAAGTATACTTATGTATATCTCGCTTTTTAAACCAGGTATTCCCAATCATCAGTCCTTTTTCAGCACATAAATCTACAAGCTCCTCACCATTTCCATTTACAACACTGAACACCCCATGCACACCAATTATTCCCTCAACTGCCACATTACTCACCTTTGCATTCAAATCACCCATCACTATAACCCGGTCTCGTGCATCAAAACCGCTAACACACTCATTTAGCTGCTCCCAAAACACTTGCCTCTCATGATCTTTCTTCTCATGCCCAGGTGCATATGCACCAATAATCACCCACCTCTCTCCATCAACTTTCAATTTTACCCATATTAATCGAGAATTTACTTTCTTACATTCTATCACATACTCCCACAACTCCTGTTTCAGGAGTATTGCTACCCCTTCCCTTGCTCTTGTCCTCTCACTAACCCCTGACCTCACTCCCCAGACATTTCCAAACCACTCTTCCCCTTTACCCTTGAGCTTCGTTTCACTCAGAGCCAAAACATCCAGGTTCCTTTCCTCAAACATACTACCTATCTCTCCTTTTTTCACATCTTGGTTACATCCACACACATTTAGGCACCCCACTCTGAGCCTTCGAGGAGGATGAGCACTCCCCGCGTGACTCCTTCTTCTGTTTCCCATTTTAGAAAGTTAATACAAGGAGGGGAGGATTTCCGGCCCCCCGCTCCCGTCCCCTCTAGTCGCTTATATATATATATATATATATATATATATATATATATATATATATATATATAGGGTGGAGTATATCCCCCAGTGCCGACAGCTGTATTTATCTCTTGATTTAAAACTTTACGATTCGTATTGATTTATGTTCTTTAAGAAAAAATTACTTGTAATACTCAAACCAATAACGTATTCCGCCTCGAGGTCAGAGTATTGTGGCGTTACCATCACGAAGTTTCCATCCCACCAAAGCACCGCTGTGGGTCAGCGAAAGGAACAGATTCACCGGGAAATGACCCGTACATCCTCTACTTTCAGGAGCAAATTACTATTGATGCATTACATCGGAGTCTCTGGTATCCGAGTGCTGAGATGGTTCCTCTGGCGCTCTTCAGCAACAAGGTGGCACAGCAGTGTTCCAGCGATCACACCAGACAGTGGTTTGTCTAAACCACGAGAACGCTTTTGGATGGGAGTTTGAGAATCGTAAATTTCCATCTATACTCACCCTCTCAACAACACTTGCTGACTTGGTTGGTTGCGACTCCTGGTTCGCATTGCATGCTCTTCAGCTCGACTCGAAGTTCCTTACAGATGTTGAAGACTGACGACATCTGTCAGCTGCTTACCAGACACATGCAGTCGACCCTGAACCAGCAGTGAATGTCGCCAGTGACTGTGTTGAGCGTGGAGTCAGACTCAGGCCAGAGTATCTCCCATCATCCAAGAGTTCATGGCAGAACACCACCAGAATGTACTCCATGTTGTAGAACAGACACGTAAGAAGCTCTCGAACTTTCACAAGCGATACTCACTATAGGTAGTTAATGTGTTATCATTGTGTCAGTGATATTTAAAAGGTGTTCGATCGTACCCTACCCTGACTGTGAAAATTTGTTTATAGAATTGTCGTACTTCCACAGTGACCATTGAGTGATTCCTGATTTTAATTGAAAAAAAGAAGTGTGTGTGCTTAAGAGTTTTATCAGCAAGTGTACTGGTGAAGATGGTGGAGTATAAGCTATGTATGATATAACAAACTGCTGTAAATGACAAAATAGCAAAGGAATGTTCAAAGCTGTATAAGATTACATATCGAGATTGTCGAATTTTCCCAAAACTTCAGAGAATTCCCTCATAAGTTAAATAGATTTAACACAGGGACTTGAGAAAGCAATCCAAGTTTTGCATATATATATATATATATATATATATATATATATATATATATATATATATATATATATATATATATATATATATATATATAGATAGATAGATAGATAGATAGATATATATATATATATTAGGTGCGCACCGCTGCAGAGAGATTCGTATCATTACATGACAAGAGACGTGAAATGCATTTTAACATGACATCGTCTCGCGTTCTCCCAAGAGTCTCGAACAGGTGATGGCCTGACACTGCAACTACCGCCACACATTCTTGACTCTTGAGCAAGCGTGAGGTTGTGACCTTTACGTATGATAGTGTGACCTTTAACCTGATTGAGGGTCAGGTCAAAAGGCAGGTCATTATTACTCAAAGGATATATACCGTTGTGCTTCAAGGGCCGTACTGTCGTACCTCAAGGGTATTTACCGTCTTGCTTCAAGGGTATGTACCGTCTTACCTCAAGGGTATGTACCGTCTTGCTTCAAGGGCCGTGCCATCGTGCTTCAAGGGTCATACCGTCGTACTTCAAGGGTCGTACCTTCTTGCTTCAAGGGTATTTACCGTTGTGCTTCAAGGGTCGTACCATCGTGCTTCAAGGGTCGTACCGTATTATTTCAAAGGTATGTACCTTCTTGCTTCAAGGGTATTTACCGTTGTGCTTCAAGGGCCGTACCGTCGTGCTTCAAGGGTCGTACCGTCGTACTCAGAGAAGTCGTACCTTCTATTGTTCTTCCACCATAAACACAACATAACAATGTTCTGCTTGCCCATCTCGTCACTAGTGCCCCCCCTTTTTTTTTTTTTTTTTTGTAGCACACACCTTCCAATAACTTCACCTGCCTGGGTGCCATATATTGTCTGTGCTCTTCCCTTACCGGCAGTTTGGTATTTGAAACGAACTCCTTCCACTCCTCCTCCTCCTCCCTCGCCCTTTCAGCCAGACTCCCTTCTTTAATTACTCATCTCCTGCGTCTTTCATCACTCCTAATTTGATCAAGTCTCTCCTTCCTTACCCTTGCCTCTCGTCCCTGGTAGTTTTACTTTCATCATTCTCCATCACGTCTTCACACACACACACACACACACACACACACACACACACACACACACACACACACACACACACTCACACCCTCTATACAAACCCCTCCTCCTCCTCATCTCTCTCTCTCTCTCTCTCTCTCTCTCTCTCTCTCTCTCTCTCTCTCTCTCTCTCTCTCTCTCTCTCTCTCTGTGCACTGCTTAGCATTCAGGCCATTGGCCGTGCCCTTCCATCAGCCTCTCAGACACCTCCCTACACCTCCAGACGTCCGTCCATACCAAGATGCTTCGCCTCTCCCTCCTCCACCCCACCCCACCCGACCCTTAGGAAGGATTCGAACGGGGATCTTCCCTAATCATTGCTTCTCCCTGAGCATTCGAGCCACACACGCCCTGGCTGCTCCCTCTCAAATATACCCAATTCACGTCAATTTGCATATGGTTTGGACGCTGTATCCTTTACACTCTGAATTGCTACACCGTGAGTGCTGTTCCATGTGGGCCAAGTACACCCAGTGGCCCTGTGTTATCAGGGAACCCCGGGAGTGTCAAAAACTTCCTCTCCCGTCCTCCGTACATGTTTAAGGCAAGTGGATCAACGTAAACCTGAAAGCAGCTGTGATGACCTTACTTGCACCTGTACCTCCTCTCCTACAGTCGTGATGACCTTACGTACACCTGTACCTCCTTTGCTACAGCTGTGATGACCTTACATACACCTGTACCTCCTCTCCTACAGCCGTGATGACCTTACGTACACCTGTACCTCCTCTGCTACAGCTGTGATGACCTTACGTACACCTGTACCTCCTCTACCACCGCCGTGATGACCTTACGTACACCTGTACCTCCTCTACTACAGCTGTGATGACCTTACGTACACCTGTACCTCCTCTGCTACAACTGTGATGACCTTACGTGCACCTGTACCAACTCTACCACCGCTGTGATGACCTTACGTACATCTGTACCTCCTCTACCACCGCTGTCATGACCTTACGTACACCTGTACCTCCTCTCCTACAGCTGTGATGACCTTATGTACACCTCTACCTCCTCTGCTGCAGCTGTGATGACCATACGTACACCTGTACTTCCTCTGCTACAGCTGTGATGACCATACGTACACCTGTACTTCCTCTGCTACAGGTGTGATGACCTTACATACCCCCGCTCCCTCTCTCTCTCCTTTGCAGCTGTGATGACCTAACATCCCCCCCCCTCTCTCTCCTTTGCAGCTGTGATGACCTAACATCCCCTTTGTCCCTCCTCGACAGATGTAAGGACCTGACATATGCCTGTCTCTCCTCTTCCTCGCATCATAACCCATAAGCTTCGTCTGTCAGAATACTACCCTTGCTTGCAGGCAAGTCTCCTTCAGTCGTCTTTTGTCTCAAGTATTCGTCGTTTCAAGCCCATTTGCGCCTTATTCTGTTTTATGGTATTCGTGAAGACTGCTTGTGGTGTTATGTATATGATATTGCCTTGTTTATTGATGTATATTTATGTCAGTATCTCCTGAGAATACATTGTTTCTCATGTTAAAGGCACATTGTAGTACGCGTCTGTATTATTCATCTCATTTCGGGTTTATGACACGATTATCACACTGTTCATTCCTCAACTCACCCTACACTCTTCACCCCAGTATTCACCCCATACTCTTCACCCCACACTCTTCACCGCAGTCTTCACTCTACACTTCTTTACCCTAATTTCACCCCACACTCTTCACCCTACACTCTTCATTCCAAACTCTTCACCCCACACTCTTCATCCCAAACTCTTCACCCCACACTCTTCATCTCACCCCACACCCCCCTCGTACTTCACACCAGCCTTCAATACACTAATCACTCCATAGTATCTTAATTTCACCTCTGTTCTTGACGTTCTTTCCTCTGTGCAAATGTAATATGAAAGGCATCGCTCTAGTCTCTTGGTTCGCGACCCCTCACTCACCTCCACGCTCGAACGCATATTAAATGGAGACACTCCAGCCAGCATTATCCTTGGACTCTGCTCTCGGGGTTCTTTTTCCTCTCTTGTCTCCCATGCCCTCCGGAGCACTCGCTTCCCTCACCCCAACACCTCACCCTCGAAAGTATCTCGTCCCTTAATCTTTTTTTTTTAAGGTATTCCCTTTCAGTGTCGTCTTTTAAGGTGTTGTAGTCACAGATGACTCAAGATTTTTTGGGGTTTATTTTCTTTTCTCTCTCTCTTCCATTCTCTTTTCCTCTTGGCGTCATGCGCTGGGAGTTTGTCACTCACTTTACTTTTCTGTAGCCTCATTTTCATCAGCTTAAGCTGTCTTACTCCAGCCTCATTTTCATCAGCTTAAGCTGTCTTACCCTAAAACACGTCTTTGTTTTTCAGTGGATGTTACACCCAGCTTCTCTCCAAACTCCTCGTTGGCTCTCCTTTTTTTAATCACTTCTTCTTTACCAACTTAACGTTGTATATATATATATATATATATATATATATATATATATATATATATATATATATATATTTCTTTCTTTCAAACTATTCGCCACCTCCCGCATTAGCGAGGTAGCGTTAAGAACAGAGGACTGGGCCTTTGAGGGAATACCCTCACCTGGCCCAATTCTCTGTTCCTTCTTTTGGAAAATTAAAAAAAACGAGAGGGGAGGATTTCCAGCCCCCCGCTCCCTCCCCTTTTAGTCGCCTTCTACGACACGCTGGGAATACGTGGGAAGTATTCTTTCTCCCCTATCCCCATTATATATATGTAAAGCATCTCCTGCATCTCTAGATTGAATTCGTCTTTAACAGTTTCAGCTGACACGAGCATATCCTATCTTCCATTACTTTCTAGATTTCTTCATTCCGCCGTCCTTTACCCATAGAATTCTTCATTCCACCATCCTTTACCCATAGAATTCTCACACTTTACGCCCCTCCGTTAGTGTACTCGCTTCCCGCTAAGTTCGAGCGATAGACGCGTTCATTAACTCAGCCCACTATATATAGTTTCTCGTCTTCTCATAACGTCCATGTACCTCTGTCAGTTCCACCAGGAAACACATTCTTCAAACTCTGCCACACAAGACTGGAACCTCCTTCCGTGGACTGTGGGAGGTCGTCTCCTCTGCTCCTTCGTCCTTGTCATTTTACAAGTCTGTCATCAGGAAGTGCATTTGATCGTGGATACGCAGGACATACGTGTCACATTAACTCGTAACTTATGATCACATTACGGCACATTATGATGCAGTTATTATACACACACACACACACACACACACACACACACACATTAACTTAGTAAAATTTAGCTACGCTACAACTAATAAATGAGATGAAGTCATTTGCCAATATAGCGTATCAAAACACTTTACAGTATTCGAAGCTGTGTCACACAGTGGTCTATGAATTCTGCAGATATTCATTCGACGTAGCTGAACCAGTGAGAGCAGGGAAGGGGATTGTAACACAATACACTGACACTTGTTTGTAAAGATCCTTGGGATATGTCAAGTTGTTTTTTATCTATCCTTTCACACAGACACCGTCCGACAAACTTCTCTTCTAAAGTCCTCAATAAAGATCTCAAAGAAACATGAGTATGTGAGTTTGTCTCCACGCTCATGCACTGCCGGAGACTATCAAGGCAAAACTATACAGATACCCCTCTTCCAAAGGCTATCTGAAATGATGTCAGTATACCATTCTTTAATGACGCTGACTACTAGCTCTTCCTCTGGTAATGGTTCGTTCACGTATTACTTTGAGCACGTTCCTTCTGCATGTAGCACATGTTTTCATTTCCCTCCCTCATAGC
Organism: Panulirus ornatus; assembly: GCF_036320965.1. Lineage (NCBI taxonomy): Eukaryota > Metazoa > Arthropoda > Malacostraca > Decapoda > Palinuridae > Panulirus > Panulirus ornatus. The sequence goes on along the minus strand of NC_092244.1, from coordinate 14,539,162 downwards.
AGTGGGGTTAAACACTGTGTTATAACCTGAGTTGTTCTTAGACACTAAATCAGACACCTGGGGGCAGGAGGGAGATTGGTTTGTACCTAATATAGGGATGTTGGGTGAAGGGCAGGACAGCCCTGTCCAATATCTATCTCTTGTCGCTTGACGTAGGAGCAGGGGACAAGATTTATCGTGTTCTAGATGGTCGTGTGAACACACAGTACCGAGCGGGGTCTCTGGAGACGACAGGGAGGTGTGAGTTTATTGTTATTCCTGGGCCAGATCATCCCCTCTTTCCCCAAGAAAAAATTTTTTTGTTCGTCTCTTCCGTTTTCCACAAGAGATCACCACCACCTTCAATTTCTCCACCGTTTTTTCTTCGTCCACAACAAAGTACTCGTTCTTTTACCTTTTCTACCGATATCCACAACAGATCACTGCCTTTCTTTGATTTTTCTTATATATATATATTTTTCCCCAACAGAACACCCTTCAAACGCTTTCCAAAAGTTCTCTCTCGCGCCATCCACAGATCACCTGTTTCCCAAAAGTATGTTCTTTCATGTTATCCACATCAAATCACTCGATCCATAAAGTTCTTTCCGATCATCTGTGATGACAATGGTAGAGGAGACGAGACGAATCCAATTGCCTGTGTGACTCTGTAACTTATGTTGGTTCCCTGGGCGTGTAAGGCTGTTGTGCCTGTGTGATCACCATAGGGACTCGATGTATTGTCTTCACGAATTCATGTGGAACTCGATGGTCATGACGATGGAAGAGAAGTAACTTAGAAAACAAATTTGATGGGAGTCTCGGGTAACCGTGGTACGAAAGCGTTTGACTACAGTCACATGTCCTCTGCCCTAATGTTAAGTGAAGATGATAAGCCGATTAGATCCTCCCTAGGGTGTTGCATTTGTTTCCAAGAAGGATTCTTGCACGTTCCAGGCATCGACTCTTGGAAATAGTGTTGTCCGCTGGCCCTCAGCACTCCAGGGAATTGCAACACGTCCAGGTCTTTGTGGCGACTGGAAGCTCATGCAGGAGAAACTACGGTCATCGTCTTCTCCTGTCACAGTTAAAGTCTTCTGAGCAGATCTTCTTTAGAGCTCGTGAAGCGTGGGAACCAAAAGCAGATATCTGAAATTACTAAGAGGTTTTTGAATGTCGTTCCTTCATTTAAAGATAGGTTATAATAACTCTGTATCTGCCGTAAATTCCTTGAAATCCCCCATCAGCTACAGACGTTTTAAAAGCCTTGTTTCTACCATGAATTCCTTGAAATCCCCCATCAGCCACAGACGTTGTTTTAAAAAGCCCTGTATCTACCGTAAATTCCTTGAAATCCCCCATAAGCTACAGAGGTTTTTTCAAAAGCCTTGGTAACAGAAACTAGAGTCCAAGGCAGATCTGCGAGAATCCATTGGTCTGTTCATAGATGATAGTCGTATTTGTAATAGATAGATGCCTCCTTTGAGGCGACACAGATCGTGGACTTTGCTGTTGGCTTTACTCATTTTCTTACTCTCTGCTTCCCTGCTGGAAGAGGAGAGGCAGCCTCATACACTGCTTGTGAGAGGAGGAATCTCTTGACCTTGTAGCAAGCGCGCTGGCTCAGGCCTCCAGAGGCTTAAAAGTGATTTTCTTCCGAAAGAACTTTGAAATTTGTGGTGTGCTTGTAGAAGGATATATATATATATATATATATATATATATATATATATATATATACAGACGTTTATATATATATATATATATATATATATATATATATATATATATATATATATATATATATATATATATATGTATATATATATATATATTTTTTTTTTTTTTTCTTTCAAACTATTCGCCATTTCCCGCGTTAGCAAGTTAGCGTTAAGAACAGAGGACTGGGCCTCTGAGGGAATATCCTCACCTGGCCCCCTTCTCTGTTCCTTCTTTTGGAAAGTGAAAAAAGAAAACGAGAGGGGAGGATTTCCAGCCCCCCGCTCCCTCCCCTTTTAGTCGCCTTCTACGACACGCAGGGAATACGTGGGAAGTATTCTTTCTCCCCTATCCCCAGGGATAATATATATATATATATATATATATATATATATATATATATATATATATATATATATATATATATATATATATATATTTAAACTAGCTATTTTTGCTGTACAGGGATGGAGTTCTACTACACTCGTGGGGGCATAACTCTTGAACTTTTTCTGCTATCATATAGCTTTTTAATGCTCTTTATGTTGTCCACATTCATTGTCCCTCGTGTTGTGTCCTCGGGTTGTTCTATCCCTCCGTCTTTCGAAGGATTGTTCGCTCTACGTCATCAGTCTAGCTTCAAAACTTGAAAATGTTGTGATCAGGTCACACCTCACTCTTCTCTCTTCCTTATTGGGTAAATTCAAGGCGTCATGCCTTTCATTGGTAACTCGACTCTCTTCATCCCGTTCCAATCTGTGGTGCTCTTCTGGACCTTCTCTATTTGTTCTTTGTGCTAGTTTTCACGTAATGGAGAGCTTGCTGAATATTTCCCTTATCCATTTACATAGATATGTTATTCTAATATTTTGCCAGCAGACAGTTTGTCAAAGCCTCATTCTTACGACATCTTATGGACGATCTCAACTCCCACGTCTCTCTCTGCAGTTAACGAAAGGTTTTGTGAAGTGATTTTGTGTAAATGTGTGTGTGTGTGTGTGTGTGTGTGTGTGTGTGTGTGTGTGTTGTGACGTCACGCGTTTCCCTGTGACGTCATGTACGTTTCCCGCCACGCATCAGGGATAAACCGCTGTTGTCGCTACTGCCTTCGCGCCGAACGTAACGTGGCGGAAAGGCACAGTCATTTAGCGATGTCCGTAATGGTCGGGAAGACCTGAATGCTTCAGGAACCCATTTCCTCGTTATTATCCGGCAACATTAAAATGCTAATGTAATAATGTTAATTAAACTCACGTTTCCTCACAGCTTCCGTGCACTGCTTTCATGGGTTGACCTTTTTCGTTGTTGTTGGGTATTTTTTTTTGTATATATACTCGGGAAAGATATTTTTAATCCAAGTTGTTGATTTGTATGTATAACAGCAGTTTAGTGTGACAGTGGGGCTGACCCGTGAGTTTCCTTTTTTTGCTATGCCGTATTTGGCTTTATTTTGAGCATTAGCTTTCTATATGGCTTTATGCTGAGGCTTGGGTAACCTTGTGATGAGGCTTGGGTAACCTTATGCTGAGGCTTGGGTAACCTTATGCTGAGGCTTGGGTAACCTTATGCTGAGGCTTGGGTAACCTTATGATGAGGCTTGGGTAACCTTATGCTGAGGCTTGGGTAACCTTATGCTGAGGCTTGGGTAACCTTATGCTGAGGCTTGGGTAACCTTATGCTGAGGCATGGGTAACCTTATGCTGAGGCTTGGGTAACCTTATGCTGAGGCTTGGGTAACCTTATGCTGAGGCTTGGGTAACCTTATGCTGAGGCTTGGGTAACCTTATGCTGAGGCTTGGGTAACCTTATGCTGAGGCTTGGGTAACCTTATGCCGAGGCTTGGGTAACCTTGTGCTGAGGCTTGGGTAACCTTATGCTGAGGCTTGGGTAACCTTATGATGAGGCTTGGGTAACCTTATGATGAGGCTTGGGTAACCTTATGCTGAGGCTTGGGTAACCTTATGATGAGGCTTGGGTAACCTTATGCTGAGGCTTGGGTAACCTTATGGTGAGGCTTGGGTAACCTTATGATGAGGCTTGGGTAACCTTATGATAAGGCTTGGGTAACCTTATGCTGAGGCTTGGGTAACCTTATGATGAGGCTTGGGTAACCTTATGCTGAGGCTTGGGTAACCTTATGCTGAGGCTTGGGTAACCTTATGCTGAGGCTTGGGTAACCTTATGCTGAGGCTTGGGTAACCTTATGCTGAGGCTTGGGTAACCTTATGCTGAGGCTTGGGTAACCTTATGCTTAGCCCACAGTAGTTTTATGCTAAGCTTTGGGCGACCTTATGCCGAGGCTTAGGTGGCTTTATGCTGCGCCCTATGCTGACTTCTAGTTCTCCTTATGCTGAGCCTTAGGTGTCCTTATGTTGAGGCTAGGTAGCCTTATGCTGAGCTTTAGGTGGTCTAATGCTGAGGTTAGGTGGCCTTGTATTGAGCCTTAAATGCCCTTATGCTGAACCTCAGGTGACCTCGGTGAAAAAGTGTGCGTCTGTTGTAGTTATCCTTCTGCAAGATGGAGGTCAAATCTTCGAAGTGGAAGTTGAGTCCTGGCAGTGGAAGTTGAGTCTTCGAAGTGGAAGCTGAGTCTTCGAAGTGCAAGATGAGTCTTCGAAGTGCAAGATGAGTCTTCGAAGTGCAAGATGAGTCTTCGAAGTGCAAGATGAGTCTTCGAAGTGCAAGATGAGTCTTCGAAGTGGAAGCTGAGTTTTCGAAGTGCAAGATGAGTCTTCGAAGTGCAAGATGAGTCTTCGAAGTCGAACTCAAGTCTTCGAAATAGAATAAGTCTTCGTCTTATCTTTGACGACTGCTTCATCGTTGGAGTCTGGTTCCTCAACATCAGCTTACACGCTTGGGTTGAAGTACACGTTGGGTTTTCCCCGGTCTCACTGTAAGAGTGAATCACCTTCGTCATTTGATCGCATTTGGTAGGTAACGATGGGTTTTATGCCCGTCAGCTTGAGCGTCTCCGTCGCCGTCAGCGTCTACCCCTCAAGCTTGCCACGCTTCGTAGAGGCAGGTCTTCTAATCAGAGCTTAGCTCTGCTTTAGATAATTGACTTCTTCAGGACTTTATCTTTTCCTTATGTAAGGTTATATCTGATTATCAGAAGCACATTATTTTCTTCGTTTCAATTTTGAGGACGACAGCTCTGTATTGGCCTGATATTCTTTCATCTGTATTAGAGAACAAGGAAGAAATATCATATTTCGATTTTCTACGGATTTGAATTATCAGATTAATTCAGGAGCTTTTTAAAATAATTTCGTGTTTGTGATAACGTATCTAGTACTACAGCATTTTGGATTAGAGGTCAGAGAGAGAGACTTGAATAATTCTGTTGCAATTCCTCCTTTTGCTCTTGTGTTGATGATAACGTCCTCTCATGCATAATGCATAATCATATCAAGAGTAAATGTACAGTTGCAGAATGATTCATACCTAACCTCTTTCATATCCCCCGACATTTCCCTGAATGGCCTGTAATTACAGGTTCCTGTGAACAGTTGGAGGGGGGGTTAAAACCGGTGGCTGTCTAGCGCCGCCCGCCCCACGTCCCCCTCAGAGAGGTCAATTACATCAACTGTCATGGTGAAGGTCCACGACACACGTAGGCCATTCTGAGACTTACCTCCCTCCCTCCGTCTCTCTCTCTCCCTCTTCCACTCCTCCCACACTCACACACACACACCCTTATCTCGGCGTGCTGTGGGGGACCGACCTGCTGAGTAATCTTACGGCTTGCGGGTAAGGCAAACACTGGCTCGCCTGAACCCCATGAATTAACGAGTTAATTTTCCTCAGCGTACTCATTCGTTCGTTCGTTGTTCCTTTCTCCTCGCGTACTTTATCTGTTGAAGGTCATGTTGAGTTGGGGGTGGGGTGGTGGTAATATAGACGTATGTATTCCTGCATCCCTAGAATCACACACACACACACACACACACACACACACACACACACACACACAATAGACGGCGAAACCCCCTCGCATCTGCAAGGGTTAGAGAGGTACTTTGTTCCAGATGGTGAAGGTAAACGAGACTCATAAAATGGATCTGCAATTAAATCCTAATCTATAACTATAAACGAAATGGGTTACTGAAGACAGATTTAGAATATAGACTATCGTAATGTATCGTTAATTCTTTAAATTTCCTTTTAAACAAATACTTTTTTTTTATTTTTTCCTCAGAAAAATCACTCGTACATTTCTGTTCTATTCATAACGAATTTCTTACACGTATCACCGTCCACATTTCACGACTATCTCAGGAATTAAGATGACTTACGAATTTCAGTTGAGAAAGACTTTAACATTCTTTTTACGGTTTGGCAGTAAAGAATCTGATTTAGGGTCTGTATACATGCACACACAAACAGACGATATATATATATATATATATATATATATATATATATATATATATATATATATATATATATATATATACACGCTCGTTGTCGGTCTTGGACAATCACTTGTTTACCAAATGGCGCCCTAGCTACGTCTCTTCGTTGTATATCAGTTTGCTGATATTTCTTTCTTGTATCTCCCCTGATGATGTGATTATTACACGAAAGTGCACTTGGGAACTTATCGTGTTTCATTTTCCCCGTGGAACTCATAGGAATATATATATATATATATATATATATATATATATATATATATATATATATATATATATATATATATATATATATATATATGTATATAAAGTACCTTCATTTCTGTTAAGTCTTACATATGATGACAACTTTTTGGTATAGAAGCGACAAAAGTAACACAAGCTGGAGTCAACTGAGGTGGGCACATTCATCTCCTTCCCACTGCTGCTAAAAAGAGGTTCCTACCGGACCAGCAAAAGGCCAATACTTTCCAAGGGTCAGGTGCAATGTATTGACCTCCAGCTGCCAGGAATGCCATAACCCTTGGGACATACCTGTAGGTTCCTCCTATATGTTAGCAAAGAACAATAGATTGTACTACCTTACTTCAGATGTGTTTTTGTTGAAATATTTTTCAGAGGGGTCTATGTAGATTCAAATTTTTGGTGTAAGTGCTTTAGTTTTACACGCTTTTATTAAGGCGAAGACCTTTTTTTAACCATTCTTTTTTTTCTTTTGTTTTGTTTATAGGATATTTCGCACGATCGGCGAACTGAGTTACATGGTCTATGAACGTTTCTTGTGTTTTTAATCCATTCATAAGTTCACGTGGCGTCTGGTGATAAAAGAACATATATATATATATATATATATATATATATATATATATATATATATATATATATATATATATATATATATATATTATATATATATATATATATATCGATAGATAGATAGATATGTTGTAGTGTCCTAACCCAGGACACCTTTTCAATGGGATTTCGCAGCATTCGCGAAGCTCCTGACGTTGTCCTTCAATGTTGTGTCTGTGGGATGCATGCAGAACAGTTGAGGGGTAGGTGTTCGGTGTTTCCGGAGTGAGAGATACAACTTGGGCATTAGAGGTCCTGTGTTATGGTGAATCGATATCTGTAGTGTTGGAGAAACGGTTGATGATCAGAACGTAAATGGGAGAAAGTGTGACGCGTGCATGTTTGGGGAGTGTAGTTTCGAATGGATGAGGAATTTAAGAATGGGTTCAGAAGTTGTTTAGTGTTTGTTGAGTTTTAACGGTGACTATATTTTGTATATATTTAATTCATCTTGTTGGAATCTACGTATGTGGGTTGCTGAAGTCTCAGGCAGGAACGAGTTCTCTCTTTCTACTAGGATGCTGTTAGTTTATTATTATGTTGTTTGTTTAGAAAGGGTCTGGTTGTGGTGCAAAAAATTGGTTACCAAGCATGTTGAGATAGGATTGCATTGGCGTCCTAGCTTCATCTCTTCGATGTATATCAACTGACTTATATTTCTCTCTTGTGTCTCCCCTGATGATGTGATTATAACACGAAAGTGCACTTGGGAACTTATCGTGTTTCATTTTCCCCGTGGACTCATAGAATATATATATATATATATATATATATATATATATATATATATATATATATATATATATATATGTGTGTGTGTGTGTATGATTATCACACTTGTCCGTGATAGTATGAAGGTGAAATCGCACTTCAGAAGTTCATGCAATCTTATTCAGCGTGTAATTTTTCTATACATTTGGCACGACATTTTCCGTGGAGACAGTCCATGAAACAACGAAGCATAGTTCCTAGTGACACTAAACCTCTTCACATCACAGAAGCTCTCCTTTTTTGGGGAACAGACGACCGTCTACAGTCAACCTAGGAAGCAGCTGACAAGATCGCACACTACAACTCTCTTCAGATCCTTCCCCGCCTCACATCACGGCTTTACTCACATTCACTTTGATAATCACTTTCACTTTGCATATTATTTCCTTTGATTTACATCTTCAAAATCTTCACGTTTAATCCTTTCCCCTCGTTAGGTTCTTATCTCATAACATCTCACTCTCCTCCCCCCTTATGTCCTCATCTCTCTCACGCAGTGGCGCGGCTTCACCTTCCCTCATGGTTCACTGCCACGCACCACCGTGCTTTCTCTGTTTCCTACGTTTCACGGCCACAGTTTTCACTGCTTCCAAGCGAATGCCGCCACACCTGATAGCTGGCGGGTTTTTCCCTCCCCAGAACGCTTCTCAAAGCTCGGGCAATTTGCCAGCCATTCCCCAGTACTTCTGATATCTCGGTCTGTATTACGCCCAGGGAAACTACGCGGCTTTACTGTAAGCTGGGGTGTATATATACAGATCGTGGTAGCTCCAGCAACGTACGGTTTCATTCGCTCACATCTCCTCTGTGATTGTCATGTATAATGCACCTACTGCCACTGCCGGCTATCAGCAGCCAAGCCTTCACAGACCTCTCCGTAGTTTGCCCTGGGTGAACCCATTTGACTGTGCGTCGACCCCTGTATACCACAAAGCTCCGATTTACTCTGTCGATATAGCATGCTTCACACCGTCCTGCATGTTTAGGCCTCGAGTACTCAAGGCTCCTTCCACCTCCTTGGTTTCCCATTTTCCTCGTCTCCTCCACTTCCTACACGTATACCCTCTTAGTCATCTTCTCCATGTGTCCAAACCATATCAACACAACCTCTTCATCTTTCTTATACATACCTTTCATACTGTACAACTTTTATCAGACTTAACAATTTCTAAAGTGATTTGCTGGTTTTCTGATAGACTTTGCTTTATCTTACCAATCTATTGGTGTAAGCTATAGAACCCGTAATTTTTCGTTGTCACAAATTTTACTATGTATATAGTGAAAAGGTCCTGGGTTCGAATCCTGGCTGTTGGAGGATATTATATGATACACACACACACACACACACACACACACACATATATATATATATATATATATATATATATATATATATATATATATATATATATATATATATATATATATTCCTATGAGTCCACGGGGAAAAAATGAAACACGGAAAGTTCCCTAGTGCACTTTCGTGTAATAATCACACCATCAGGGGAGATACAAGAAAGAAATATAAGTCAATTGATATACAACGAAGAGACGTAGCTAGGATGCCATTTAGTAAACAAGTGACACACGCACATATACATACCTATACATTTCAGCGTATACATACATATACATGCACAGACATATACATAGATGCACCTCTATATATTCATACTTACTGCCTTCATCCATTCTCGTCGCCACCCCGCCGTATATATATATATATATATATATATATATATATATATATATATATATATATATATATATATCTTTCTTTTTCTTTCAAACTATCCGCCATTTCCCGCATTAGCAAGGTAGCGTTAAGAACAGAGGACTGGGCCTCTGAGGGAATATCCTCACCTGGCCCCCTTCTCTGTTCCCTCTTTTGGAAAATTAAAATATATATATATATATATATATATATATATATATATATATATATATATATATATATATATATATATATATATATATTACAGGAACTATATGCACGTTCAGGCGACCACGCATGCATGTGAATGTAATAGTTTATAATTAAATGGCTTGAGCCACAAATAGCGGAAACTTCATATTCCTACAGGAATGTTGTTTGTTAGTGGCTGCACAGCCAGCATTACTTTGGCCGAAACAAAAGTTATGAATATCTGAGCGAAATTCATTTAGCTATTGTTTAGTGTAGGGGATCATTCTTTTATTTTTTTTTATTATTTGTCCCATGTAGATATCACATGATTTATCCTTATTTGATAATAAAAGATTATATATATATATATATATATATATATATATATATATATATATATATATATATATATATATATATATATATTATATATATTTATATAGTGCATATGAACGAGCACTTTCATAAACACATGATACCTAGCGGTTAGCGTTCCCGTCTCCCACGCAAAAGGTCCTGGGTTCGAATCATGGCTGATAGACGGTTTTATGTAATTATTTATATATATATATATATATATATATATATATATATATATATATATATATATATATATTTTTTTTTTTTTTTTTTTTTTTTTTCATAGTGATTCGCCGTTTTCCGTGATAGCGAGGTAGCGCCAGGAACAGACGAAGAACGGCCAAACTTCCCCACATCCAAGCCATGTTCAGATCCCGGTAACTCATAAAAAGTTATCGGACTTTATTTGTTAAGTTATCGGGCTTTTCTCGTTCCTACGTTATCGGGCTTTACTTGCTGTATGTGTGACAAGGACACATCTGTGCACCGAAGGCCATCAGCTCAAGTGTCGGCGGAAACAAAAGACATGTAGATGGGCCTATGGAGTGTAACTCGACAGCCACCGCTCACCCTCTCCAATACCCAGGCTGGGTAGAGCGGGTATATTATACCTCACTGGTCAGTGGTTGCCTACCAGAGAGAGAGAGAGAGAGAGAGAGAGAGAGAGCGAGAGGGAGAGGAGAGGCAGGCTGGATAGTGCCGTTATATTATACCTCAATGGTCGGTGGCTGCCTACCAGAGAGAGAGAGAGAGAGAGAGAGAGAGCAGAGGATACATTTATCTCGGTAATTACCGTTAGATTGACAGTAATTAACTCCAAGTCTTCTAGAAAACCACCCCACCTTCTAACCCTTCCCATCCCGGCTACTTCAATCCTCGACCAGAAGAACCTTATGGAGCTAAGGCGGCTCCAGCATATCGCCCAGGTCTGGTCGAGGCGTGTGTGTGTGTGGTAGGGAGCGGTGGGGTCATGATCAGAGCGGCAGATGAGAGAGACAGATGGAATCTCATCTGTCATCCTAGAAATGGTTCTTCCTTTGCCTCGCAGGGACAAAATGGACAGAGCTAATGTAGAGCTCTTTACGCGCACAGCCGAGTCGATACCAGGCACTCATACTGCCCCTGTCACAGACATTTGCCCATGTTGGTCACCCACATATTTTCTCTGAGGTCCATGAGTAATAGACTATATATATATATATATATATATATATATATATATATATATATATATATATGTTGTTCTTTTTTCATACTATTCGCCATTTCCCGCGTTACCGAGGTAACGTTAAGATCAGAGAACGGAGCCTTTGAGGGAATATCTTCACTTGGTCCCCTCCTCTGTTCCTTCTTTTGGAAAACTAAAAACGTATGTCTCTATGGAGCGAGTTCGGCCCAACTGAGCCGTGAGTGAAGGTTCAGTGTCTTCGCTGTGGTAAAAGTGGAGCTCATCCCCGATTTTTCACTGCCATCAAGATTCTTTGAGGAAGGGGTCCTGGAACCATAACCCAGGACCCGTTATCAAGAGGCTCTCGCCGCTGAAAGGCTGCGCTACACTCGCTAACAGAGACTGAATGAACTCCTTTGAAGCGAGAAGTTCTCCTGACGAGTCTGTGGTCCTTTTTCTTACGTCCGCTGACGATGATAACAGCCTCGCCAAAGGTGATTCTTCATTCCCCCTGTAACCTCATGCATATATATATATATATATATATATATATATATATATATATATATATATATATATATATATATATGGGATTGTCAAGTGACAGGATGATTAGAGTCGTTTCCCGGAAAGCTGTTGTCGAATCCCGGGAAACTGTTGTCGAATCCCGGAAAACTGGTGTCGAACCCCGGAAAACTGGTGTCGAACCCCGGGAAACTGTTGTCGAACCCCGGGAAAGTGTTGTCGAACCCCGGAAAACTGTTGTCGAACCCCTGTAAACTGGTGTCGAACCCAGGGAAACTGGTAGCTATTCAGATTGGTGTTGTGGTGTGGCAAACTGTTGCCATATTGTACACCCCCGGAGAGGGAATATTGAAGACCCTATCACAGCAGATCCCTGAGACTCAACGAGAGCGAATATCTTGGCCTCCACGACAGCGAATATCTTGGCCTCCACGACAGCGAATATCTTGGCCTCCACGACAGCGAATATCTTGGCCTCCACGAGAGCGAATATGTTACACTCCATGATAGCGAATATCTTGAAATCCATGATAGGAAAGATCTAAAACACCTCAGACTCCATGAAAAGGAATATAGTTTTAGACTCCACGACAGCGAATATCTTGGCCTCCACGACAGCGAATATCTTGGCCTTCACGAGAGCGAATGTGTTACACTCCATCACAGTGAATATCTTGAAATCCATGATAGGAAAGATCTAAAACACCTCAGACTCCATGAAAAGGAATATAGTTTTAGACTCCATGACAGCGAGTATCTGAAGACCGTATGACGACGCAATCTTCAGACACCCTATGACAGCGAATATCTTTGACCTCTCATGACTTATAAACTGCCACATGCCGTCTCCAGCCTCGTCCTCCATTCTAGTGGTTTCTTGGGTTGGGTAGTGCCGCACCTTCCCCACACGATGAACAGAATTGGACCGATTCTCTAAGTGTATTCCACCTCGCCCTCTGTTTCAACAAATCCTTAACTCCTCCCTCGAGCAGGTAAATTCTCTCTCTCTCTCTCTCTCTCTCTCTCTCTCTCTCTCTCTCTCTCTCTCTCTCTCTCTCTGACGACGTTTCTCGACTCCGGAATTGTCATGAAATTTCTCTCTCTCTCTCTCTCTCTCTCTCTCTCTCTCTCTCTCTCTCTCTCTCTCTCTCTCTCTCTCTCTCCCTCCGCAGCCTCTGAAACGGAGAATTCCAAGACGGGGCGAAATCATTTTGTACTGTAAAAGCGAAGGAGATATTATATTTGCCTCCGTCTTCTGTCTGCAGTCCGTTTCCGTTTTCTGTTGCTACAGGACGTGATGATTCGATTCCCGGAGGCAGGCGGGGTTACCTGCTTCTACCACTGGTTAGGGTCGTGTGTAGTGAAAAGAAATATGAGCATGTGTGATTTATGAGGTTACAAGTCATTACGGTGACAACAGGTGCGCTGGTGTTATTGCCAGAGTTACAGGTCGTTACAGTGTCACAGAGGGTAGGCTGGGGTGCCAACTAGAGTTACAGGTCGTTACAGTGTCACAGAGGGTAGGCTGGTGTGACTATTAGTTACAGGTCGTTAGAGTAACACACTGGATGGGCTGATGTGACCAACTGAATTACAGATCGTTACAGTAACACACACTGGGTGGGCTGATGTGACCAACTGAGTTACAGGTCGTTACAGTAACACACAGAGGATGGGTTAGCGTGACTATTGGGCTTAGAAGTTGATCTTTACCAATATTAGCAATATTCTCGTGTCCTTTTATCTAGAATATTCTCGTGTTCTAATATCAGGAATATTTTTATATCCTGGCGCATTACATTGTATTAGCAGCCCAATGCTATATTGCTTCCCTAATAAACTTAATGTTTTTAATATATATATATATATATATATATATATATATATATATATATATATATATATATATGTATATATATATGCTAAGAAAGCCACAGGGAAAAGGAAACACGAGATCCTGAGGGCTTTCGTGTATTAGCTGTGCTCTGAAGTTGGGTTAATAACGGAAAGCGCTCAGTATCTCGTGTTTCCCTTTAAATGTGGGTTTTCTCAGCATTTATAAGATCGTGTGTCTGTTGTGATTTTGTGCCTCGTGTGTGTGTGTGTGTGTGTGTGTGAATGGAGAAAAACTGGAGGAAGTGAAGTGTTTTAGATATCTGGTAGTAGATGTGGCTGCGGATGGAACCATGGAAGCGGAACGGAGTCACAGGGTGGGGAAGGGCACGGAAGTTCTGGGAGCGTTGAAAAATGGGTGGAAGGCGAGAACATTACCTCGGAAAGCAAAAATGGGTATGTTTGAAGGAATTGTGGTTTCAACAATGTTATATGGTTGCGAGGCGTGGGCTGTAGATACGGTTGTGCGCAGGAGGGTGAATGTGTTGGAAATGAGATGTTTGAGGACAATATGTGGTGTGAGGTGGTTTGATCGAGTAAGTAAAGAAAGGGTAAGGGAGATGTGTGGTAATAAAAAGGATGTGGTTGAGAGAGCAGAAGAGAATGTTTTGAAATTGTTTGGTCACATGGAGAGAATGAGTGAGGAAAGATTGACAAAGAGGATGTATGTATTAGAGGTGAAGGGAACGAGGAGAAGCGGGAGACCAAATTGGAAGTGGAAGGATGGAGTGAAAAAGATTTTGGGCGATCGGGGCCTGAATATGCAGGAGGGTGAAAGGCGTGCAAGGAATAGTGTGAATTGGAACGATGTGGTATACCAGGGTCGACGTGCAGTCAATGGATTGAACCAGGGCATGTGAAGCGTCTGGGGTAAACCATGGAAAGTTTTGTGAGGCCTAGATGTGGAAAGGGAGCTATGGTTTCGGTGCATTATACATGAAGGCTAGAGACTAAGCTACCTCGCGCTCTTGTGGGCGGGGAGGGGGTTGTTATTTCATGTATGGCGGGGTGGCGACAGAATGAATAAAGGCAGACAGTATGAATCATGTACACATGCATATATGTATATGTCTGTGTAGGCATATATATGTATACGTTGAAATGTATAGGTATGTATATGTGCGTGTGTGGACTTGTATGTATATACATGTGTATGTGGGTGGGTTGGGCCATTCTTTCGTCTGTTTCCTTGCGCTACCTCGCTAACGCGGGAGACAGCGACGAAGTATAATAGATAAATATGAAATAGATAAATAAATAAATGAATATATATATATATATATATATATATATATATATATATATATATATATATATATATATATATATATATATATATATATATATATATTCGACAGGAGGGAGGGAGAGAGTATTCCAGTGGCCTCCTTTGTGTCTGCCTTCCTCGGTCAGTCAGTGGAAATACGTGGCCAGTCGTGTGGGTCAGCGAGGACGCAAGATAAACAGTTGGGACGAGATCCACTGAGCAGGTCCATCAGCACAGTACGTTAGGTTGGATAATGTCTCGTGGGGGCACCTTATCATCAGGCCTTTTTACATGTCTCGTAAAGCCTTTGGTTCAGACTTGTATATATGTCTCGTAGAGCCTTTTTTTTTCAGACCTTTTGATATCCTCGTGGGCTATTTTAAGACGTTTTGGTATGTCTCGTAGAGCCTTTTTTTCAGATCTTTCCATGTCTCGTATAGCCTTTTTAAGACCTTTCTATGTCTCGTATAGGCTTGTTTCAGACCATTTTGTGTCTCGTGTTTTTGTCTATGTCTCCGAGTTTGTTTATTTGTTTGTTTTTTCTTGTGCTCAGACCATTTGATGTCTCGTAGAGCCATTTTATTTTTTTTTCAGACCCTGTTATATGTCTCGTAGGCGCTTTTCTGTTAGACCCGTTTATTATGTCGTGAGAGCTTTTCAGCAGTATCGTTTAACTTTTTTTCATAGGCCTTTTTTTTTAGATATTTCGTTGAGCCTTTTTCAGACCTTATTATAATTTTTCCTTCACGCGTCTGAAGAAATTGAAATAGTTCAGAATTACAGATGAAAAGCAATATAAGTTACATTAATAACCAGGAAACTGGTAAAGCAAAACGAAGAAAAAAAAAGAGTAATGATTCACAAACATTTTTTACGATATATGATATCAGGAAATAAGTAGGAGACAAGTCATGTCATATTTGCATATACAGGTTGCTTGTCATGGTCATTATAGGAAGAACAGAGTTTTCATGCCAAATATCACTGTACAGCACTTCATTAGCACTGCTTTGGCGTTTGTATATCACCTGCATTTCACTGTATTTTTACTGCATTGACAGTAATGTCACACCAGTGACAGAAATGTGTCACTGTATTGATGCTATTGGTGCCTCTCTCGGCATTGTGATGGCACTGCACTGGCACTACATTCGCTCTGTATTGGCACTGCACTGTCACTGCAATTGTACTGTGGTGTCACTGCACTTGATGCAGATTACTGAGTAAGGGGCCAAGTGAGGATATTCCCTCTAAGGCTCAGTCCTCTGTTCTTAACGCCACCTTGTTAACGCGGGAAATGGCGAATATGTATGAAAGAAAAGAAATATATATATATATATTTATATATATATATATATATATATATTTATATATATATATTTATATATATATATATATATATATATATATATATATTCGATTAAAGTGCATATGAACGCGCACCACCTGGCTGTTGGAGGTTTGTATGTTATGTATATACATGTGTGTGTGTGTGTGTGTGTGTGTGTGTGTGTGTGTGTGTGTGTGTGTGTGTGTGTGTGTGTGTGTGTGTGTATGTGTGATTATTTTCCTTGTCTTACTGCGGTTGCTTCAGGGACAGACGAACAAAGGCTTCATTTGCATACTTACGGTCTCTAGCTGTCATGTAGAATGAAGCGAAACCAGAGTGCATCGCCCACAGCCAAGCTCCCAGATACTGCCACACTCACGGCTTACCCTGACTGTCTCATATTCCCTGGTTCAGCCTAGTAGAAGTGCGTCGTCCCCTGTATACCATTTCTCTTCAGTTCTTCTTTTCATCCAGCGCACGCCTTTCACCCTTCCGGATGGTGGGACACATCCTAGAAGCCTCGTATTACGTCGTGCTCCCGTGTCCTCTTCCGTATTTTCCTCCTTCTTGCATCGTTCATTTGCATCATTTGGATCTTTTTGATCAGTCTTCCCTCACTCGTCCTATCCATGTATGTCTTGACCCTTTCCAGTATGCCTCGCTGGGCCTTCTCCCTCAGAACCACCATCCCTTCTCTCTCTCTCTCTCTCTCTCTCTCTCTCTCTCTCTCTCTCTCTCTCTCTCTCTCTCTCTCTCTCTCTCTCGTTATCTGTCTATCTATCTATCCACGTATCTATCTCATTTGCAAGTGTCATTACTCACACGATCATCCCATCTCACACCGCATATCGACCACAGGTAATTCATATCCAGCACATTCATCCCTTCACAATCCTCTTCAGTCAAGGCCCGCGCCTCGCATCCATGCAACGCTATTATGTCTTTCCCTGTGTTCATCTTTGTCCTCTCGGAGACTTTCCTCTCCTTCCAGACACCTCATGATGCTCCCAGGACCACTAACCACTCTGTCAACCTCATGGTACCCAACCATTGACTCGTCCACTCTCACGTGCCCAAAGGACTCCACTTCCTCCAGGTCATCCCTAATCAACCCCTCCCCACTGAAGCTATCTTCCGTCATCCTCTTGGGAACCTCATTGAATTCCTTTTGCTCTCGTGAGCTCCCAGTTTTCTTCTTTTACACACTTTCCCATGTTCTGTCACTAGCCTGTGGAGCATCCCTCTGGTGTCTGCCACCAAAGCCGCGTCATCTTCAAACAGGAACAGTTTCTTTGGGTTTTTTTTCCAGTTCCCGTCCTTCACCTCTAGCATACCTGCCCCTTGCGTAACAAACTTTGCATTCACCTCCCTCACCACCCCGTCCACAAAACAGATTAAACAGCCATGGTGACATTGCACTTCCTTGAAGCAGATCCTGTTTCACCTGGAGCCGCATATACTTCGTGCTCGCTCCTCGCTACATTCGAGTCCCATATGCGCTTCACACCTTCTATCAAACATTTGTTTCCCGCGTCATTTGCTTTCTTCAGATCCATGAATGTTGCATGTAGGTATTTCTCACATACACATTTTTCAGACCAAACCCCTCGTAGGAACATCTCTACCTCTGAAAAGTATTGCTCTTCTGCACGTAGCTGTTCCTTGCACTTCACCACCTTCCCAATCACCGCTCTTCCGTTCACCTTCCTTAATTACGTTCATCAGACTTGTATCACTAGATTATTGTCATGTTTATCCTCTTTAATTGAGTACAAGGGCATCATTATAAATGCAATCCACAGTTCCTCAGACATTTTATCTTGAGACGTTCACACGTCGAACAGCCTAATTAATCAAGCAACAACGGGACCTCTTTTTATGAAGATTCAACTTGCAGTCCCATCCACTCCTGATTCAGAACCACAAACCATCTCGCACAAGGCTTCCAATACTTGCCATAGTTTTTCTATCTCATTTACTCCTTTGCTTCACATCCCACCTTATCCCTAACACATTACATTAGCATTCTTATTATCCAGTATACACAGCAGTCCTTCACAAAATTCTCTTGATCTCCTTCTAAACATTTTTTTTTACAACTTCCTCATTCAGTCTCCTTCTTCATCCCTTTTATCCACTTGGTCCCCTTCACGCTACAAGCATGCCTCCAAATTTTTTCTTTATTTTCTCATAAGTTCATTGATATTCTCTCACACTCCATCATTCATTAGCCCTCTTTCTCCAGCTCTCGCACCTTTCTCCTTGTCTGCTGCTAGGTTCTCGTGTACTCCATCAAATCATTCATAATTGCTCCCTACGTATGACCACCATACGCTTCCCCTTTTCTGTCTCGCGAGTACTTCAGCTTCTTCATCCTACCTCTCGCTTCCCTTTCCTCATACGTCACCGCACCATTCACCTGCGACACTTCAGCAATATTTCCTTGAATTTCTTCCTCTCCTGTTCAGCTCCCCCGGTTTTATTTACTCTCACCCTCTGCCATTCTTCACTCGGTTTCTCCTGGTATCTCTCCCCCACAGGCGACTCTTCCACGCTCACTTATTCTCGCCACTCTCTCTCTCTCTCTCTCTCTCTCTCTCTCTCTCTCTCTCTCTCTCTCTCTCTCTCTCTCTCTCTCTCTCTCTCTCTCACACACACACACACACACGTGTCATTTCCTCTTTTCCTTGACCACATTCATTTTCACGTAGACCAACAGTCGCCCCCCCCCCTCACCTTCACCGAGAAATGATCAGTCATTCCACTATATATATATATATATATATATATATATATATATATATATATATATATATACTCCTATGAGTCCACGCGTAAAAGTGAAACACAGTAAGTTCCCAAATGCACTTTCGTGTAATAATCACATCACCAGGGGAGACACAAGAGAGAAATATAACAGTCAGTTGATATACATCAAAGAGACGAAGCTAGGACGCCATTTGGTAAACATGCTTGGACAAGCATGTTTACCAAATGGCGTCCTAGCTTCGTCTCTTCGATGTATATCAACTGACTGTTATATTTCTCTCTTGTGTCTCCCCTGATGATGTGATTATTACACAAAAGTGCACTTGGGGACTTATCGTGTTTCATTTTTCCCCGTGGACTCATAGGAATATCTTGATCACGCGAAAAATTGTGATCCTTTCCAATATATATATATATATATATATATATATATATATATATATATATATATATATATATACATATATATATATATATATATATATATATATATATATACATATATAAAGCAACCTCTCCTTTGCACGCGTCAATGAAGCACATAACCCAGTCAAGCCTTTTAAACCTACCCCCTCGCTCCTCTCATTATCCTTATTCTTACATAGGGTCGTATTCTTAAATCACATACTCTCAGTCGTCATTCCTCTTTCATGGCTCAACTCGACGGGCTATTACCCATTCTCATTTATTAGAGGAACCTGCTTACAGCCTCACTTGTCGTATCACCCACCCTTGCATTCAGATCCCCTTAACAGCAATGCTTCGATCTTTTTCATCAGAACTGCCACAGCACTCACTCACTTCCCGTCAAAATACATTCCTCTCCTCCTTACTTCTATCACATTCTGGTGCATCAGCACTGACGATCACCCACGCATCTTTCAGTTTCCTTTCACTTTAACCCACGTTGTTCATGAATTCAGTCCCTGTCAGCCTGTAAGAAAGTCTCACAGTTCATTCCCACATCATACGCGTCCCTACCCTTCCTTCGCTTTAGTCTTTCGCGCTAAATTCGTGACCTTACAGCTTGATCTTTTCCCAAGCCAATTTACCCCCCCACCCCCTTGCTTAGACCCTGGCTAACAACCACAACACATTCAGGCACCCAAGCTTGAGCCTTCGGCGGCAAAGCTTTGTATAGCTTTTTCCCGTCTGTGCTTACTGTCCGCAAGTGATAGTACAGGAGGGGTGTGGAAGTGATAATACAGGAGGGGTGTGGACGTCTCGTCTCGCACTCCTACCTTTCGTAGTTGCCTTGTCTATTGTGCCGTGAATTTTCCTTTGGGGTCAAGTCGAAAGTCGGTGATGTTTGGGATTGATTGCAGTGAAGACTGTAAAGGCCAGGTCAAAGAAACAGTGGCGTCAAGGGGTATAGTGAAGGTGAGGGCGTAGGGAAGATGCGTTCGTGGAGCGTGAAGCGAAGATGGAGTTGTCAAGGGTAAGTGTAGTGAAGATGAGTGTTAGTGGAGAAGTGAAAGTGATGGGGAGTGACGGGGGTGGAGGGAGGGATTATATTTCACTCGGGCGCGAGAGCTGGTGTTACGAATTACATTTATTTATGAAGCTTGCTCAAAGTAACCCAGTTATTCATCCTCCCTGGGTTATTCCATAAACAAGTGCATGGTATACACACAGGGTCATGCATGTGTATACATAACTATGACCATGGAGTAGGCGCCAGGGTTCGGAACCCCGTGTCACACCCTGTATTTGACACACACACACACACACACACACACACACACACACACTGTATTATTATTACCATTTTCTACCAACGAAATATCGACGATATGTCTTAATGTCTTAAAGGTAATTACGCTCGCTAAATTGACCGTATTGTCGTAATTCTCCGGCTAATATTCCTATTATAAATAAATAATTAGGTTAACCAATGTATCAGGCCAGGATTCAAGTAAACGGAAGACACAGTCTAATACATCGTGTTATATAAGGGTTCGGATGCGACGCCTTGTAACTCATGCATTCTGATCTCATTAGTCGTGCGTTCAGTATTGCGCGCAACTTGGAAAGAGGATGTCAATTTGGTTGTGATTCTACGCTGAGAATCATCTTCTGTGGCACAGTATTAAGGTTCAGAGTCTGGGAAAGGTTTTAACCCACCACACGTTGTCCTTCAAGGGCTTGAGATGCTAAGCGAGGGTGACATGGTGAGGATTTCAGCCCCCCATGGTGTACATGGACCTCGTTGAAGCTGGAGGAGGTGATGCGAGGTGGCGCCATAGCAGATGACTCTCTGTTCTTATGGATCATCCACACTGCTATATATCTATATAGATCACTACATTATCCGGGGGGGACAGGTGAGAAAGAATACTTCCCACGTATTCCCTGCGTGTCGTAGAAGGCGACTAAAAGGGGAGGGAGCGGGGGGCTGGGAATCCTTCCCTTTTTTTTTTTTTTTTTTTTCATTTTCCAAAAGAAGGGAACAGAGAAGGGGGCCAAGTGAGGATATTCCCTCAAAGGCCCAGTCCTCTGTTCGTAACGTTACCTCGCTAACGCGGGAAATGGCGAATAGTATGAAAAAAAAGTCATTACATAATATAATCATTTTCTCATATATTTCTTTCTCACTTCACTTATTATGTGTTGATATCTTTAGCGGACGGTACGAAATTTTGCCGCTTATTCTTCGACGAGGAAAAGGCTTTTGAGGACACATAATCTTCTTACCTGACGTTGCTAGCTGTGCTAATGCTTGGTCCATGAAGGATGAAGGAGAATACAGACGTGCCTCAGACTGAAACTTTTACATCTTACGTATATAATCTCCAGCCTGTTTTTTTTATGGCCGTGGGTATGTGATGTGTGAACTTGATGACGATAGCCAAAGGCCCGCCAGGAGGGGATGGGGAAGGAGTCGGGAGAGAGAGACAGAGAGCGAGGAGGCCACCTCCTCATACCACCACCTCCCCCTCACACACACACACACACACACACACACACACTAGCCGCGCGCGCACATCCATCTCCGCAATAACACTAACAATTCTCGAGTGTAATAACCTTGCACTGGGCCCGGCCAACAACAATCCCGGTATTACATTACCAGGAAATTTACAACTCGGGCACACAACAGCTTTTGGCGGTTACCCGGAAGGGAAAGGGGGCCCAAAAACACCCCAGGCAGCGCAGGTGTAGTGTGGAGAGGGAGGGACAACAGACAGTCGTGTGCATGAAATGGTCTGGACTGGTTGAGGCAAGTTGACTGTTCTCTTGTGTTACGCGTTCGCGAAATATACCAAGTTCGTTCTTTTAAAGTTGCGGATTCCTAGCTGCTTGAAATAAGACAAGTACGTTCTTTTAAAGTTGCGGATTCCTAGCTGCTTGAAATAAGACAAGTACGTTCTTTTAAAGTTGCGGATTCCTAGCTGCTTGAAATAAGACAAGTACGTTCTTTTAAAGTTGCGGATTCCTAGCAGATTGAAATAGGTCGTTCTCTTAAAGTTTCGGATTCCTAGCTGATTGAAATAATACAAGTTCGTTCTATTAAAGTTGTGGTTTCCTAGCAGATTGAAATAAACCAAGTTCGTTCTTTTAAAGATGCGGATTCCTTGCTGAATGAAATAAGCCAAGTCGTTCTTTTAAAGTTGTGGATTTTTATTATTTTTTTGTTAGAAATTCTTACGTACTACTTGTCATTAATATTTATTCTTATTGGGATAAATGATTTAAGTGTATGAATATGTAGAAGAGGAACTGATTGTGAAATTATTAATGCGTTCGGAGGATATATGTAAAATACAGCCCTCTCATATAGCTCTCTGTGACAACTGTAATGGCCTCTATAAGTTATATCCTCAGAATTATTTCAGACTTTCAGTTGGCCACTGTTGTAAATTCAGGCCACAAACTCTTTAAGAATTGTTCCGTTAACGTCACCGAATGTTTTTTTTTTTTTTATTTCTTATTTCCTTTTTTATTTCATATTTCCTTTTTTCTTTTCTTTTTTTTTTTCAATTTACATATTTTGAGAGGAACGTGTTCATTCTTTGAGACGTGTGTTGCTTGTGTCTGAGTGCGCGGGTGTGAGTCAGAGTCTCTCTCTCTCTCTCTCTCTCTCTCTCTCTCTCTCTCTCTCTCTCTCTCTCTCTCTCTCTCTAAAGGGAACACAGTGGCCCCACCTCTGGTGCCCTGCCCAGCCTCCTTCCCCCTCTCTCTCTCTCTCTCTCTCTCTCTCTCTCTCTCTCTCTCTCTCTCTCTCTCTCTCTCTGAACCGCAGGTCCATTAAAAACGGGGGGGAAAATATGGTTCAATATAACCAACGCAGAACAGAGCACATTTGGAACTCTGGCAGCGATTCAGATGCAAACTACCTCAAACCCCCTCCCCTCCTCCTCCTCTCCCCCAGACCTTCATCCCACGTCTCCCCCACCCCTCCCCCTCCCCCTCCCCCCTCCCCCTTCTCGCAACACCCTCTACCTTGCACAACCACCTCCCTCAACCATCCCCCTCCACCCAGCCCCCAAGGCAAGGCTAGAGAGGGAGGGGAAGGGCGCCGCGCCGCCCGCCCACAGCAACACGTCCTTACTTCCGTCGTCCAGTCTTGTGTTGAAGTAAGGCGTTCCTCCGTCAGGTAAGGTCGGTCACACGTGCTTAGGTCTTCCTCCGTCAGGTGAGGTCGGTCACACGTGCTTAGAGTCTTCCTCCGTCAGGTGAGGTCGGTCACACGTGCTTAGGTCTTCCTCCGTCAGGTAAGGTCGGTCACACGTGCTTAGAGTCTTCCTCCGTCAGGTGAGGTCGGTCACACGTGCTTAGAGTCTTCCTCCGTCAGGTAAGGTCGGTCACACGTGCTTAAAGTCTTCCTCCGTCAGGTAAGGTCGGTCACACGTGCTTAGGTCTTCCTCCGTCAGGTGAGGTCGGTCACACGTGCTTAGGTCTTCCTCCGTCAGGTAAGGTCGGTCGCATGTGCTTACGTCTTCCTCTGTCAGGTAAGGTCGGTCGCATGTGGTTAGGTCTCGGTGTTCTTAGTTCATCGAGCTGGTTGACGTGCTCTTGTTCTTTTCGGAGCGTGGAACATGTTCTGTGGGGTGCCTTGCTTTGTTCCGATGTTCACAATTTAGAACCTGTTTCTGTAGCGGTGTCTGCTTTGTTCTCGTGTTGACAAGGGTGCAACATGTTCTGGATATGCTTTGTTCTTTTGTTCACAACATGGAACATGTTCTTGCGGGTACTTGCTTGGTTCAGATGTTCACAGCGTGGAACATGTTCTGTTGAGTATCTGCTTTGTTGCTGTGTTCACATGGAACATGTTCTGGTAGGTGCCTGCTTTGTTCAGGTGTTCACAGCGTGGAATATGTTCTGTTGAGTATCTGCTTTGTTCTTGTGTTCACATAGAACATGTTCTAGTGGGCACCTGCTTTATTCACATGTTCACAGTGTGGAACATGGGTGCCTGCTTTGTTCAGATGTTCACAACGTAGCAACGTTTGCAATTGAATATCTGCTTTGCCCTAACCATTCAGAAAGTAGAACATCTGTGATCATGTGTAAGAATAGTTCTTTTCGCTGGACAGATAATATTCATTTATCAGACTTATCTAAGATTTCCTCAGATTACCTTAGATTAAGAGAACCTATCAGTCTTGTGATGCCGTGAGAGAGGGGGCGGCGCCCCAGGTGGACTTGCTTAAAGGTTGCAGTGAGTGATATACCCCCTGGTTGCCCAGATGACTGTGTGTGTGTGTGTGTGTGTGTGTGTGTGTGTGTGTGTGTGTGTTCAGAGGACTCTTTAAGTCTCTGGTTGTTAAGGAGTCAGAGTGTGCTGAATTATATAACCACCGCCACGAGCTAGACCACGCAGTTCGTCTCGGCAAGCCTCTGCGTCACATGATTGCTGTGATGCCGTTGGCAACTCGAGGGTAGGCCGTTTTGATAACTGTTTCTTTCCCAACACCTCGAAGCTTTGGAACTCTCTACCTTCTCGTCTTTCCTTAATAACTATGACCTGGCACTTTATAAAAAACAGGTTTTTCACATCCTTTCTAAAATACGTAGATACTTTTCCTCTTCTCTCCATTTTTCGTTCATTAACCACTTTATATTTCAAATTAGTCTTAGCCTTGATGTGGACTTGCGTATCCATGACTGGAGCCTCCAATATAAAAAGGAAAAGATCCAGTCGACATGCGGAAGAAAGATATCAGAGAATCGCCAATAGTTCCTGGAAAGAGATTCTCTGTCTTTAATGAGAATTGCCCCTCATAGAAGCGTCACCGTGAGCGCGGAACCGAAGCAATTCCATTCGCT
This sequence comes from Panulirus ornatus, assembly GCF_036320965.1. Lineage (NCBI taxonomy): Eukaryota > Metazoa > Arthropoda > Malacostraca > Decapoda > Palinuridae > Panulirus > Panulirus ornatus. The sequence continues at coordinate 14,513,935 of NC_092244.1, read as the reverse complement.
TCCAGAAAGCCCATGAATCATGTCGTCTTTGGTGTTTCAGTGACGCATTCGGTGCACACGCAGTCTCAAGTCGCTTGCGAAGTCAAGAGTCTGACGATAGTTCGAGGCTCGTGAGGGGTACGTGTATTCAGACGACGCCCCCTGGCCTCACCACAATCCCTCAGATGTCATATGTGGATATCATCATCAGAAAGTCACCGAGGCATTATTCAAAGGTTCGAATAACTCCTCCTTCTGGTGTTCTTAACCATACCGGCTCTGACGAGATGTTTAAATTCCTCTATTATCATCTTTGTATTCCCCCCTCTCCCTCTAACCCCGTCATACTTGTATCTTGAACGCACGATGATAACCCTTGAGTGGTAAAAGTCTCCAGATAGAGAGACGAAGCCTCGTCCTAAAGACGCCGCCGTTTTCTATGCTGTGAGAGGAAGTCTTGCCAAAGGGATTATTACCATGTCTTCGCCCGACCCCCCACTCCTCCTGTTGCGCTCGGCGGCCGCACATTGATCATCTGTCATGACCTTCCCTGATGACAGGGTCGGTTCAGATGACGGTGAGGCTCGAGAGCCGTGGTGCGGGACGCCTATGACATGTACACTCGACACCCCACCAGACGCTGCGCCTAGAACCAACTTGGACCACATTTGCTCTTGAGTTTCCCAAAAGTGTGTTTCCTCTACCCTCAACCCAGTAGCACACTTGATATCTCCGGTCCTGATTAAAATCCTCTCTTTCCATAACGGTCGAAGTGAAATCACACACTTTCTCTCTCTCAACATAACATTACATAACGTAAATTTCGACTTCCTTGGCTCACACATCTCGTCCACACCCCAGAGCCACCTTCCGGTAGAGCTGACCTCAATGGTTCCGTAACCCAAAAGAAGTGTGAACTTTCCATTGGTCCGGGGTCATCTCTCCCTCATACTCGTCCAAGGCTTGCCCCATCTCCCCCCAATCCCCACCCCCGACCCCACTTCCCCCTCAGGGGGCGATTTGATTTTTCACAATATTTTGTCTTTGTTTCGACGACGTCTTGCCCACAGGGGGTTCTTTCCCCGCCCCTCCTCACCCTCTGGTACACGGGAGCATTCCTCCCTCTGGTTCAACCCAACCCCTTACCCCAACACCCCTTACCCCAACCCACCCTCCCACCTCTCCAAAACAAAAACACTGTACCTCGGTATTGGCTCCAATACTTCGTAAACTCCTCAGACTTTCGCTATCCATTGTTACTTTCCCAAACTTCTGGAAACTTGCTGACGTACAGTCCACCACCACCTCGAAGCTTCTCCCCTTCCCCAACCATTCCTTCCCCCCCTTCCCTCTTCCTTCCCCATCCCTAAAAAAAAGGGGGGGTTGAGGGGATGACTCTCCTCACTATCCAGCTATGTGGGCTGGTAGGCCTCGCCTGTCTCATCTCTGGTCATGGAAGCTCACTTTATACACACTCGCCCCTGCCACACCGACCCACAGTAAGGGCAGTATGGCTCTCCCTCCAACCCATTGTTGCTTTTGATCCCCCATTTTCTCTCTGATCAGAATCCGTTTTCTGTCAGTTCTTCCAGACTTTTTTGATCCGTCTTTTATCATCGTAAATGGTGTCAGGTTTTCTCCCTTGAGTGTGACGTATTGCTCATCCTTCCACCCGTCTCCACGTATTGCTCATCCCTCCACCCATCTACACGTATTGCTCATCCTTCCTCCCGTCTCAACGTATTGCTCATCCTTCCACCCATCTCCACGTATTGCTCAACCTTCCACCCATCTACACGTATTGCTCATCCTTCCACCCATCTCCACGTATTGCTCATCCTTCCACCCATCTCCACGTATTGCTCAACCTTCCACCCATCTACACGTATTGCTCATCCTTCCACCCATCTCCACGTATTGCTCATCCTTCCACCCATCTACACGTATTGCTCATCCTTCCACCCATCTACACGTATTGCTCATCCTTCCACCCATCTCCACGTATTGCTCATCCTTCCACCCATCTACACGTATTGCTCATCCTTCCACCCATCTACACGTATTGCTCATCCTTCCACCCGTCTCCACGTATTGCTCATCCTTCCACCCATCTACACGTATTGCTCATCCTTCCACCCATCTCCACGTATTGCTCATCCTTCCACCCATCTACATGTGTTAACAGCCTTTAAATGTCACTCTGCATCAGTTCTTATCTGGCAGACATCGCTCACTGTGGAGAGAGAGAGAGAGAGAGAGAGAGAGAGAGAGAGAGAGAGAGAGAGAGAGAGAGAGAGAGAGGAGAGAGAGAGAGAGAGAGAGAGAGAGAGACAGACAGACAGACAGACAGACTGACAGAGACAGAGAGGCAGAGAGAGACTCAAGCTTGTAAATAAGTTTGACGCACCAAAGCTTTAAGCCTCAAAGAATTCTTATACATACATTAGTCTCTCTCTCTCTCTCTCTCTCTCTCTCTCTCTCTCTCTCTCTCTCTCTCTCTCTCTCTCTGATTTTCCCCTGTATCCTCAACATTTTTTTTTCTTTAGGATTGACCGTAAGACCACAGCATAATGAT
>NC_092244.1:14496381-14506381 GCF_036320965.1 Panulirus ornatus | reverse complement strand
GTATATTCACCTCTAATAACCACTAGTGACACTCATTCTTATCATGTGGATATACATGACATTAATTACTGGAGATAGTGTTCATGAAAGACTTAGACATTTGTTATATATTCATAGGAAGAAGAAAAAAGGACAATTGATGAATAACAGCGCACCAACGAATGAGGATTTCCTAAAGTGTGTAACTGAACAAGGATTAGATTTGACTGCTTGTGCCGTCCTATTCTGGGATATTTGAGATTAAGAAATATATATGTATATATCACCACAGTTAAACGAATCCTTAAGCAAAGTGGAAGATGAAATATCTAACGTTTTAGCTTCTACTGGGTTGATGAGCGCTCTACACGAAATGCCAAACGTGAAGGACCATTCACAAAAAGTTACACTCTTAACACCTTCGTTGTCATCATCAGTAACACTGTGACTCAGATGGGGAGTCCATGCAAACGCATGTAAGACCCTTCCCCAGTACCCCGTCAGCTGCCCCTCGCTCTCCACAACACCACAGAAAATTGCAGCCACTTCGCATCCGTGCAAGTAGCTCCATTTGACCCTCATGTTTCCATAAGAGATCTCACTTCGAAGTCACCCCGTTTGGCCCCAGGTGGGTTCTCAACGAGACTGGAGAAAAAGGACGAGGCAGAGGTTCATGGCCTCCTAGTCCAGAATCCATGTCCAAGTCCACAGTCCTCTCCCTACAGCCTGCTCTTCCAGACGCAAGAGGCAACCCAGCAGGGGAGGGAGAGCTGACAACGGGGTGTGATCTGGTCACTCCCTCCCTCCAACAATACCTCAGCCATCAAGAATCATTTTTGTGTGGTGGTGTAGTCCATCGTCATTCTTCGCCCTGGACTGGAATCGTATAAGAACTGACATTTGCTCTTTCCACCCAAACTCCCCATCAGCCATTAGGGAGGCGAGGGACACACACACACACACACACACACACACACACACATGACAGCAACACTGAACAGATCCTATGCTCACATCAGTCATGTAATGTACCATCTGTCTCTTTATTAACCTGTGTTTCATGTTGTAAGTAATTAAGTAAGCGCTAATCATATCACAAGTGTCGTCCCTTCCTTACTGTAGTGGTAAAGTAAGTTGACCACTACGTTACTACCTTCTTGAGACATTCACTGCCACTGCAATTACCACTGCCTCTACCACCACCACCACCATCATTACTAAAGCCACTACGAACACCACCACCACTACAACAACGCCACCATCACCACCACCACTAACACCACCATCACCAACAATACCATCACCTCCACCACCTCCACCATCACCACTAACACCACCATCAATACCCTCACCTCCACCACCACCACCACCAACACCACCAACACCACCACCATCACCACCATCACCAACAATACCCTCACCTCCACCACCACCACCACCATCAACCACCACTGCCACACCTACTTAGGATGACAGCCGCCACCCTCTATGGCACACACTCCCCCATCATCCTACTGTAGCCAGTCATAAACATTTATACATTGTACATTTACCATGTTTTTGGCTTACGTCGTGTCGTCGTCTCTGCTCCTGCCAAGTTATTAATATTTTCCACCGTTTTCTCTCCCGCAGAACACTGGTTGGCGCCGACGGAGGGGGGACTTTTGTATTCAGTTAGCCCCGTGTCTCCGGTCGCACACCCGCCCCGCCTTGGATGCCCCGCTATTCGCCTGAGCTCACGCCCTCCCACACTCATCCCTGTGAGTATGCTGTACACATATTCTCGTGACTGTGAGTGTAACGATGATATACACTCGTCTCTGTAACTGTATCGATGATATGAACGTGCCTGTAAGTGTAACGATGGTACACTTATCTAAGTATATCGATGGCAACATACTCGTGTCTTTAAGTGTAACGATGGTACACTTATCTCTGTAAGTGTACCAATGATGCATTCGTCTTTGTAAGGGTATACTTGTCGATAGATTCTTCCCTGTGTACCACCGATATACCCGCTCGTAATACACCCCGTCCATGGAAGTATGTCGTAAATCAAACATTCATTTTTTTATTTTCCGATTAATCAGCCAATACATCGAAGCGTATCCCTTGTGCACTCATCCGTTAAATGTGCATCATTCATGCACTCATCTTAGTGCCTCGGCCATGCACTCACTCGCCTGTGGAAGTGTAGCGCGTATGAATGATGCGTTGCCAGTGCTGCTGCACTCCACACCCCTTTTTCAAGAGTTACACCTACCCCTCCACCCCGCGAGGTGCGCCACACTGATTGAACCCTGACCTGAAAATTTGCGTTTTTGTGGAATCCTGTGTTTGTTGATGGGATGTGATTAGGACGATAATCATCAAGTCATAGTGCTCCTCTTCAGTGTTATATGAGTAGTAGTAGTAGTAATAGTAGTTGTAGTAGTAGTAGTGCTGTATAGTAGTAGTAGTAGTAATATAAGTAGTGTTGTATAGTAGTAGTAGTAGTAGTAGTAGTATAAGTAGTGCTGTATAGTAGTAGAGTTGTAGTAGTAGTAATGATAATAATGATCATTTTTGAGTGATTGTGGTAGTAGTAGTAGTAATAGTAGTTGTAGTAGTAGTAGTAGTAATGGTATGAGCATTTATGGCATTGGTAATATTAGAAATAATGCTAGTCATAAACAGTATTTATCCTATGGAAGCCAGTAGACAACCATAGCTTCATCTTGAGCCACACACACACACACACACACACACACACACACACACACACACACACACACACACACCAAGAAAAAAACTGGAACACAGGAAGAGAAATCATATTACAGTGATAACAGAAAACGAAAAAAAAAAAATTAGGTGCCCGTTCTCTAATGTGTGCGTCGCAACACACGGAGTGTTCGGGCCTGTGTTTGCTTCCTGAACAAGGCGACCGGCTCGCAGCCAACCCAGCTGTCTACAGTGTGTTGATTAATGGGTACCTGCCATGAGGTGGGATATATATATATATATATATATATATATATATATATATATATATATATATATATATATATATATATATATATATATATATATATATGTATATATATACATATATATATATATATATATATATATATATATATATATATATATATATATATATATATATATATATATATATATATATATATATGTACACATATTGTTATGTATGTGTGATTATTTTTGTGTTACGAGGAGAGCGTTTTACACTCGTGTGGCCCCGTCTCTTAGCCTTGTATGTATGTATGTATGTACCATGCCTTTACTCCTCTGTGCGTATACACACACACACACACACACACACACACACACACACAGAGCGCACGGAGGCACGTACACTATAGTGACAGATGATAATTGCGCCTTTCACTGGAGGTTAAGGTAAAGTATATTCATCCCTACAAACAAAAATGGGAAATAAACTGGATATAATGACCTTATATACCGGTATGTGTGAAGGGAACGTGTTAATATCCAGAGGGTTTTTATAAACAGGTGTTGTAGATGACCCTTAACCCTTAGGTTGTAACTTGATGGCCTTTAACCCTTTGGTTTTAACTGATGACATGACCTTTAGCCCTTAAGTTGTAACTGATGACCTTTAACCCTTAAGTTGTAACTTATGATCCTTAACCCTTAGGTTTGAACTGAAGACCCTTAACCCTTAGGATATAGCTGATCACCCTTAACCCCTAGGTTGTAACTGATAGCCCTTAATCCTAAGGTTATAACTTATGTCCCTTAACCCACAGGTTGTAACTGGTGGCCCTTAATCCTTAGCTTGTAACTGATGGCCTTTAGCCATTAGGTTACAAACAACGACCCTTAACATTTAGGTCATAACTGATGGCCAGTAACCCGTAGGTTGTCACCAATGACCCTTAACCCTTTGAATGTAACTGATGAACCCTTAACCCGGAGATTATATAACTGATGACCTTTAACCCTTAGATTATAAGCTATGACCCCTATTCCCTTAACCCTTAGATTATAACTGATAACCCTTAACCAAACGACTTGTACAATTCCCATCCTTTTGTCCCTGGGATAAAATAATGGCAACCCACTCGTAATATATTTTTTTTTGTGTGTGTGTGTGTGATGGAAGAACAAGAAAAGGAGACTGAAGAAGGAGGAAACAAAATTCTTTAGGGGGAGAAAAAATATGTCTCCCTCATTAGGAAGAAAAGTAATGGAAGAATATAAGAGTTAAGGACGCGAGTTCCTTACCTGGCAGCTTGTTGGCTCAGGTGAGGTGGGGGGGGCCTGCCTGTCTGTAAGGTATATAGATGCCAAGGGCTGTCTGTCACACCAGCTGTGGCCTGTTATAAATACTATACTGTATTGTGTACCGCCCTCCCCTTCCTCCTCTCCCTCCTCCTGCACCGTATCCACACTCCACATCTCGCCACCAGCACTGCTGATTACGCGTTATCTGCGCTGTCTGGGGCGGGCGCACTTGCTGCTAGCATACCTTCCTCTCCATCACACACTGTATATCCACACTGCATATCTGCCACCAACACTGTATTACGCATACTGCACGCATCCCGTCATTCTCCATCAAAACAGTGCTCAGTTTCGACGAGTACGATTCGTACTTAGATATAATGAACAGATATATAATGAACAAATATAATGAACATGATTGGTATGTTCTACGGTAAACTGTATGTATGATGGTATATATGTACATACGTTGCTCGTATACTGTCGAATACAGAATCTTTATATTCACACTGATGTCACACTCTATTGTTCATAAGTATGTATCAGTGTCTCACAACTTATAAAACAGACTGGATGATCCCATGTTTCCTATGCTGTAAGTATAAGTAATGATATAAGTTTTGAAGAGTGCTTCAAAGTGTACTTAGCATAATTGTTTAGTGTGAGTATTCGATGGGTGTGGAAAGGGTGTGGTCATCTATGTATGTATACCCAGCAGGTGTAGTTATTGGTGTATGAATAGTGTCTGAATACAGTGGTAGTATATACACACACACACACACACACACACAATGCATACATATACATATACGTTTTCCAAATTGTTTTTGGTGTGAAAATGATAAACATTTTGGCCATCCATAAACATTTGGAATATGAAGTCTTGTTTGCTGAATTTACACAAGTGGAGGATCGGGTTACATGATACAGCCCTTACCCTGCTGCATACAGGGGATTCATAGATAGGTAGCAAGAACAACAATAGATGGAGAGCAAGAATAATAGTTGGAGAGACATGGAGATACAGTTTCTAACTCAGATACAGTCTCTAAAGCAGAGATACAGTCTCTAACTTAGAGATACAGTCTCTAACTTAGAGATACAGTCTCTAACTCAGAGATACAGTCTTTAACTTAGAGGTACAGTCTCTAACTTAGAGATACAGTCTCTAACTCTTTGATGTCTTTCGGAAGTGGGAAATGATTCCGTTTTTCAAACCGTCATAGCTTAGAATTACAGGTACAGTTGGGGTATACAGTCAGGGTTGGAAATTTCAGTCATTGTTAAGTTGTATGGACGCAGAACCTGTTGAGACATTGTCGAAGCTAAAATGCACAGGTGCAGCTGAGAGACGCTGTCATAGCTGAGCTGATTCACAGCTGGGGCAGACTTATAGCTGATGAGCTAAGTATAAGACAGACGGAGCAGCTGCTGCAGAAGCAGTGGATAAATAATGATAACCAAAAAAAAATAGAGAAATTCTTCGCGAGGTGGGTACGCGTTAAGCCCTAGAGCACGAAGGTACGACCCTTGAGCACGACGACGGTACGACCCTTGAACACGACCTTTAAAGCAGGACGACCATACGACCCTTGGGTATCGTGGCCTGGCCTTTGCCTGATTGTTTAAGGATCAAGGGCCGTACCGTCGTGCACAGGGGCCGTACCTCCGTGCTCAAGGGCCGTACCGGCGTGCTCAAGGGCCGTACCGGCGTGCTCAAGGGCCGTACCTCCGTGCTCAAGGGCCGTACCGTCGTGCTCAAGGGCCGTACCTCCGTGCTCAAGGGCCGTACCGGCGTGCTCAAGGGCCGTACCGTCATGCTCAAGGGCCGTACCTCCGTGCTCAAGGGCCGTACCTCCGTGCTCAAGGGCCGTACCTCCGTGCTCAAGGACCGTACTGTCGCGCTCAAGGGCCATACCGTCGTGCTCAAGGGCCGTACCTCCGTGCTCAAGGGCCGTACCTCCGTGCTCAAGGGCCGTACCGTCGTGCTCAAAGGCTCTCACCGTCGTACATGAAGGCTCACAACCGTCGTACTTTTAAAAAGGCTAAAAATGGCCAATAGAAAGAAAAAAAAAAAGGCCAGACGGAGGCAGTGACAGGTGTACTGGTGGATACACACACACACACACACACACACACACACACACACGACAACAGGTGGAACGTAAACCTGGAGAATAGAGAGGCTGGCGCGCCAACCATCACTACCACTCAACACACGAATATAGACACACACACACACACACACACACACACTCACACACACACACTCAAACTGGGATATGCGAGGTGTGTGTGTGTTTACATACATAGGAGTAATGGAGTACATGTATACAAGGTTCAGAGACGGGGTAACACAAGTGTAAAACTCTCTTCTCACAATACACACACACACACACACACACACACACACACGCATATGTGACGTTCAGCGCAGCACATTGGAGGGAACAAGACTGACAGCGAACAACACGCGTCGCGACCAGAAGTCTGTGGACAGGAATAACCCAGCGAAGGAGAGGGACTTATAGACCTTAGAATTCTCTCGTTCTGTACACAGACTTCACTTGTGATCCCCTTACAGCACTCATTAACGAGGGTCCGCTAGTACAGTAGTCATCAACAGGTGGGCCATATGAATAGTGATTCTGTATATATATATATATATATATATATATATATATATATATATATATATATATATATATATATATACTCAGATGCCATCTCTTATCAGCTTTCTCCAGCGGGACTGCGCCCATGGTCTCTCTCTCTCTCTCTCTCTCTCTCTCTCTCTCTCTCTCTCTCTCTCTCTCTCTCTCTCTCTCTCTCTCCAAAACGGCGTCATGGTGTCAACGCTTCGAGCTCTGGTACGGATAAAACGCCTCCTCTTTTAATTAAAACTTCACGATTTACAACGGTAGGGAAAGGGGGAGGAGGAGAAGGTGGTGGAGGTGTGGTGGGGGATGTGGTGGAGGAGGAGGAGAGGCGTGGGTAACACACTGGTCACATAAACCACCACTATGAGTCTATCTTCTTTTCTTTTTTTCTTCTTTTTTTTCTAATTACGTGTGAATACCATGAACAGCTAGAGTGACCCCCATCATTCCTGTTTCAAGTCCCGTTCTTACATAGCAGAGGTTCAGGCAGTAGATTGTCACACTTGCGTCATCCTCTTCTGATACAATGTTGCGTCTGTGATGCAGTACATTGTCACACTTGCGTCTTCCTCTTCTGATACATTGTTGCGTCTGTGATGCAGTAGATTGTCACACTTGCGTCATCCTCTTCTGATACATTGCTGCGTCTGTGATGCAGTACATTGTCACACTTGCGTCATCCTCTTCTGATACATTCTTGCGTCTGTGATGCAGTACATTGTCACACTTGCGTCATCCTCTTCTGATACATTGTTGCGTCTGTGATGCAGTAGATTGTCACACTTGCGTCCTTCCTCTTCTGATACATTGTTGCGTCTGTGATGCAGTACATTGTCACACTTGCGTCATCCTCTTCTGATACATCGCTGCGTCTGTGATGCAGTAGATTGTCACACTTGCGTCATCCTCTTCCTCTTCTGATACATTGCTGCCTCTGTGATGCATCAATACAGTAGGTGGTAGGTTAATGTATTATTCAGGTTAATGTTAGGGTCGTGTATAACTCAAGTACTTAAGTTATGATTTGTGCAGAAATCTACCTCAGTTTTCTGACTCACTTAATCATAACTTACGCTCAATTTCCAGCAGAATGCGATATTCCAAATCACTAACTCGCTAACTCAGATTTGAGTACCTTTCTGAACCATTGAAGTATTTGAGGCTCTGCCCAAATGATACATAACTTAGAATTTAACTAAAGTTACTGGGGCTTAAGTTACTTCAAAATCATGTAACTTACGCACGCACCTTCTGTGGTGATATGTCACATAATTCAAGTTTCTAGACAATTTTTATAGTACTGAAACAGTTATTACAGTACTCAAAAGCGTTTCGTATACATTTATGTCTAATTTTTTTTTTCTGAATGACGATTTATTTTGAAACAAATATGAAGTCCGGTAACACCTGTGAATACTATTATTAATGTATGGTTCTCTCTCTCTCTCTCTCTCTCTCTCTCTCTCTCTCTCTCTCTCTCTCTCTCTCTCTCTCTCTCTCTATCTATCTATCTATCTATCTATCTATCTATATATATATATACATACATAATTCTATACACACACACACACACACACACACACACACACACACACAGTTACGTAAACGGAGAGTGTTGTAACATTTGAACACGACGGTACGATCCTTGGCTGCGATGCCAGGAACTTTGACATGACCGGTAATGATGAGGTCAAAGGCCGGGTCATCATAACCAAGGGTCGAGCTGCCTTCGTAACAAGAAGTTAGCAGCCATCAACCAATCGTTGTGTCTGTAACAAGAAGGTTGAAGTTATCACCCAATTACTGCCTCTATAACAAGAACGTAAGGAGCTTACCAACCAATCGCTGCCTTTGTGCCAAGATGGTAGAATCCACCAGCCAATCGCTGCCTCTCTAACAAGAGGGTAGAAGCTACTAGCCAATCGCTGCGTCTCTAACAAGAGGGTAGAAGCTACCAGCCAATCGCTGCCTCTCTAACAAGAGGGTAGAAGCTACCAGCCAATCGTTTTGTGTGTAAAACGAATGGAGGAAGGGAAAAGCTGATTTTGGGTGAATGACAGTAATATGGCCTGAGCCTTGGGTCGTTAGGCTGCCTTTTCTTAGGCGTAAACTCAATCTTACGGCAGCAATTGAGGGAGATCAGGTTACTCCGTCTGTAGCACTCTGTTGCCCTCGCCGGGGCTTAGCGCCTGGATGGGCCAACAGTACGGATCATTTTTCCGTTTTCCTGTTCACGACTGAAGGTGAGGAAGATTGTGAAGACTTCGTTATATATATATCGCATTACGCGGGATATTGCTCCCCTCAGAGTAGAAAACGTCGGGGAATATGTGTCGAAATATGTATGTATATGCCAGCTCGATGCCAGTTAGAGAGTGGATGCGAGTGATTCAGCCCCGTCCTTCGTCTGTTGCGAACGCTACCTAGCTGAAGTAGGAAACGGTGAACAAGTATGAAAAAAGGAAAAAAAAAAATATATATATATATGATGGAAAAGGAGTATGAAGAACTAAAGTAAAAAGGGCATGAAGAACAGAGAAAATGTTCGAGTTAATGTGAATTTACGTAAATGTCTTGTTTCGTCTGTGATTGTCTGAAGGGCTGTTAACTGGTTTGACGACAGGAAAGTGGGTAATGGTTTGATCAGGAGGAGTTGCTATACCGAATGAGAATGGCATGATGTTACAGTAATTGAGGAAGGTGGTCATGGAGGCTTTGCGTAAGATGGAATGTAGCAAACAGGATGGAGTGGAAGGCATTGCAGTTAACCTCATCAGAAATGAAGTTGACATCGTCGGTCATTAGTTAATCAGGCTACTCGCTGGTTGTATGACCCAAGGTGAGGTGCCAGAGGACTGGCAAGCAACATATGTTGTACTCATGTATAAGGGAAGGGAAAACAATAAGTGAATAATCGAATTCCAGAGGTATGAATCCACTCAGTACACAGAGGGATAAGGTGTATTCGAGGAAGTTGATTTGAGAGGATGGTAGCATGAAAAGAGCATCAGACTGAGGAGGATAAATGGGGGTTTGAGGAGTGGTAGAGAAGGTGTGGATCAGGTGTTTGCTTTTGAAGGAATTTGTGAGAAACAGATGGATCTAGAGAG
>NC_092244.1:14456381-14491381 GCF_036320965.1 Panulirus ornatus | reverse complement strand
TAAGATCCTGACGTCTAATGCATATTTCTGCCTAGTTAACTGGCCTCCCGCTAGGCGGCCTCCATTCTGGACGGGGGCAGGCACTCACCCACACCCGACCCCGGCACCCACCCACACCCCACGCAACCCAGGCAGGCACCCACCCACCCAACCCCAAAGCCTTCCAGCGGGAGTAAAATATTGCACGTGTGATGGAATGTAAAATAAGTTTGAGGTCACCTTTAGCCACACTTCTTGAGCACGAAGGGAGACGACCTCTGAGCACGAAGGTAGACGACCTCTGAGCACGAATGTATGACCCCCTTGAGCACGAATGACGAAAGTATGACCCTTAAGCACGAAGTTGCCACCTGTAGGTTCAACAGGTACCACCTGCAGGTTCCACAGGTACCATCTGCAGGTTCCCAGACACCAGGTCTTCCGCCAGGGGGACATGTGTGTCACACGGCCACAGGTCGTGACAAGACGAAGCCGGACCGTTGATAAGTTAGTGTGTCGGTCTATTTGCACAGGTGCGGTCAACCATCTTATGATCACCCTACACTGTCACACGTCACCTTACACTGTCACACGTCACCCTACACTGTCACATGTCATCTTACACTGTCACACGTCACCTTACACTCGCACGTCACCCTACACTGTCACACGTCACCCTACACTGTCACACGTCACCCTACACTGTCACACGTCACCCTACACTGTCACATGTCATCTTACACTGTCACACGTCACCCTACACTATCACACGTCACCCTACACTGCCACATGTCACCTTACACTGTCAAACGTCACCTTACACTGTCAAACGTCACCTTACACTGTCAAACGTCATCCTACACTGTCACACGTCACCTTACACTGTCACACGTCATCCTACACTGTCACATGTCATCTTACACTGTCACACGTCACCTTACACTACCATATGTCACCTTACACTGTCAAACGTCACCTTACACTGTCACACGTCACCTTACACTGTCAAACGTCACCTTACACTGTCACACGTCACCTTACACTGACACACGTCACCCTACACTGTCACACGTCACCTTACACTGTCACACGTCACCCAACACTATCACACGTCACCCTACACAGTCACACGTCACCATACACTGTCACACGTCACCATACACTGTCACACGTCACCTTACACTGTCACACGTCACCTTACACTGTCACACGTCACCTTACACTGTCACACGTCACCCTACACTGTCACACGTCACCCTACACTGTCACACGTCACCCTACACTGTCACACGTCATCCTACTTTATCACACGTCACCATACACTCACACGTCACCATACACTGTCACACGTCACTCACCCTACATTGTCATACGTCCCTCTACACTCACACGTCACCCTGCACTGTCACACGTCACCCTACACTCACACGTCACCCTACACTGTTACACGTTACCTTACACGTCACCCTACACTGTCACACGTCACCTTACACTGTCAAACGTCATCCTACACTGTCACACGTCACCCTACACTGTCACACGTCATCCTACACTATCACACGTCATCCTGCACTGTCACACGTCATCATACACTGTCGCACGTCACCCTACACTGTCACACGTCACCCTGCACTGTCACACGTCACCATACACTCGCACGTCACCCTACACTGTCACACGTCACCATACACTGTCGTGCGTCACCCTACACTGTCACACGTCACCCTACACTGTCACACGTCATCCTACACTGTCGGGAGTAATAAAAATTGGAATGACTGTTCGAACCTTCGTATCGGTTCATTCATACGCAACCTTTTCACCGTATCCGAACCCTCGAAACAGTTTATTCATACGGAACCGTTCGCGGCATCGCTGGTGTCCGGATAACGTCCTCATAATATAACGAACTGCTTGTCTAGTTCAGACGCTCCGACAGTGACGTGTACCCTGGTATTGTAGGACATTAACGCTTAAAAAAAAGTCCATAGGATCTGTTTTTTGTTGCGTATTGATATAGATTTTCAAGCGTATCGTAACAATTTTTAAACGCTCTAGTTCCATGGTACAGTGTTGCATTGGAATTCATCCCCGGGGCGTAATTGCAACTGACGTAATTTTGGTGGCATTCCTGACATATTTGTCACCTCGCCAATGAGGCTTATGCGAAGGTAAACAATGGCACGATATTCTATAACGTCCACACACGGGGGAGGCGAATATTATTAGCTGTTATTCATACATGCATCAGAGATGGTGTACTTATATTATCTTCAATATGGTTATCTACAACAGTCCCCAGAATCGTTTTTTTCTTTCAGGTATCATTTGCGGTATGTACCACTGGCAGTGTGTAACTCGTAATATGTGTGTGTGTGTATGTGTGTGTGTCTGTGTGTGTGTGTGTGTGTGTGTGTGTGTGTGTCTGTGTGTGTGTGTGTGTGTCTCCCCAGAATCTTTTTTTCTTTCAGGTATCATTTGCGGTATGTACCAATGGCAGTGTGTAACTCGTAATATGTGTGTGTGTGTGTGTGTGTGTGTGTGTGTGTGTGTAATGTTCTCATACATGTCTAGTGTGGTCACACGTCTGTAGCCAGAGCAGAAGACTCTATCCTGTGTACGAGTATTCGCTGACACCCTTTGACCATCCATCCACCCGCCACCACACTTTTTTTTTTTTGAATACGTATCGAAATGCCTGGGTTCGTACCCAGTAGACCTATCTGTTGTTGTTAAGCTCAAAGATGATTCAGACTGTGGTTTCAGTTGTTTTTGGAATATGCTTCAAACTGTTGGCTTCACTGCTTCATATGACTGAACGAAGACACTTCTGGGTTCCGGGAGTCATATGAAGGAACGAGACACTTCTAACTGATCGCTTCATTGGTTCGCATAAGTGAACCAAGGCAGTCGAGACTATTGGGTTCATTGTTTTAGATATAACTGAACAGAAACAATTTCGACAACCAGCCTCAGGCGGTTCATATAACTTTCAGACACTTCAGGCAACAGGCTTCAGTGGTTCATACATAACTCAAGACGCTTCAGAGCTAAGGCACTTAAAGATAACTGACCTTAATGGTTCATATAACTGAATCTACTTTTCTTTTGAAGTAATGAGAGACAGGAGGAGGAGGGCTGCCAGCAACATATCCATCATCTCACACTGTCACACGTCACCTTACACTATCACATGTCACTCTACACTGTCGCACGTCACCCTACACTGTCACACGTCACCCTACACTGTCACACGTCACCTTACACTGTCACATGTCCCTCTACTCTGTCACATGTATCCTCACACTGTCACACGTCACACGCTGTACACACACACACAAACTTCGTTAGTGCAATGGTTAGTGCTGCGACCCGCCGATGTAACTGGGCCGGGTTCGAGTCCCGGGCATAGCAGCCCGTCTCACAGCCACACCCAGCTGTTCATCCTCCCCACCGAGAGCAGTTGATGATTTCAGCACCAGACGTGAGATGGGCTGTGTATTCGTAAAGTATGTATATTTGCACAAGCTCAAGAGACCAGGCAACACTTGTGCAACGTACTAATAGTTATAACACAGACAGACACACATGCACCCACACCCACACACACACACACACACACACACACACACACACACACACACACACACACACACAGGGCCCGAATGAGGCCGGGCGAGGGGTGGGGAGGGGAGGGAAGGCCCCCTGCCCTGGGACACATTAATCTTAATGCTCGTGTGTGTGGATAGCTTATGTGGTAAGAACGAAACCCCCTTAGGGGACGGTGTTGTGTGCTTCTCTTGTGTTAATTACAGGAAATCCCGCGAGATGTCTCTCTCTCTCTCTCTCTCTCTCTCTCTCTCTCTCTCTCTCTCTCTCTCTCTCTCTCTCTCTCTCTCTCTCTCTCTCTCTCTCGCCTTGTTCTTTGTTCCCTTGTACGTACGAGTGTGTGTGTGTGTGGCGGATGCGTACGAGTATCGTATTTCATGGCTCTCATTTCACTCGTATCTCCAGTTAGTAGATCAGATCATTGTTCATATAACATCTGTGTTCATTTTAGACCCGTTTTTCTCATCAGATTTGGATTAGTTGAATATAATGTGATCAATACCCACCCCCCCTCCTTTCTAGGTTTTCTTTCTCTAATTTCTTTTTCATCTGCGTGTTGTAATGACCGTTTTTTTTTTTTTTTGCATTGCGTAACAGCAAGGCGCATGCGCAGTGCCCTCTAGACAAATCAGGTGTTTCGTCAATCTGTTTATACATCTTTCGTCATTCATTACGATACAGTATGGTGGAACATACATCGCTTAACATTGTAATACCTTATTTACCAATTCATTTCCACATGACGTGGCTGTCTCCAATGGCCCAACTCTCAATACATTAACAGAAGGATGTGTGTGTGTGTGTGTGTGTGTGTGTGAGAAGGATGTATGTGTGTGTGAAAAGAAAAATCTATTATGACTTCCACGATATCATTCTACACAGCAGTGTCTGTTGCCCCAATTTCTCTCAACGTATCGGAACGTTAACTTAATGACTGGGGTTTTTCTAAGCGTTTCATTAATCTTGTAAAGGTTCCAACAATTTGTCTGGCTGTCGACACTTTGATTGTAACCCATTCCACCTTCTTGGGGCCCAGAAGTACGACCCCGAAAATGTAAACTTTCGGTAATCTCTCAATGTATCTCGCCTGGCCATTTTTCACCATCCTCTCTCTCTCTCTCTCTCTCTCTCTCTCTCTCTCTCTCTCTCTCTCTCTCTCTCTCTCTCTCTCTCTCTCTCTCTCTCCCTTTTTTTTTAAGAGAAAGATGGAATCGAGTTTGCTATACTTCTGTTTGCAGCAGGTGCCCTCTATGTATCTTTCTGTCTTTTGCCGATTCTATAATTACTGTTTCTACTACTACTACTTCTACAATATTACTACTACTACTACTACTACTACTACTACTACTACTACTACTACTGCTACCACTACTACTAACTGCTACTACCACTGTTACTACTACCACTGTTACTACTACCACTGTTACTACTACCACTACTACCACTACTACTACTACTACTACTACTACTACTACCACTACTACTACTACTACCACTACTACTACCACTACTACTACTACTACCACTACTATTACCACTACTATTACCACTACTACTACCACTGATAGTACTACCACTACTACTACTACTACTACTACCACCACTACTACTACTACGACTACTACTACTACTACTACTATTACCACTACTATTACCACTACTATTACCACTACTATTACTACCACTACTACTACCACTACTACTACTACTACTACTACTACTACTACTACTACTACTACTACTACTGCTGCTCTTCTAACTACTACTATTACTACTACAGCATCTGCAACCATACGCTGACCTTCATTTCAAATCTCAAAACAAACTTTGCACTCATATAACCAATGGACTCCTGGCATTCCTCTGCCACTGTCATGGACAGCCAAAGCCTTACACACACACGTCTCATCTCGTCCTTGAAGTGTAACCTGAGTTGGATCAGATGTAATAACCACTGAGACCATGAGCTCAGGGCTCGATTTACAGATGAATGTGACCGTCATTTGTCAGTTGAGACAACCCCTGATCATTCACTGTCACATGTCACCAATTAACAGCGGAATGCTTGAGATAGATGTCAGTTTCTGTTCTGTATGTATGTACTACGTGTGTGTGTGTGTGTGTGTGTAATATATAGGGTGGTAAGGTCGTGGAAAGAGGGGCGATTATGCATTCTATAGGAAGTGAGGGGAGGCTGGGAAGTGAGTCAGTTGATGTTTGCAGATGACGCGACGCTGGTGGCAGATTACAAGGAGAAACGGCAGAATTTGGGTTATGAGCTTGGGAGAGTGTGACAAGGGAGGCAGGAGAGATTATATGTGAAGAAAAGCCAGGTTATTACGTTTAGCAGAGTAGAGGGACAAGTTAGTTGGGATATGAGTTCGAAAGGAGAAAATTTGGAGGAAGTGAAGTGTTTTAGATACGTAGGAATGGACATGACAGCGAATTGAACCATGGAAACTGAAATGTGTCATGGGGTATGTAAGGGAATGTGTAGAATGGGAGGTCGTCATCTGGGAGGGCGAAACTGGATATGTTTGAAGGTGTAGTAGTCCTAGCGATTTTGTATGGATGCCAGGCGTAGTCTTTGGGGTGGATGTGTTGAAAACGTCAGTGGACAGTATGTAGTGTGAGGTGGTTTGATCGAGTACGTGACAAAAGGGTAAGAGAAAGGTGTGGTAATCAGGAAAGTGAGGCTGAGAGAGCTGAAGAGGGTGTGCTTACATATGGAGAAGATGAGTGAAGAGAGGTTGACGAAGAGGAATATGAGAGTCAGAAGTGGAGGGAACAAGGAAAACGGAGAGACTATATTGAAGACTGAAGGATGGAGCGAGAAATGATTTCAGTGAACGGGGCCTGAACATGTAGAGAGAGAGAGAGAGAGAGAGAGAGAGAGAGAGAGAGAGAGAGAGAGAGAGAGAGAGAGAGAGAGAGAGAGAGAGAGACAGACAGACAGACAGACAGAGAGAGGGGCATAGTATGCTGGATTAGACTCGCAGATGGCCGTATTCTGAACCCATATCACTACATAACCATTCATGTGTTCATAATACAAACAAACATGATTAATGGAATGAAACCTGAACCCGTTTGACCGTCGTACTTATAACTATTAGATGATTTAGGTCGTACTTGTAACAGCCAAATAGTCTATCCCGAACTTATAACATTTAGACAGTCTTAGTTTGTACATATGAGAGGTAGACAGTCTAATTCGTACTTTTCACTGTTAGAGACAGTCTGACTTACTTTTTACAGTTGGGTAGTGTTCATAATTACTTAGTTTTAAATAGCCTTACTTACTAACACTTAGATGGTCAAATTTAGCAGACTAGATATTACAGGAATCAGTTAAGCATTTTCTATCTCCCTCTTTCCAACAGCTGTCAAGGACAATATCATAATGGGGTTTCGACCACTTAATAACGTTCCATCCATACACCTTTGTTCGTCTTTCATCCCATCACATGGGATTAACCTAATCTTCTCCAGCACCGTCCTCCCTCATGCCTTCCCCTTCTACATCAAACGAACTTATACCCGTTTAGTTATTACACGTGTGTGTGTGTGTGTGTGTGTGTGTGTGTGTGTGTGTGTGTGTATCATCTGTTTGTAACATACTTGGGGGGGAGAGGGGGGGTTGTGAACATTTTACCACTCGTAGGGTCCCAGACTCGTATTTATGTATCTTTATCGCAATAGATTTTTTTTTGGATTTGCTTGATGGAAATCACGTCTTCCACCTCTTGGCTTTAGGGTGAGCTAAACAGAATATAAACAAATGGTTTTCTGTTCGTCTTTTTTTTTTTTTCCTATTTTCCTTTCCTGCTTTGGATTTTCTTCCTCCTCCTCCTCTTCCGAAGATCTGTTTGATGTTGACGTCGAAATGGCCTCCTTGGATTTTTTATGTCACCGCCTCATCCTGTCTTCCGAACTGGACAGATCGACAGCTTCTGTCTTCTCTTCGTGTGTCTCGTTCTCCAGCATCTGGTCCCACTCAGTGTTGCCTTCCCTCGGACCCTCGTTCGTCAGCAGTGCTGTGTTGGGCTCCTTAGATAAGACCAGAGAGAAGACCAGCCTGGTTTTTTTTTTTGACGTAGTCCAGCTTAGGTCGAACATATACGTACGTCGTGTGTGTATATGTTCTTATTGTACCGTATGCGTGACGGTGGTTCTGGTGATGAACAAGACAGTGGTATACGCCTCCCACGCGATCTTCGTCCATATATGTTTTGGTGACCAGTTCGGTGTCATGTGCTTAAGTCACTTTCCTCAGGAAGATTCTGTGTGTGTGTTCTCCTGATTTGTAACTCATGGTTTGGACGATTTAGTCTCTCATTTTCACACATTCCTCAATATTTTTTAAAGGTTAGATTTCATTAATCATTTGTTGGCCAATGTTTCTTGTTCTCTTGACAATATTTCGCACTTCCATTGACCTCACACTTCTTTGATACTTCGCACTTCCAGTGACCTCACACTTCTTTGATACTTCGCACTTCCAGTGACCTCACACTTCTTTGATATTTCGGACTTCCAGTGACCTCATACTTATTTAACATCGCTCTTCCACTGACCTCGCACTTCTTTGGTATTTCGCACTTCCATTGACCTCGCACTTCTTTAATATTTCGCACTTTTTTACTATTTCGCACTTCGACTGACCTCACACTTCTTTAGTATTTCGCACTTCCATTGACCTCACACTTCTTTCATACCTTGTTGTTAGTGTATAACATTAACACGTATCATAACCAGGCTGAGTGGATTCAGTATAGTGATGTACGTCACCCTCGCCTCAGAGTTCCAAAGCAAAGAGTTTAGCCCCAGTGAAGTCACGGTGAGGAGTTTCAACGGTAAACTGTGTGAGAAGTGGATCTGGACGTATCTAACCCAGGTGCATGACCTGTAAATCAAAAGAAAAAAGGAGTTTCCTTAGACGAACAAAAGAACTCGAACCAACACAGTGTAAACTTTGGAAGGGGAAAAAAAAGGAGAGAGAGAGAGAGAGAGAGAGAGAGAGAGAAGAGGAGGAGGGTGGAAAAATACGAATGTTTTCTCTGCCCTGACGTAGTGATGGGAAACATAACAAAACATTTCACCCACAGCCCAGCTGAAAGAAGAAAGAAAAAAAGAATGAAATAGCCAACGTATGGAATGAAAACAATCACAGACACTCATTCTTTTTTTTTTTTTCTTCTTTTTTTTAAATGTTGGGAAGTGATTGGATCACATCCGGTTAAAGTATAGATTATCATTTGATCAGACTTGCTACCCCGTCGAAAAATACGAACAGGAGGAAAAAAAGAGATATATAAAGAGAAATAGAATATATATATATATATATATATATATATATATATATATATATATATATATATATATATATATATATATATAACGTTGTAACAGTAAAGGAACAGCGGTACGGTCGGAGGAAAAATAGAATATATCTGTTATAACAGCGAAGGGGGGAGGGGAAAACCGAAGGATGGAAACATACCAGTGGCGGAATGTGACACAAAAGGGAATTTGTGTAGAGGAATAGATTAGTCACATATTATCGACAGGCGTTTCTTTATTCATTTATTCTCCACGAGGACAAACGCTCCATCTATCGCCTTCCTACTGCCACGTACGTTGTAGATATGGTATTGAAACCCTCTGGTTATAGATGCTCCTCACCGAGTGCTGATCCTGAATAAGGGGTTCCTGAAGACTGAGTGAGTGAGTGTTTGATTACGTTGTCGCGGGTTTGGAAACCCCTTTGCACGACTGTGGTGGTGTCGTTGTTATTTCATTTCACTTCCCGTTCGTGTGATGTTTTCCTTTTTCCCGTGTCGTCACAGAGAGAGAGAGAGAGAAGAGAGAGAGAGAGAGAGAGAGAGAGAGAGAGAGAGAGAGGGGCTGTTTCGGCCCCCATGGATGATGATCTTCCTTTGTTTCTCCGTCCCGTCGAAGGCGATGCTTTCCCCCCCCTTCCCCCTCATTCCTTTGGCCAGTGGCTTAATAGTGCGATGCAGATGTTCACGTCAATATCACCCCTCGCCCCCACCTTGCCCCGCCCCGCCCCGCGCCGCCCCGCCCCACCTGACTTTACTGGAGAAGTTTACCTCTTTTAAGTTGCCACCATGAAGTCTCGTTTGGGGATCCGTCTCACTAGGCGCTTTCTCGTGATTTGGATATATATATATATATATATATATATATATATATATATATATATATATATATATATATATATATATATATATATATATTGATCAAATATTCTTTCTTTTTTCTTTTATGTGTTTTAGGGGAAAGGCGCAAATGGTGCTGGGGGGGGGGGGGGGGAGTAATCGTAAGCTAAGTTCATCTCATGATTTGTTTGGAATAGGGTGGTGGTTAGAGGACGGGGAAATGAGGTGGGACAGAGGAAGGTATAGATTGAAATGGAAGAGAAGACTAGGGTATGTGGACAGGTGTATTTGTGTAAGTATTTTTGAGGCATTTGGGGGAATTTTATGTTGATGAAAGCGACATATTTAGGGATATATATATATATATATATATATATATATATATATATATATATATATATATATATATATATATATATATATATTTTATTGTATCTTTAGGGTCTAATTCTCTCTCTCTCTCTCTCTCTCTCTCTCTCTCTCTCTCTCTCTCTCTCTCTCTCTCTCTCTCTCTCTCTCCTTGGCGTGCAGGAGACATGTTACTATGACCCCCAAGATATCCTGGGTTTAAGAGATTCATATATATATATATATATATATATATATATATATATATATATATATATATATATATATATATATAGATAGATAGATAGATAGATAGATACATAGATAGATAGATACACACACACACACACACACACACACACACATATATATATATATATATATATATATATATATATATATATATATATATATATATATATATATATATATGAGAAGCAATGGAGATGTTATCTTCTTTTGTTGCGCCTGAAATTTAAGGCCTGCAGTCGTCTGCATATGCGCCGGCCTCTGGTGTAATACGTTGTGTTATCAAAATAGGTATTCCAGCGTGTGTAGAGGGTGGCTAGGTGGAGAGGGATGGTTCGTTCCAATTGTCATGGATGGTTTCGTTCCAGGCGTCCCGTCCCCCGTGGAACACTTATCCCGATGACGTACTCACACTCGAGATGTATGTGTATATAAGTAATTTTCTTGTACCACTACATTTTCAAGTGCGATGAACGAGATATATGTGTATGTAAGTAATTTTCGTGCACCACTACTTTCTAAAGTGCGATTACCGAGATGTACATATGTGTATATAAGTATTTTTCGTGTACCACTACTTTCTAAAGTACGATTACCGAGATGCACATGTGTGTATATAAGTATTTTTCGTGTAACACTACTTTTTAAAGTACGATTACCGAGATGTATGTGTATATAAGTATTTTTCATGTAGCACTACTTTTTAAAGTGCGATTACCGAGATTGTTCTCGTTAAGAGGTGAGTTGGCATGAACACCAGGGTTGTTCTTAAGCCCAGACCTTACTGTCCTGAGCGCCTGAAGTGAAGGAGTTTTGTACTTCGCTGTCAGATGGCTGGTCGTCCCGCGTTGTAAAAGTCATTCTAAGTAGCAGAGCTGTTTGTTACTTAACTAAGCAATAAAGTGTAATGCACGTATATCCTTTAAAATGTCTTTCGACTAAAACCTAGCAAATGACTTTGCCAAATATATATATATATATATATATATATATATATATATATATATATATATATATATATATATAAATTTTGGGAACTTCGGAGTAGGGATGACAATACCTGGTCCGGTCACACGATTTGTTATGTGGGTTGGGTTAAGGTCTGAGATAATTCTCTTACTGACAGCCAGTTAACTAGGCTCTGGAGTCCACTACCCTTGGCAGAGATTGGTATGAGGTGTGCAGGCAATGAATGTAGATTCCACCATTTTGACTCATATACACTCGACCAGAGTCTCTCTGAAACAACACTCCCTAGACACATACGAGTTACACTTTCTCATTTGTGTTCTATACACACACACACAGCATCCTCACACTTTTTGACTTGGGGTTCCTGCTGGTGGACTTGGCCGGCTTCCTGAGTGCTGCAGGAATCGTGTAGGAGGACATTCTAGGGGCGGGAAGGTAAAATGTGCTCTATTTCAAGAGGAATGAATGCGAAATATGAAATAGATGATGAATATCTTATTCTAGTAGATTGCAATATCTTTTTCTTATGTTCGTAATCTGAGCAGGACCCAGGACTCGATTTTGGGGACGAGCTGACATGGGACGACTTTCGAAGTGGACGAGAGGGTATACGGGGGCCACTGTAGACTGACAGTCAATCAGTTACTGGGTTATAAAAGCACTGTGGAAAAACAAAACGTTCTCCATTTCGAAAGACAAATATGGGTTCATGTAAACGTTTATATGATGGCGGCTCCACCTCGACCCTACAGAGTTAAGGGTTCAAACATGTAATTGGAGAAAATTCTCTCATTTTAGTCGCGATAAGTTTACTCGAGTAAAAGTCGCCGATTCTCTTATAACGTATTAGTGGTAGTAGTTGTGGTAGAAGTGCTATTATGTAGCCCTATGATCCCCTTTTCTGGGGCACCCTTGCGGCATCGATACTGCGCTCCACGCAGGAGCAGGGAAGGGTGGGTTCCTATAAGGTGCATTGATTCTTCGAAGACGCTGTACTCATTTGATGTCCGCTGACATTGCTGAAGCCTCGTCGAAGGTGACCTCTCGCTCGCAGTGTTACAGAGTCCGTTTACACACACACACACACACACACACACACACACACACACACACAGTTGGGGGCACCTAGAGTTTAACACATCTTTCCAGTACAGTACAAATAGGTGATTATTCATAGACGACCATACCCCCCTCACCCACCGTATGACCTACTTCACCTCCCGTGGGTTCATTTGCTTGCCATATCCACTCCCAGGTATCTTAAAAAAACACTCCACTTCCTCCACGTTTTCTTCAATGAAACTCGCACTTTAATCAGTCTGTATCTCACCACTGCAGAACTTACTTATGTATTCCTGATCACCTTTTCTTTTTTGCAGCACATGATTCCTCATGCATTCATATCACCCACCTTCGTGGCTCGATCCATCACGTACAAGCTGTTCATTGACTCGCTCAGTTTCTTCGAGAACACTTCTCTCTCTTCCATACTCCTCTCGCATTAGCATAGCAGCCGCCCGGCTCATGCAATCCAGTTTCTATTTTTTTTTTTTCACCCATGTCATCAGTCTTGAATTCACTTTCTTTCAGTCTCTTACATCTTCTCACAACTAGTCTTCCAGCATCATTGCTATACCTTACTTTTCACTCGTCACTCCCACTAACCCTAGACTTTACCTTGAGTACATTTCCAAACCATTCTTTCCCCCTTCCCCTTGAGCTTTGTATCCCTGAAACCCAGAGCATCCCGGTTCCTCTCCCCAAACATACTACCTACCTCTCCCTTCCACTCATCCTAGTTATATGTGTGTGTGTGTGTGTGTGTGTGAATGATCAGCAGCAATTACAAGAATGTCATTTGCGTCGTTTGCATTGACCAGGAAGACTTCCAGTCCAGCTGAAAGAGGATCCCTCCTGGAATCTACCGTGAACTTTGTCGTTCTATCATTTCAAGTTGGGGCAAGTGTCGTTAGCCTTATCGTCCTCAGGAGTGACGCGTCGCTGAGGGCAGCCCCCCACCACGGCCGGTGAAACTGTCAAAGTGATTAATGAAGCAAGGGCTCCTCAGTCTTCTGGGCTGGTGGTGGGGATACCGCAGCTTCACCACGGCAACGCCCCGCCACTCGCTCTCTGTACCGTGGTGGTGGCGGTGAAACTAGGACAGCACAGACACACACACACAGACACACACACACACACACACACACACACACACACACACACACACACACACACACAAACACATTTCCTTGTATATCTGTCTTATCTGTTTATCTGTCTGGTTTTCTGTCTATATAGGGCTGTTTGTGAGCCCTGGTTGTGGACGGGGGAAGGAGGATCTGGTGTCATGGCGTTATTTATGGCAGCTAGAGTGTGAATGTGAGCCAATAAGTGCATTACTTTTTTTTATTCTGCTCCTGAAGCTACCTCGCGAACGCGGGAAATGGCGAACATGCACTAGGGGGGAAAAAGAAAGTAGAACAGATTGCGCTGCTTTCAGTGGCAGGGGAATGATGGACTCCTTTGACTTGGGGAGTTCTTTGACGAGACTGTAAACATCATGATACGGTTTCGCCAAAAGTGATTGTTCACTAGCAATGTTACACTATTCAGGCGTAGCCTGGTGGTCTTATAGTTAGTATTAGTATTATTATTGGTATTGATTATATCACACAACCCCAGAACCTCACTTATCAGGCTCCAGCACCGGTCATAACAGGAAAAGTGAGGGTACACTTTTGTAGCCACAAAGGTCCTTGATAAGGCTGTACTCCTTTCCATCCATTGATGATTCTACACCTGCGGCGAAAGTGCCTCCTTACTCAGCAGGCACTCTTAACCGCAGGCAGAGTCCGGTAACAAGTAGATATAACCCCCTGGTCAGTTATTGGACGCATGAAGAACACAGGAGCAAATTAACTTCAACGGCATGACCCCGGAGGGAGGACCTGGCCCTGGGTCCGGAGTGTGGTGGTCCGAATGTGAGTAGTGGTGGCGGTGTGGAGGTGCTCTTGACTGTGTGTATTGCCACCACCGTTGTTGTGTGTGTGTGTGTGTGTGTGTGTATACCACCACCTCCCTCATCCTGGACGTATTACACCGCGACACTTTTATGTTTGGGGCCGCTGCCCCTCCTCCTCCTCCTCCTCCTCACCACTCCCTCCCGCCCTCATATGCAACACGCTGGATAAAAGTAGGGTATCGATTGCATATTTGTCCAGCCTTGGGGGAGAGAGAGACAGAGAGAAAGAGAGAGAGAGAGAGAGAGAGAGAGAGAGAGAGGGAGGGAGAGAGTGTCCTTCCTCTGTGTTTTGTTTAATAATCTCGTTATAGCCTTTGTCATAAATTCGAGCGAGCGATTCTAAACCAGCGTGAGGGTTTATAGCAAACGGCGCGGGAGGAGGGAAGAGGGAGGAAGGGCAGGAGAACGGGGCATTACACTACCGTGGGCACAATGTTTTTCCGTGATTATCATTCGATTACCTCCATTGATTCTCGCCTGGTGAGTGCTATGCAGGTGCAGCTGTCATTTCTTTGTCGTGTGTGTGTGTGTGTGTGTGTGTGTGTGTGTGTGTCGCGGTATGCAGATTCCATGGGAGCCAAGGCTTATGTTGTTGATATGGAGGTTTACACAACGGGCAGGCCATTGACTTTCGACTATCCCTTAAAAGTCCAATGAAAATTCCCGCCTCTCTCTCTCTCTCTCTCTCTCTCTCTCTCTCTCTCTCTCTCTCTCTCTCTCTCTCTCTCTCTCTCTCTCTCTCTTTTCGATCAAGGGTGAACTGTGAAATTTACTTGGTCATTTTGAAGAGGCTGTAACCATTCTATCTTTTTTCCCTTAATCTCCATGTGAATTACTGTATATTGGATATACCTTAAAAAAAATAAAAAAAGATAATAATCCCAGAATATTATCCCATGTAATATTATTATTGGCCCGTGAATTTGGTCTTGGAACTCATTAAAGGTATTTCATTTTCTATTTCTGGAGGGATAACTTAGATAATTCCCCGATATGAGGTCCTCAGGACGAGGAGGAAGGAGGAGGAGGAGGGGGAAGATTGCAGCTACGACGGGAGCACTTATAATGCTCCGGCTTGTTGATGTCATGCTCCAACCCCCACGCTCGGGTATTGCCCCTTGTACATGTATGTAGGCTGGCTCTCTCTCTCTCTCTCTCTCTCTCTCTCTCTCTCTCTCTCTCTCTCTCTCTCTCTCTCTCTCTCTCTCTCTCTCTCTCTGTATATATATATATATATATATATATATATATATATATATATATATATATATATATATATATATATATATACTGTAGCCTAAGCCAGGTACCCATATTATCGACCAGTCCTTAGTGGAGGATGAACAGCTGGGTTGACTGTGGACGGGGATGCCGCGGCCAGAATTCGAACCTGTGCGGGAGTCGACCCTGAGCGACCCGTGACTGCCTCACAACTAGCATCGAGCAAACCGCTGCTCCTATACATATATAGTTCACCTCGGACGTCGCGCCTCTTTTGTTCATCTCTTCCTATGGATTGTACGACGCAGTCGAGGGTATTCCTCCCACAAGCCACTTGAGCATCAATACGCTGAAGACAAGCCTTCCTCCTAAGAGGAAAAGATCATGGTATAGTGTAGCGTTATCCACGTCTCTGACCGTAAAAGGATGACATAAACCTTGATAATGGTCACGCTGTAGCGCGATTCAGTCTGAACCTCTGACAGCGGCTGTGATACGTCTATCAGGAAAGCGATCATTGGCGGCCTGACAAGAGCCATCGATGCTGATCGCCCAATCGATTCTAATCGTCGGACATCCTGGTTAGTAGACTCCAAACCCACAAGATTCGATGATCTGCTGAGGCTAAAAGGTGTCGGAATTGTACTGAAGAAATAAAAATCTTGATATAATGTGGTCTAGGCATCCAAGAACAACAATATATCAGGAAATCTCAAAGACACCAGAGAAATGCGGAATCCCTTCCATCTTTGAGGTTTCGCAGTCCCCGGGCAAGAAATCAGGTGGGTGACGTGAATTTTATGGCCGCCACACCTCAGCAAAGGCTCCGAACTTACGACAGAGAAGATCAAGCAAGACATGAAAAATATTTATTCACCATTCGGTTCAGTCTTCCCCCCTCACCATTTTTATAAGTTTGTTCTCTTTTATTTCGCTGGTAGAGCCACAGGTATGTCTTCCAAGGCCGTCTCCATGTTCGCTTCGGTCACCTACGATGTTTTGACTGAGTGGTAGACTATGGTGTTAGGAATGGGCGGTAGACTAGGATGTTAGGAATGGGTTGTAGACTGTGATGTTAGGAATGGGTGGTAGACTAATGTTAGGAATGGGTGGTAGACTAATGTTAGCAATGGGAGGTAGACTATAATGTTAGGAATGGATGGTAGACTGTGATGTTAGGAATGGATGGTAGAGTATAATGTTAGGAATGGGTGGTAGACTATGATGTTAGGACTGAGTGGTAGACTATAATGTTAGGACTGAGTGAAAGAGTTATGTCAGGTAAACTATAAGGTATAAAAGGGAAACTCGTTAGATATTTGAAAGTTTCCTGACTATACGTCACTATATATATATATATATATATATATATATATATATATATATATATATATGTGTGTGTGTGTGTGTGTGTGTGTGTGTGTGTGTGCATAGCTTTACTTATCGTCAATATGTCACATCATATCTTCACTTATTACTAAATGTCTTCAAACTATAATTGTGGGATTAATCCATTCCGAATGCTGATGAGAACCTGTGAGCCAGAAACCTTGGCGGAAATCTGGTATTCACCCAGATCAGGGTTCGAAACCATCGCCCAGTCTTCGCTTTTAAAAGTCTTTAATGTCCTTATATATTTTCTATCATTAAATTAATGCCATAACCGTAAGTAGACATTGAAATACCTCTGTAGGGTAACAAGACTATATTAGTTATCTCCCCTAGACTTATTTTTTTATTGGGCATTTTATCTTTCGAATTGCTCGTTATTTTGTCAAATGTGATCCCTTCTTTTGCGCGATAATAACTATTCATCGCATTATTCTTTTTTTTATTAGAATAGGATTCGTGTTTTTGTATGATAATTTGTGCGTGTGTGTGTGGAATCATGTTCGACTCATAGTATTTCTGAGCTGACTAGGATCTTGTTTTTCGTCCTAGAAATATCATCTAGAGGAGAATAGACAGACAGACAGACATATATAAAATCTAGTTCATGAGCAACAGGCGAGACCCATCTATATAT
The DNA here is from genome assembly GCF_036320965.1 of Panulirus ornatus. NCBI lineage: Eukaryota > Metazoa > Arthropoda > Malacostraca > Decapoda > Palinuridae > Panulirus > Panulirus ornatus. Next base: position 14,473,773 of record NC_092244.1, on the reverse strand, counting down.
TTTTTTTCTTTTTTTGCCCACTCTTCTTTTTTTTCCCCCCACTGGGGAAGCTGTGGTGAGAGGGAGGAAGGAAAGGACGAAAGGGAGTGAGACCACCTCGTAAAATAGTGTTTCGTAGTTCATGCAGAATGCCGCAGGCAAGATAGCAATTTATAGTCTGCATATCTATATGAAAACTATATTTTTGCAGGCCATTTTTCAGCGAGCAGATGCCGGGTACGTGCTAGGTAGTGGGGGGGTGAGCACTGCAATATATTCCGTGCCAAACCCCCCCTCCTCACTGTCGCCCAGGTAAATGTGTACAAACAAAGATAACGACAAACTGATCATAAACTTCTCCAAGGTATTGGGGGAGGAGGATGGGTGCTCCTCCTCCTCCTTGTACACTGTTATCATTGTTACTGCTAGTACTGCCACTATTGATGGTGATATTGCCACTGCTGATGGTGATATTGCCACTGCTGATGGTGATATTGTCACTGCTGATGGTGATATTGCCACTGCTGATGGTGATATTGCCACTGCTGATGGTGATATTGCCACTACTGATGGTGATATTGCCACTGCTGATGGTGATACTGCCACTGCTGATGGTGATATTGCCACTACTGATGGTGATATTGCCACTGCTGATGGTGATATTGCCACTACTGCTGGTGATATTGCCACTGCTGATGGTGATACCGCCACTACTGATGGTGATATTGCCACTGCTGATGGTGATACTGCCACTGCTGATGGTGATATTGCCACTGCTGATGGTGATATTGCCACTGCTGATGGTGATATTGCCACTACTGACGGTGATATTGCCACTGCTGATGGTGATATTGCCACTACTGACGGTGATATTGCCACTACTGCTGGTGATATTGCCACTACTGATGGTGATATTGCCACTACTGCTGGTGATACTGCCACTACTGATGGTGATATTGCCACTGCTGATGGTGATATTGCCACTGCTGATGGTGATATTGCCACTGCTGATGGTGATATTGCCACTACTGATGCTGCTATTGCCACTACTGATGGTGATATTGCCACTTCTGATGCTGCTATTGTCACTACTGCTGCTGATACTGCTCATACTGCCAATACTGCTGCTGTTACTGCTAATACTGCCACTACTACTACTGCTGCTGCTAATACTATTACTATTGCTATTACTGCTGCTGCTAATACTATTACTATTGCTATTACTGCTGCTGCTAATACTATTACTATTGCTATTACTGCTGCTGCTAATACTATTGCTATTGCTATTACTGCTGCTGCTAATACTATTACTATTGCTATTACTGCTGCTGCTAATACTATTACTATTGCTATTACTGCTGCTGCTAATACTATTACTATTGCTATTACTGCTAATAATACTATTACTATTGCTATTACTGCTGCTGCTAATACTATTACTATTGCTATTACTGCTGCTGCTAATACTATTGCTATTGCTATTACTGCTGCTGCTAATACTATTACTATTGCTATTACTGCTAATAATACTATTACTATTGCTATTACTGCTGCTGCTAATACTATTACTATTGCTGTTACTGCTGCTGCTAATACTATTACTATTGCTATTACTGCTGCTGCTAATACTATTACTATTGCTATTACTGCTAATAATACTAATGCTACTGCTGCTGCTACTACTAATATTACGACTGCTTCTGCTAATGCTAATACTACTACTACTGCTGTTACTGCTAATATTGCTACTAATGCTAATACTACTGCTTTCATTACAACTACTGCTACTGCTACTACTCCTCTCACGTTATCATAGTTCTTCGTCTCCGTTGTTATATTTTGTTCTGCATCACCTGTTTTTCGTTTTATATTTAATCATTAATGTCTTTTTTTTTACCTTTGTAACTTAGTTATTAAGATAAGTTTTTTCTGTTTATTCACTGTTTCTTGGAGGTTTGTTCTCCATCACTTGTGTGAACATTTTTCCTACCATTGTCTTGAGCTTGTTCTACACTGGCCACATCACATTTGTTCATCACCTGTGTCATCTCTGTTCTTCATTATTTGAGTTCAGTTCTCCATCGACTCTGTTACATCTGTCTTCTACCAGATGTGTTCTGTTTTGTTCTCTTAACGTGGTCTGTTCTGCTCCTCCTGTGTTATGCTGTTCTCCACCATTCACTTGGAGGTTCCCCTGACTGTTATATGTTTGTTCACCAGCTGCGATATTTTTGTTCTCCATTGTTTTTGTTATATGTTCATTTGTTCTATATTTACATCCAACTATATGTTATCTGAAGTCCTGTGTTTTCTTTCTGCAGCCTACCTCAAAGTTCTCAATACCAGTGTTCTTTTTGTTCTCCATCACTGATGATAAGACGCATTCTGTCAGCTCTGTTCTTATTTCTTCTTTGTGCTATGTACGTTCTCCTTCACGTGTTCTATTTGTTCCTCTCCAGAAGCCTCTGTTGTTGTTCTTTCCATATCCTGTTCTTCATTTGTTCTCCACCATTTTTTTGCCGTTTGTTCTTCATCGCTTTTTTTTTTAACATTTCCTTCTTTCTCTTGCACACCGGTTCTTCATTCACGCTCAGGTGTTCTTATATTTTGTTTTGTTCAGTTATTTATTCCCAGAACTGATTTCCACTTCGTATTTGTTCATCGTCGCGTATTTTACGCTGTGTTGTTCTAACACAGTTACTAACACCCTAACACCCTCCTCCCTGGGGCCCATACCTAAAAATCACCATTACCTATCACCACCACTACCATCCTATTACCACCACTACCACCCTATCACCACCACTCGTCCTCCCTCTCACCACCACTACCATCCTATTACCACCACTACCACCCTATCACCACCACTCGTCCTCCCTGCCACCACCACTACCACCCTATCACCACCACTACCACCCTATCACCACCAGTCGTCCTCCCTATCACCACCTCTCGTCCTCCCTATCACCCCCAGTACCATCCTATCACCACCACTACCACCCTACCACTACTACTCGTCCTCCCTATCACCACCACTACCACCCTATCACCACCACTATCGCCCTACCACTACTACTCGTCCTCCCTATCACCACCACTACCACCTTATCACCACCACTACCACCCTATCACCACCACTACCACCCTATCACCACCACTACCACCCTATCACCACCACTATCGCCCTATCACCACCACTACCACCTTATCACCACCACTACCACCCTATCACCACCACTACCACTCTATCACCACCACTCGTCCTCCAAGCTTAACACCGGCTGTTCTCCTGACACGCTAACACCAGGTTCAACAGACACTTGATTATATCACCGTGTACACCTAACACCTTCTCTATCCCCATCTCCCGCGCCTCTCCCCCTTCACGTATCACCACCCTCCCATGGTCCCTCCTCATTAACACCACCCTCCCCTGGTCACCCCCCCCTCTCCACTCACCTAACACCACTCATCCCAGCCCCTCAACTCACCTAACACTACCTCCCAGCGCCCTCCCACTCACCTAACACCACCCTCCCCCCTCCCCCCACGATCACCTAAAACCACCCTCCCCTGGTTACCCCGACTCAACTAACACCACCCTCCCTTGTCCCCCCCCTCACCCCCAATCGCCTAACACCACCTCCCAGCCTTCTCCCCCCACTCACCTAACACCACCTCCCAGCCTTCCCCCCCACTCACCTAACACCACCTCCCAGCCTTCCCCCCCACTCACCTAACACCACCCTCCCCTGTTCGTCCTCCACCACTCATCTAACACCACCCTTCCCTTGTTCGTCCTCCCCCACTCACCTAACACCACCTCCCAGCCTTCCCCCACTCACCAAACACCACCCTCCCAGCCTTCCCCTCCCCCCCCCCACTCACCTAACACCACCACCCATCCTTCTTCCCCCACTCACCTAACACCACCTCCCAGCCTTCTCCCCCCACTCACCAAACACCATTCTCCCAACCTTCCCCCCCCCCCCCCCACTCACCTAACACCACCACCCATCCCCCGCATCACCAAGTTACCATGCCTCGTATCTCGCCTTAACTAGGGAATTAGCGACACGGCCCAGCGCGGGGTAATGACCTTGGGGGGGGGGAACAAACCCCCCGCCAATGGTTTCTGATTATGTGATGCGCTGTAAACATCAGGGGGGGGCGCGATCACCACTGTGGCTAATTACCCACGACCCTCATTACTAGGCCCTCCCAGACCTCATTATCCCACATCCCTCCCTCCCTCTTCGAAGGCGCCCTTGACATACAACACGCCTCACACTCTTGAGAAACTTTGATGAGGAGAGGCCCCCAAAAAATATCATTGCTCGACAAGCCTCCTCTTTTTCTTCTGTCGAGTCTCATGCAGAATGGCTTGGGTTATTGAGACCCTAAATGCTGAGGCAGCTTTCTCTCTCTCTCTCACTCTCTCTCTCTCTCTCTCTCTCTCTCTCTCTCTCTCTCTCTCTCTCTCTCTCTCTCTCTATCTATCTATCTATCTATTTCTATCTCCTCTCTCTCTCTCTCTCTCTCTCTCTCTCTCTCTCTCTCTCTCTCTCTCTCTCTCTCTCTCTCTCTCTCTCTCTCTCTATCTATCTATCTATCTATCTATCTATCTATTTCTATATCCTCTCTCTCTCTATCTCTATCTCTATCTATCCATCTCTCTCTCTCTCTCTCTCTCTCTCTCTCTCTCTCTCTCTCTCTCTCTCTCTTCTCTCTCTCATTATCGACCTTACAGGCACTCGTGGCTGCTTTGGTTTGTGACCCTCTCCTCCTCCTCCTCCTTCCTCCTCTCCCTCTCTCTTGCCTTGCGCCATAGCTGCTGCCATCCTTGCTTTGTCTGCGCTCCCTCGTCCGTCATCCTCCCCGTCGTCTCCCCGTCGTGCTGGTGTGGTTGCGTACGCGCCTGGGGAGGAGAGGAGAGGAGAGGAGAGGGGAGGGTTTTTATGGGTTTGTCGTCTGAAGTGCATGAGTGACTTCCTTCCCGGGTGGTTGGGTGTTCCTTCGTCTCTTTTGTAGATTTTTGGGTTTTTTTTTTTTGTTTTCTGTCTCTCTTTCTCCCCACCTCTAAGATCAAGTGAGAGGCTAATACCATGACTCGTACCATTTCCTGAGACGTAATAGATTTACTCCTGCCACTTCCTGAGACTGATAGAATCAGTTCTACCATTGCATAGGACTTGATAGAATTCCTCCTGCCGTTTCCTTAGACTGATAGAATTGCTCTTCCCATTTCCCGAGAATGATAGAATTGCTCCTACCGTGTCTTGAGACTTAATAGAATTACCCCTGCCACCTTCTGAGACTAATAGAATTGCTCTTACCATTTCTAGACACGAATTGAATTGCTCTTACCATTTCTTGAGACTTAATAGAATTACCTCTACCACCTTCTGAGACTAATTGAATTGCTCTTACCATTTCTTGACTCTTAATAGAATTACTCCTGCCATTTCTTGAGACTAATAGAATTACTCCTGCCATTGCTTGAGACTAATAGAATTGCTCTTACCATTTCTTGAGACTTAATAGAATTACCCTTACCACCTTCTGAGACTAATTGAATTGCTGTTACCATTTCTTGAGACTTAATAGAATTACTCCTGCCATTTCTTGAGACTTAATAGAATTGCTCGTACCATGTCTTGAGACTTAATAGAATTACTCTTACCATTTCCTGAGACTAATAGAATTGTTCCTACTGTTTCCACCATTGTCGTATGTCCTCAACACAACCAGCTTGTACTTGACACCATAACCACAAGTGCCGTAACAACCCACAAAAGAAAGCCCCTCCGTGCTACGCAACACCAACCCACCACCACAACAACACAAGCACCACTTCGGTTCTAGGAAGGGCGTCAGACAGAGTCGTTAAACACCTTGTGAAAAAAAAAAATAGAACAGACGGATAACCGACCATGAACATGGATGCCGGAATGACTACCGTGTTTCACGAACGTATGATTCCGTTCTCTAGTTTTATGTATACGTAATAACAGGGACCTCAGAATACCCCTCTGGTGTTAAATTTGGGCTTTGGTAAAGCCTTTGATGAAGCACCACAAAAAAAAGAAACAAGAGTACGAGGTGGAGTTCAAGCTGTTGACGTAAAGGTGGGGGGGATCGAATCCGCGGGTGGATAGTGGACTGGATCTCGTGAAGAGAAGAAAGAGTGGGAGTAGGTTGAGGGGAGCCGTCCGAATTGGCTTCGCGTGACGCTCGGGGTACCGCAAGGCTCAGTCCTGGGACCCACACATTTCGTCGTCTGTATTAGCCACCTAGAGACAGGAATCTGCAGGAGAATCTCGAAGTTCGACTTCGACGCGATGTTTAGTAAAATCCCGCTCAGTCAGAGGAAGACTGCCTGAGGATTCGGAGGTGATTTAGACAAACTGATGGAGTGGAGAGTTACATAGAAAATGAATTTTCGACGTTGACGAATGTAAAGTATTGCACTTTTGATGCCAGAAGTGAAAGAAAAAAAATCATGAATGCACAGTACTTGCGAAACTGTTATATACAAGTTAAAGAAGAAAGGGACTTTGTATTGGTTAAAAGTAAAGACCTTAGATACGCTGTTCAGGTCTGGTCACCGACCCTGATCACAGAAGAAAAACTAGAAGGAATGCGGAGAAGCGCAGCCAAACGTAAGCCCTTTCGCTCAGAAAGAAGCGTTGTGAGGAAAGACTGAAAGACCTCGTGGTATTCTAACAATAAACGTACGGGCATCGAGATGATCAAATGTTGATTAGTTCACGATTTTGGCAGCTGTACATACGAAAATCTCCTCGCTTTAGACATAGATTAAAGTGTCCAAAAGTAACTGTAAAGATGATAAGTAGATATGTTAACTGTGAGTGAATGTTACCACACCTGCAGAGCGGTAGAAGACCGGAATGAATTATTACCTTCCGACGTAGTAAATGCAGAGACTGTCAATACCTTCAAATTAAGGCTGGACCAACACTTCAATGCGATCTGGTATCAGTAACTGGTCCAGTTTATCACGGGTCATTATCCTTTGATCCTTCTCTCTGTTGCAGAATCCACCACCGCTATCACCACCACTGCTAACGCCGCCACTATCACCACCACCACCACCATCATCCTCCTCCTCTTCACCACCACTACAATCCTCTTTCACCACCACCATCACCATCCTCTTCAACCCCTTCACCACCGCTACCACAATCACGACTATTCCATTGACCACCAACACCCTCTACAACGCTACTTCCCAACCAACAACAACCCACCACCGCAACCCATCCACAATCTTCCTCACCAACACCACCATACCCGCTGGCGCCACCCTCTCCAACCTTGTCACGGACGTTACCACAATCACGACCACCCCAGTTAAGATCAGCATCATTAGCAGCGTTAACCCACCCCCTCAACCACCGCCAAAACCTCCACCATCACCAACACCACCATAAGCCCCACCACCCGCCATCGCCACCAGCAACCATTGCCGACATAAAGGTGATGTTGTCTTCACCAGAAATGCCCAAGAGAGTTGACCTCCACCAATGAGAGGCCAGGAATCCCTTTTGTATTGGGAGTGAACCGTGTTTACACCCACTGTGTACTGTGATACACTTGCACTCTGTCTCTATACGTGTTTTATTAGATGGTTACACTGCTTCGCGCGCGCCCCCCCACTGACCCCACTGTCTACCACTGCTTGCAGTCCCATCTGCTGGGCAGCCATGGAACCTACTGCTGAGGTTATGTCCTCATGTTAAGAGATTCCGGCAACACTTCCTATTATTACCACCATACCTATCACCACTTCCACCATCTTTTCCTTCTTTTTTTGTCATGCTACCGTCATGACCAACACTGGTATTGCATGACATCACATCTTCCATCACTGCTGCCACAGTCACCATCACAACTACCACACCCCCAATTTCCCACTACCATTTTCCACAAACGCTTCCCTGTCCGTACCTCTAATATGGACAGGTTAGGCGTACTAGATCTGTCATGAAAATTCCCAGGGAATAAGTCGATGGCCTTTTCAGAGAAGCACTACCGATGTGCCTGTTGTTATAGACGCTTCGGAGACTAGGTACCGAGCCACAAAGAAAGTAGATTGTGTATAGTAGGGAGTATAGGAGGTGATTGGGGAGGGTGTTGGTGGGCAGGAGAGAGGAGGGGGAGGAGGAGGAGGAAGAGCAGAAGGAGGTATAGGAAGACATAGGGTTGACAAGAGATACCATGGAAATTGACCAACGAAACGTGAAAAATGATGCTAATGTAAAGAAAGTAACCGATTTGTCCTTCGTGAGGTTCGTTGTGATTACGCGTTTGTGCTGTCTTAGTAGTTTGGGGTCATTTCCCAAAATGCGAATCGTCAGAGTAATGTATATAGAAGTGATACACACTCGATGTTTTCAAATGAGTAGTTAGCCAGTTGCCAGTGGGTGACCGAATGTGTATAATCCCCTCCAGAGAGTGGAGAGGTCCCCGCTCTGAGATCCAGGCTTTAAGGGACTCCAGGATTAATAATCCAGCTCTTCGTACTGGATTCATGGAGTATCAGAGGCTGAAATGTGTTATTAGAAGGTATTAAGCTGCTAATGAAGCGTAGAGCAAGTAAAGCAGGAGAGTACTTATACACAGTACAGATATTAGGGACTTTAACATCTTTAAACAATGGGTTGGTAGAGTCGTATTTGATTCTCCAATACAAAGTAATGCTGAGGAAATGTATATATATATATACTCTGCGCAGGTACGTGAGTGATAGCTGAAGTGCCGTACCAGATAGGCATACATAGGCCTGAGGGAGATTATCATAAAGTGTAGTGCATGATGAACATATTTAGAGTCTGATGTTAGATAAGTGTCCGATTCTCTGGGCTACGTCTTTTTGTTGTGTCTCCCCTGACGATGTGATCATGACACGAAAGTGCACTTGGGAACTTACCGTATTTCATTTTCCCCTTTGGACAAATAGGATTATATATGTGTGTATGTGTGTGTGTATAATCAGGGTGGTTCACAAAATTTCATTGAACATGGAATTATGAAACAGAAACAGAACATGGCAATGATCATGATGACTACATTACTTCTTTCAATGAACAACTACCAACTCACCCCAGTCCAAGAATGAGCTTTACCAGATATGCAACCGTCTGAAACTGCACTCCCTAGACGTGTACGAGTTATGCGCTCTCGCCCGTGGTCTGGACACCAACTGCCTTTGTAGCATTACAAAGACCAATTCAACGTTATCACAAGATTCATCACATGCCCGAGATGTAATCTCCACACGAGACACACTGAACACTCCCTTGTCTCGCTCTCATTCCACAATGGCGTATGCCCAGCAACACCGCATTTCCTGACCTGTGGCTCCGCCGTGTGGATGTGCTTTGTAGGACCTCAAGAAGGATCCCGGGGAAGTAGGATATATATATATATATATATATATATATATATATATATATATATATATATATATATAGATAGATAGATAGATAGATAGATAGATAGATAGATAGAGCCTAGAGGAGAAAGAATACTTCCCACGTATTCCCTGCGTGTCGTAGAAGGCGACTAAAATGGGAGGGAGCGGGGGGGCTGGAAATCCTCCCCTCTCGTTTTTTTTTTCATTTTCCAAAAGAAGGAACGGAGAAGGGGGCCAGGTGAGGATATTTACTCAAAGGCCCAGTCCTCTGTTCTAAACGCTACCTCGCTAACACGGGAAATGGCGAATAGTTTGAAAGAAAAGAAAAGAAAGATAGATAGATAGATAGATTGCTGGTGGTGTTCGTGGTAGATGCTTTTTATTAAACATGGGACAGTACTCTTCAGTTGCTTTATCGTTGCACCCAATTGCTTCCTGTGCAACACTGTCGTATGCTTGTCTCTGTGTGAGATAAGGCCTTGACTTCAAATGGCAGGTTATCTTGACTCTGGTCTTTCATGATTTCTTTCATGAATGAATTTTATTTCTTCCAGGGGTTAGGGGTCGTCAGCTTAAGGACTTCCTGATAAAATTTAGTATTTTTTGCCCCTTTTTTTATTTCATCCTGGAGGAGGGAATGGATGGATGGTTTCCTTCAGTTGGGAAAAAAAGGGGATTATTTCTTTAAGGGAAAAGGGGGATGTCTTTAAGAGGAGGCTGGGATGTTTTCGGTAGAAGGGGATTTCTTAAGGGGGAAAAGGGATTATTTTTTCTTTTTTTTTAGGGAATGTGTGGATGTCTTCGAAGGAGGGGATTTTTTTCGCAAGGAATGGAGTTTTTCGGAGGAAAGGGAATTCTTAGGGGGAAAGGGGAATTACCTTTGAGAGATATCACTTGAGTTTTAGTCAAAGGCAACACAAGTATTGCTGGAATGGGGAAAACTCCACACGTCATCACCCCAATCTCGCTTTGAACTATGTCACTCTTGATCTGGCAACATGCAAGTAGTCCCTCTGTGTTCACATTAACCTCTGACGTGTTGATATGTTGCAACGAGAGAAGTTCGTAAACTGTGTGGACACTGGGAAATGCCCTGTGATTCATGGGGATGATATGACACAGTTCCTGACATCAGCGCCAGATGTCCAGATGCGAAAATTTAAGGTCTTAAAATCACCTGGAACGAAGGAAGGGTTTTTGTCAGCGTTGAGGGACGAACTGGAGGTCTTAAAATCACATGGAACCCTGAAAGGGATTTTTAACATTGAGAGACGAGATGGACCGTACTTGAGAGACGTGTGACGGCGATGACGGCCGTGAATTTAGAAGTATGACAACGATGACGTAAAGGTGAGGTTCGACTCACTCCGAGGTTTCTTGTGGGATGAGAAATAGTTTCATTGGTCAGTGAGACGAAGGTAAACTTCTTTTCACCTTTGAGCGTGAGCCATTGCAAATGAAGTCGTTCGTCCACAGGAAGGACAAAAGACTGTCGACTTCACGGTCTTTAGAAGTCTTCGTGGGGGGAATACAAGTCCATCAAACAATGGTTGAGTTGAGGTTAGTTATCGTCTGGTGGATGACTCCACCACTATGCCTTACACCCACCGTACCCACAGTGAGGAGGAGGAGGATTGTGCTGTAGAATCGTCAAGTTTATTTTTGTATTTTGATATTCAAGGTCTAGTTGATTCACTATGTGTGTGTGTGTGTGTGTCTGTGTGTCTGTAAGTGAGTAATATTTGTAGTCTACGGGGAGGGAGTTTTACACTCATTGGGGCCCCTTCTCGTGTGTGTGTGTGTTTAGATAGATGCATTTTTTTTTCGTGACATGATAGACCAAACTAATTGGACACTCGTGGCTTTTTAAATACATGTTTATCAGCTGTTGGACAGTCATCACCAGGGTTTTGTGTTTATATGACTGTGTTTTGGAATTATCTTTATGATTTAAGAGTCTGTTGGGAGGATAGGATCCAGATCTATCGGTAATCTTTATGAAATTATATTTAGCACGTACGACACCGCTTAATCTCTTTTGTGTGTTTGCACTGAGAACCTAGAGAATGACTTTACCATTGAATGCTGTAAGTTAAGTGTTCCTAAGCTCCGACAGCTGTCATTTATGTATACATCGGAAACATAACGTCACCTGTGCTGGTCATAAACATTGTAAACTTGACTGCTTCTTAATAATCAGGAGCGTTGCTTCTGGGAATGACTTGGGATGGTGCGTGGTTCTTCATATGGTGTGCCCAGTGGGTGTCAGGCGACTGAATGACTGGCTGTCGATGTGTCGCTCACATAAGTGTGGGTGAGGGAGTGAGTGAGGGAGGGAGGGGAAGTGAAGGACCTTAAGTGTTTACCGCGGTCGCAGGTCACCCTTAGTTTGGGAGTGAACGTTCCTATCAGATCTCTCATCACAGCGCACATCGCCATCAACGCTGTGTACAAGAGAGTCATCAGCAACACCACCACCATCTCCAACACTCCGAACGCCACCACTCACCATCACCACAACCACTCACACATCACCACCGCTCACCATCATCACCAGAACAGCCATCATCATCATCATCATCATGGTTGTGACCGCCTCTGGAAACAGCAGGAGCAACACCGCAAGAACACAAGCAGTTGTAGGCCAAGGCTCTCAACAACAGCGGCAGGAGCGTCTACAACAGCAACAGAAGCACCAGCAACCTCAACAAAATCGCCAACAACAGTAGCGACAGAATCACCAGGCAGCAACAGGAGCACCGTGAAACAGCAACAACAGAAGCACACCCCCGCCAACCACTGCAGCAACAGGCTGGGTGCATGACAACCCTGCCTTATCGTGCTGTCCGAGATTACCTCGTTAGCGTTGGTGTTTTGTCTTTACTATTAATTAACCCGAGCATCACTTTGTCGCAGGAACAAGTTTACAGTATCACCCAAGTAATAGTCTATCGTGCAGGAGGTGCTTAAGATATTAACTGGCAAATTTGGCCTCCACGTTTAGACTTCGTATGGCCTCGCACGGAGGGAGGGAGGAAGGGGAGAGGAGGTGGTTGCTTTTTTTTTTTATGAGTGGCGTCCCACACGGGACCTCACACACGCAGGCAGCAAGCTGGAGCCCCTCCCTGTGAGGACAGGAGGGAGGAGTACCCACGTATGCCAGCAGAGGAGGAGAGCCTGGTGATGGAGGGATGAGGTACAAAGAAGATCTCCTCCTCCCTCCAACCTCCACCCTGACGTGGTCTTTACGCTTTTATCCACCTCCGTCTTTTACTCACAGTCATGACTAAGGCTTAGGGTTCCTTCTGGTTCCTCATGTTATCTCATAGGTGCCTCTCCCTCCTTATCCAGACTACCTTCTAACCCCACTCCTCACCACCACCTTTGAGAACCGACAGACAGACACACACAAAGACAGACAGAGTCATTATTACAAAGCTCTACATTCACTGCTGCAGCGCCTTAAAGGCCGCCTTCTAAAGTCTTGAGATTATAAACGCTCGTGTTCCAGCGTTACCCAGAGCACTCGGGACTATCCACTAACCTCACCGCAGAGGATTAGATTTCGAAGCCACCACGCGATGCCACCGCTCACCCTTCACTGCGCAAGTGCACTCGTTAGTCACGGCAGTTACGTAGTGACCTCGTACACAACGACACCAGCTCGATGCAAAGCCCCGAAAGGCGTACTCACGACAAGTGTCTCATCACGTAATCTCGTGTTACAAGGTAATTACACGCTGGGGTTAATGTGAGACTCCCATCGCGCAGCCTGACTGCGTATTGACCATCACCTGTGGCCGTTACAGATAGTCGTTGTGTAATGCCATGATATAACTAACACTTAACACGACCACCACACCTTTAAGACCACGATGCAGAACCAGATCGTAAGCCGACGCCACCGCACTAGACGGGCACACACACACACACACACACACACACACACACCTGTGGTAATCACGCGGCGATATACATAAGCACGTTGCTGCTGCCATGAGCCACACTGCTGTGGAGGCTCTTGTGTGTGGTTGCTCCACCTCGGGCTAGAGGAGCCACACTCACCCAAAGTGGGTAATCGCGCAGGGTCACCATACAAGACCACCAGAAGACCCAACCCCGCTCTGCAAGGGGTCCGGTCACCAAGGACTCTCCTCACACCTCGGCTCCACCACCTCTTCACAGGTCATAACACTAGAGACAGAGTCGTCACCTCAGGGGATCGTCTGAATAGATCCCGCTGGCGGCGAAGGCTGCGGCGGGAATGCTCTTGTTGGGAGGAGGAGGAGGAGGAGTAAGAAGAGGGTTGTGAGAGTATGAGCCGGAGGAGCTCCGCCGCCGACATAGTCATTTCACAGGGATCCGAGTGCCAGACGGTACGAGATTCCTTGTGATTAATTGAGGTAGCGGTTGTTGTCACTTGGCCTATAATTTCAGTGAATAATGAGGCAGCGTAAGTAGGTCGTGCATCACTGCTATCATCTCCGGCCGATATTTTCCTGCAAGGTTTTGAAATATCGTGAGGAAGTAGCGTAGAGTATGGCAGAGCAGGCCGGGAGGGAGCCAAGATGGGCCATTGATCAGATTGGCACTTGGGGAGAACCAGGAACCGTAGTTCTTACACGAGGTTAATTCACTTATTGTATCTTTTTAACTTTGGCTTGGGTGTCTGTATGAGTCATTCCTTTTCCTTTATTTTTCCTAACTTTGGCTTAGGTCTCTGTATGTCATTCCTTTTCCTTTATTTTCCTCCAGTTTTGTGATTTCATATTTTTTTAGTATGGGAGGGAGGTCTACACCCATAGAAGCCATCATCTTGAACTGTCTCTACTGTCGTACAATTTTTTTTAACTTGTCAATATTCACTTAGCTTACTCCATACCCCAACCACTCTGGTGCTATAAAAGTCCGTCTTTCCATCTCTCTTGAACAAGTTTCTTGCTCGCTTTCATGTTGTGGTTTCCTCTTGTTCTGCCTTTGTTCGTTGTTGACATCAAAATGTTTTGAAGACTTCAGTGTCGTGATCAAATTACTCCTTACTCTTATTTCTTTCGTAGGTTTTTATGGTCTTCAATCTCACACTGTCATTCAGGTTTCTTGGAGATCTGATATCATCTTAGTTGCCCTCCTCTAGATGTGGTTTAAATTCTAGAACGTCGTGATCGAATCACTCCTTACTCTTCTCTATATCATGGCCTTTATCTGTAATGTGTAATCTCCGACTGCCAACCATCTTTTTGATCCGCCATCCTTGTTCCCTTCTTCTGGAACCCTCTGTATTAGGTCTTTTAACCCTCTTCATGTCTGGTGACCAAACGTGAGAAGTATATTCCAGTGTTGTCCTTATTCACTACATGAACAGTTTCCTGGATATTCCCTTATCCACGTCCTGCATGGATAAAACTCTTCACTACTTACCATCAGTTTGCCTCCTGTACAGTTCTCGTAAAGTGTGGTTCTGGTGACAGGTTATGGACACTATCGACTTCGAGTTTCCTCTCACACAAATTACTTTATCCTATATCCAAGAAATTATTCGTGTCGAGGCCGTCTTTCACTGTATCCCATCCCTGTTACTTGGCGTTTTCTCGGATTGAATTTCATTAGCCATGGATTAGACACTCTTTATAGTTTGTTTAGGTCCCCTTGTAAAGTGATGCCGTCATCACTATAGTTTCCTCATGATCTTCAGCATCATCCGCAATCATTATCAGGAATGAGTCCAATTCTTTTAGCGAGTTATTGCGTAGCTACGGAAAAAGCAATGGCCCAAGGAACATAACCTTTGGCATGCTAATGGCGACCTTTCACACCACTTCGAGATGGCGTCCCTAAGATGCGTTCTTCGTTCCATTCGACCAAAGAGAATTATTAGTTGAAGGAGTCTCCCCTCTGATCCTACCTGAGGAGGCTCCGGTTTCTTTACCAGCCTCATATGTGGTACGGCGTCAGATGCTCTGCGCAATCCAAATACACACAGTCCGACACCCATCCATCTCTATCCTTCAAAACGGAACTCACTCTCTCGTGGAAGTTTTAAGAGGCTTATCACGCACGACCTCTTGAATCCATGTTGTTTCTCGCTTGGGTCTTTTCTCCTTTATAAGGTGTTAACCCTGAGGTTTCTGAATATCTTTTCTTCTCGTACTTCACAGACCACAACCGTTCGAGAGACTGGTTCATAGTTTGAGCGCAACTTCTCCGCCTCCTTCCTTGAAAGATTGGAACAACATTTTGCTGCCTTCTTCCTTCCTATCCCTTAGCTCGTTGTTACTTTCCCCTCCACCGATTCCTTGAACATTTTAAGTGACTTGTCAAGCGTATATGAACACTTCTACTGCACATATGAAGAAACTACATTAGGACTGTGAACTCTGTGTGTGTGTGTGTGTGTGTGTGTGTACAGTATTACGGGGGGAGAGTTCCACACACGTACATGTGCCAGAAATCCGTCTTCGTCATTCGGAACATTGCGCATTTTGGTCATCGTGACGTTTACAGCGATAATGTCGTGATTATTTGCGTACCATTCGATAATATTGTGTCCGAGACTTATGTACAAAACGATATGAAAAAAGAAAAAGTCAGTTGCACATATTTCTTGGTATCTTTCACGAGCGGTGTTACCGGACTCCGCCTGCTTGCGTTACGCCGTGAGTGAAAAGTCACCTTTGGCGAGATTTTATTATCGAAGTACATGTAATGTTGTCGAAGAAAATTCCACTTCCAAAGAACCCATGCTTTCCCTGCTACTGATTGTAGCGCAGCCTTGAAATTGAAAGAACCCAGAGAAGAGGTCTCTTGAGGTTATATGATGAAGAACTGGAGGTATATTTTTGAATCTTAACACCCCATCGAATACTGAAATGGTCGCGTGAATTACGATATACAACATATATATTATACATACATATTAACCATACATTTTCTTATGAACCCTTTATTCTTCCTGTTGTATAAGATGAATAATTATTTAGATCACTTACTTCAACAAGTGTATCGTGTATGAATTTGATATCTTTCTTAAACGAATATTTGTAAAGCTCTTAGATTATTTTCCTTTGTCAAATCTACTGCGAATTCTCCATAAACCAATGGTATAACCTTCGTGAAATGTAAACCCTCTGTGGTCACGCCAATCCTCATGGAACACACTTCAGCCCCTGACTGGCTCTATAATAACCATTACGATTTATATCCCACGGAATACATGACACGAATTGTAGATATAGGGTTACCTCATGTTGCCGCAGCTGTGATCCTTGCTCTTCGTCACGAAACAGTTACTGTGTGAAATTCTAGATCAACATTCCCCCCTGCTACTGAACGTGTGCTCCATCGTCTGTGTCCCCTCAAGGGGACTCATTGCCGTGGCTGTTGCAGGTGTTTCATGCCTGTGTGATATATGCTTGACACAGAGTCGTCTGCTGTCAAAGAGATTAATTATCTTGCTTGGGTATCGTACCACAGTACAGAGAGGGACCCCACACCATGTTTTCTGTGACTTACACACGGTGGGTGTGTGGCGCTCGTGATGATGGGGGGGAAAGGGGTTGAGTTCAGGGTACAAAGTAGTGTGTCGGGTGGAAAGTGATAGGTGGGGGGCGACGGGTGTGTCGTTTGCAGTGTGGTTATAAGTATTAGATCTTTTTTACAATTAGCAAAGTATTACTTATGTCCCGGATGTTGTTTTGGATTACTGTTCTGTGTTTTACGGGATAGAGAGTTTGCCACACTTAACCTTGTATATATATGGACTATGTCTTTTACGTGTGTGTGTGTGTGTGTGTGTGTGTGTGTGTGTGTGTGTGTGATTACTACCTTTATGTTACGGGGAGAAAGTTATACACTCGTGTTGCCCCGTCTTTCAACCTTACATGCACATGTACCACCGTCTTTACTCTTATGTGTATACTCACACGCACGCCTCGGCCAAATGTAGGTGCATGTACGTGTGTGTGTGTGTGTGTGTGT